>NC_092713.1:284448206-284748206 GCF_047496885.1 Scyliorhinus torazame | reverse complement strand
TCACACACCACGGCCCTCAGACACCTGGTGAAAAAATCTACTGCCTTTGAGTGGTAGGCAGCTCATCAAGCAGAGTGGTTGGAGCTGGAAGCCAAGCTCACCACTGCACCTGTACTGCCATTTTTTGAACCTGACAGGGAAACTAAAATCTCGACAGATGCGAGCCAGGACGGCATTGGCGCGGTGTTGCTCCAGCGCGATGACATCTCATCCTGGGCACCGGTTGCCTACGCATCATGGGCGATGACACCCACCGAGCAGCAGTGCGCCCAAATTGAAAAGGAATGCTTGGGCCTTCTCACTGGAATTCTCAAGTTCCACGATTATGTCTACGGCCTGCCGACGTTCACCGTTGAGACGGACCACAGGCCTCTGGTCCACATAATCCACAAGGACCTGAACGACATGACGCCCCGGCTGCAGCGCATCCTCCTCAGACTCAGAAGGTACGACTTTGAGCTCATGTACACACCAGGCAAGGAGCTCATTATTGCGGATGCCTTGTCCTGCTCCATAACATTGCCTGCTGACCTGCCGGCATTCATCCAACAGATCGAATCACAGGTGCAGCTGTGGGCCTTAACCTCCTGGCGTCGGATGAAAAGGTGATCCGCATTCGCGCCGAGACAGCCAAAGACCCTCTTCTGCAGCGTGTCATGTGCCACCTCACCAATGGCTGGCAAAAAGGGCAGTGCCCTCAATTCTTCAATGTGAAGGACGACCTGACGGTGGTTGATGGTATCCTCCTCAAGCTGGACCGCATTATCATTCCACTCAGTCTCCAGAGCTTAGTGCTCTGGCAAATCCACGAGGGACATCTGGGTGTCGGGAAGTGCAGGCGCAGAGCCAGGCAAGCTGTCTCCTGGCCTGGGATTAGTCAGGACATCTATAATATGGCCTCAACTGTCCGACCTGTCAACACCTCCAGCCAGCACACAGCAAGGAGACGCTTCAGCAGCACAAAATCGTGACCTCCCCGTGGTCCAAGGTGGGCATCGACCTCTTTCACGCCAATGGTCTTGATTATGTGCTAATCATTGATTATTTTTCCAACTACCCAGAAGTCGTGAAGCTCTCGGATCTCACATCCAAAACAGTCATCAAGGCCTGTAAGGAGACATTCTCCAGGCATGGTATTCCACTCACTGTCATGAGTGACAACGGTCCTTGCTTCAGCAGCCAAGAGTGGTCAAGATTTGCCCAGCTATATCAGTTTCATCACATCACTTCCAGCCCACATTACCCGCAGTCCAACGGGAAGGTTGAGAAGAGGGTGCACATAGTGAAGCAGCTCATCTGCAAGGCCGCGGATTCTGCTTCTGACGTCAACCTTGCGCTGCTTGCGTACAGGGCAACCCCTCTGTCTACCGGCATGTCACCGGCTCAACTCTTGACGAACAGGGACCTGCGGACGACTTTTCCAGCCATACACTTGCCTGATCTGGATCACCTGCCGGTGCTGCAGAAGGTGCAGAAACCCAGGGACCGGCAAAAGCAGGGCTATGATGCTCATGCCACCGATTTGCCTGTGCTATCCCTGGCGGATGCTGTTCGGATCAAACTACCTGATGGAGGCAGGTCAGCTCCAGCGGTTGTTGTTCGACAGGCTGCTCCTCGATTGTATGTTGTGCATATGGCTGATGGCTCTGTTGTGCGGCGAAACAGACGGGCATGCGCACAGTTGCCCGCCCGCAACCTCATTCTTCGTTGTTTCCATCTGTTATTGTGCCACCTCCATACACCTCGAACCACGAGGCCACCAGTCCGGCTGCAATCCCGCCCATCAAGGCACCGTCGTCCCCACCACCACCTCTTCAGCGGTCGACCAGGATCAGGCGCAAGCCCCAGAGACTGGACTTATGAACATTTGTTTTGTTTGCTATGTTCTGTTTTCGCACATTAGACACCTGTTTTCACATGTACATATGTTTCCATCTGCCATTTTATGTAAATAAGTTAGTTTTTCGGCCTACACATGTAAATACTTTCACATATGCTACAGAAAAACATTTCAAAAGGGGAGATGTCATGATATGCAGACATGCACATAATGAGAGACAGACAGGCAGCTAATGAACACAGAGAACAGGACATAACCAATCAGCAGGCAGAACACTTGGGGGTGGTTTCCCACTATAAAAGACACAAGGCAGTCACACTCCGCCTCTTTCCACTGGGGACATCTACAGAGTGAGTCCGGTGTATATATCACATAACACCTACAGCACGTGGCTAAGAGCTAGTCTGGTTCAGTCAGACAGAGTAATCACACTTAGGTTAGGAGAGAGTCGAACTCACAGAGAACTGTGCTAACTGTGTGACAGGTTCAATAAATCAAACTGAACTAACTTCAAGGTCTGGAGTATATTTCAGTTATCGCTGCATCCAGTTGCAGCCCATGTTATCTCAGTGTGCTTAACACGACAAACACATCATTGCCTAAAAATATTTTTTAAAGTAACATCCATTGTTTCGGTTGGCACTTTCTCCCACGGCAAGTACTCGTCAGTCGGTAAATTTCCCAACTTCCTCTCCCACTTCAAAAATGAAAATCCAGCTCATAACAGTTACTTTTCCCTGCAATTGCAGGAACTTAATGGTATTCAATGCATTTTGCATGCTGGGGCAGACAGAAAGATGCTATTTTCATTAAGATAATGACAGTGTGGCACAGCACAAATGATAACTAGATATCTATGGGCCGGGATTCTCCAATCCTGTGGCCACGTTCTGACGCCGGCGTCAACAGGCCTCACCTGGCAGCTATCCACCCCTTCCTAGGGGGCTAGTATGGTGCCGGAGTGGTCTCCGCAGCTCCGGCATCCAAAAGCCGGCGCGCTATGGCCGACGCGACTCCGCGCATGCGCGCAACGATCAGCGCAAGTTCGCGCATGCGTGTGGGTTCCCATTTCCGCGCCGGCCCCCAGGCAATGTGGCGGAGCCCTACAGGGGCCCGGCGCAGAGGAACATAGGCCCCCACGGAACTAGCCCGCCCGCCGATCAGTAGGCCCCAATTGCCGGCTAGGCCACATTGGAGGCCCCCCTCCCGGGGTCGGATCACCCTGCCCCCCCACCAGTACAGCCCCCGCAGACAGAACTCCGAGGTCTCGCCGGGTGGGACCATACGTAATCCACACCGGCGGGACTCGGCCGAACTCGGCGGGCACACAGCCTGTCGAGGCCCTGGGAATCGCCGGGGGGGGGGGGGGCCGGAGAATCGGCGAGCCGGCGTCCACGCGGCGTGGCATGATTCTCCCCCCCCGCCCCCCCCGCCGATTCTCCGATCCGAGAATCCCGGCCTATTTGTCCCTTCACACTAAAATTATCCCCTGGCAATTCACAAGTACAGCTATAAAAATTGGATAGCAAGCTAGGGAAGGATTAATTGGATGAGATTTCCCGCATTCCCCTGCAGTGTGGTTCATGGCGGCAGCCCACCATTGGCCAGTGACATGATCCTCTGGTCTCACCACTGTCAACCCGGTTCCCTGGCTGCACCTGGCTGTTGGGAAACCCACAGTGGGCGTTTGGTGTCGGCATGACCAGACGATCCCGCCAGTAGGAACAACTGGAAAATCCGGCCATTGTGTAGATTTACACATATAGAAAGGACAGATTTGGAAGGTACACGGCTCCTGCCAGAGCATGTGGGAGTGACGGCATTGAAAGAAAAATGTGAACAAAATGGGGTAAAAAAAAAGGAATTGATTTGTTGTAATTCCAGGTGTAATTCCAAGTGTAGCAATGGATTATGTACACCTGCTAGATGTAATAAAGAGAAAATACAATCACTATATGAATTATGGCATCATATATGATCACTATGAGTGGATGCTTTGTGTTTGTTTTTTAAAGGGACATTAACATCTAAACCTCTTGTAAGTCACGGTTAAGAATGTGCTAATTTGTCTTGAACCATACAGCTTTAATATATACAATAACTGACTTTTAAAGAAGGCATATGATATATGAATCTTAAGGGTCTTTCCTGTTGATTCCCTTATTTCCCCTTTTATTGTTTGCTGTTATCATTTTTGATCCATGGATGCTTAAAGGACATGTATCTTAAAGGATGCTTAAAGGATATGTAAGTCGACTTCAGGTGGCGGCTATGAAGGAATAGGTCGCACATTTGGTGGCTCCCGCTCGGGTCGGAACTTTGGACCTTTCCCCCCGATATCTTGTCGGATCTGAAGCAGAAAATTGATGTTGGACACAATTGTGAAGAGGAATCCTACATCAGTGCATGGAGAAGTGGACCAGGAGTACTCGTAAGGGAAGGAATAGGCGAACGGAGAAGACTTGGGCTGACGCTGCAATGGGAGAAAGCATGGCGGAGGACCGGAGTTCTGACTCGACGACCCAGCGGTCGACGGAGCAGTTGATGCACTTTGTACAGTTGGGCTTCGCCAAGCAGTAACAGGAATGCTTGGACCCGATTAAGGAGTCGATTGCGCGACTGGAACTCAGACTGGATGCTCAAGATCGGGCGATCCAGAAAGTGGAGACGGCACTGACAGAGCAGGAGGAGCACCAAGCTGCAGTGGAGTTAGAGGTGGGAATGTTGAGAGACCAACAGAAAAGGCTTCAGGAGAAGGTGGAGGATCTAGAGAACAGGTCCCGCCGGCAGAACCTGAGAATGGTGGGTCTCCTGGAGGGATCCGAAGGAACGGACACAGGGGCATACATAGCGGCTATGTTTGAGAAGCTACTGGGGGAGGGGACGATCTCCCGACCCTTGGAGGTGGACAGGGCTAGCGAGGAAGCCGTGTGTGGGTGACCCTCGAGAGCAATGGTGGTGAGATTCAACAGGTACCTGGACAAGGAGTGCATTCTACGGTGGGCCAGGCAGACATGGAGCTGTAAATGGGAGAACAGTGTCCTGCGTATATATCAGGATCTGAGCGCAGACGTGGCCAGGAGAAGAGTAGGGTTCAACCAGATAAAATCGACCCTTTTTAAGAAGAAGGTAAAGTTTAGACTACTGTACCCGGCCCGTCTTTGGGTTACGCACGAAGAGCATCATTTCTACTTCGAGTCGGCGGAGGAAGTAATGGACTTCGAAAGAAGGAAAGGGCTGGTATCGGACTGAGGTATTTGGACTGAACTTTGCTGCAGTGCTCATGTGGTTTTTTCTTCTTTTTTCTCTTCAGGTATTTTTAAAAAAAAGAAAAGATTTGGTCTTTGGATGTTACTTGTAATGCTGTAATACCTTTTGTATTGAGCTGGGGGTCTGTGGACGAGCTGTTTGAGTTAAAATTTGCATTTGCACTGATGGGGGATGGAGGTGTGAATGCTAGATGTTAGATGTTTGATCTTTTAGATTTTCTTTGCGTGTTTCTTTTGGGCAATTGGGTTGGGATTGTTTACGTTTGCATATGTGTGTCCGAGCGGAGGGAAGGGGGGGAGGGAACAATAGGTGGGGAAATGCTGGCGCCATGGGCGGGGGCCACCAAGCTAGCTGGGCGGGCAAGCTCACGGAAGCGCAGTGGAGGGTGAGCAGATGGTATGCTTGTTGGAGGGGCTGTGAGTATAGTGCTGCTACTAGTAGGGGAGGGGGGAAATGTTCTGCTGACGGGGGAGGGACCTTTGCTGTGGGACAAGAGGGAGGTCGAGGACGGAGCCTGCCTGGGGGCGGGCCTACGGGTGCGCGGGGTGCGGGCTGGAGACTAGCCCAAGAAAGGGGATGGCTAATTGGCAGAGGAGGGGGGTTGGCGAGGAGCTCCCCAACCAGGCTGATCACATGGAATGTAAGAGGGCTAAATGGGCCGGTTAAGGGGGCATGCGTGTTCGTGAATTTGAGGGGACTGAAGGCAGACGTGGCAATGTTGCAGGAGACGCACCTTAGAGTAACTGACCAGGTCAAACTACGGAAGGGATGGGTCGGACAGATTTTCCACTCGGGGCTGGACTCTAAGACTAGAGATGTCGCGCTCCTGATTGATATGCGAGTGTCATTCGAAGCGGGAAGAATAGTTGCGGACGTGGGGGTCGGTACAGAATGGTCAGTGGAAAGCTGGAGGGGCTGCCGGTGGTACTCGTGAATATGTACGCGCCAAATTGGGATGATGTGGAGTTCATGAGATTACTGGGGAAGATCCCGGACCTGGATTCGCATAAACTGGTTATGGGGGGGGGGGGGGGGGGGGGGTTTCAACACAGTCATTAACCCAAGGCTAGACCGATCTAACTCAAGGACAGGCAGGGTGCCAGCAATGGCAAAGGAGCTAAAGGGGTTTGTGAAGCAGGGGCTGGGGGCATGGGGGGGGGGGGGGGGGGAGGGGTGCCGGGTCACGCGAGCCGGCCAAAGAGTGGGTACTATTTTGCGGGATTGGTTTGCGAGCGGCCTCCACCATGTAGCACGGCGCAGCCACTGCAGGCCGCCGCCGTGGGCATGCACGGCCACGGACCAAGACCTGCCAATTCTCCAGGCTGAATCGGCAGCTAGAGCTGGGTGCTCTACGCTGCAGGCTCGCTAGCCCCCAGCAAAACGGGGAGTCGGTGGCCATTTTATGTAATTTTGTCTCGTGTAAAACGCCACTGTTCCCACACCGGCGTAGAGACATAGCCCCAGCATAGAAGAATCCAGCTCATGGTGGAGGATTTATGATCATATCATCTTTTTTTAAAACGTTTTTTTATTGGCATTTTCTACGATCATATCACTTTTGATTAAAAACCTGGGGCGTAATTCTCCGGAAACAGCGCGATGTCCACCGACTGGCGCCCAAAACGCCGCAAATCAGGCGAAATTCTCCGACCCCCTGCCGGGTCGGAGAATCGCCGGGGGCTGGCGTGAATCCCGCCCCCGCCGGTTGCCGAAGTCGCCGGCACCGGAGATTCGGCGGGGACGGGAATCGCGCCGCTCCGATTGGCGGGCCCCCCCCCGCTCGATTCTCCGGCCCGGGTGGGCCGAAGTCCCACCGCTAAAATGCCTGTCCCGCCGGCGTAAATTAGACCACCTACCTTACCGACGGGACAAGGCGGCGCGGGCGGGCTCTGGGGTCCTGGGGGGGGCGCGGGGCAATCTGGCCCTAGGGGGTGCCCCCACGGTGGCCTGGCCCGCGATCGGGGCCCACCGATCCGCGGACGGGCCTGTGCCGTGGGGGCACTCTTTCCTTCCGCCTCCGCCACGGTCTCCACCATGGCGGAGGCAGAAGAGACTCCCTTCACTGGCATGCGCCGCCCGGAGATGTCATTTCTGCGCCAGCTGGCGAGGCACCAAAGGCCTTTTCCGCCAGCTGGCGGAGCAGAAATTCGTCTGGCGCCGACCTAGCCCCTTAATGTTGGGGCTCGGCCCCCAAATATGCGGAGCATTCCGCACCTTTGGGGCGGCGCGATGCCCGTCTGATTTGCACCGTTTTGGGCGCCAGTCGGCGGACATCGCGCCGTTTCCGGAGAATTTCGCCCATCAGACAGGCATCGCGCCGCCCCAGGACCCCGGAGCCCGCCCGCGCCGCCTTGTCCCGCCGGTAAGGTAGGTGATTTAATTTACGCCGGCGGGACAGGCATTTTAGCGATGGGACTTTGGCCCATCCGGGCCGGAGAATCGAGCGGGGGGGCCCACCAACCGGCGCGGCGCGATTCCCGCCCCCACCGAATCTCCGGTGCTGGAGACTTCGGCAACCAGCGGGGGCGGGATTCACGCCAGCCCCCGGCGCGGGTCGGAGAATTTCGCCCATGACTACACTTTCTGTCAGGATCAAGAATATATCATGAAGTTGCATTTTCCACTCCACCGAACGCACCACCTGACCATCGTCAGCGCCAATGCACAAACTCTCAAAAGCCCTGAGGAGATGATACAACAGTTCTATGAGGATCTGGATCAATTTGTTACGTCCACGTCTGTCAATGATAAGCTCATGGTCCTGGACGTCTTAAATGGCCATGTGGGAAAAGTCAGGGATAAATGGAAAAGAGTTCTGAGTAATGAGTTTGGAAAGCTTAACAGCAATGGTCTGTTATTCCTGAGCAAATGTGTTGAGCACAATCTTTACATTCCCAACACAGGGCTGGATTCTCCGTTTGGGAGACCATGGTGCAGGATTCCCCATCCTGGGATGCCTGGAATGCATTTCCTGATGGGGCGGAAAATCGGTTGTCAGGGAAAAATCGGGAATCGGTGCCGGGTGTTGATCCGAGCGCGATGCTCCGACTCCCCGCTGGCGGCGTGAACACGGTCCGCAATGTGTGCTGGGGGGGGAGGGGGGGATGTAAATACTCCGGCCTCCGTGATTCTCTGGTCCCCGTGGCCGGGAATCACGTGGGCACGGACCACTTGTGGTAACCATCGTGGCCCATTGTGAGGTCTACCACGCCATGGCCACGCTGGTGGAGACCTCCGAGCCCATCCGAGGGCCAACATCCCTCCCCACCCCCCTCCAACAATGCATGCCACCCCATAGGGCCCGACAGGGACCCTGTAATAGAGGGACCCTCCATAGGACCTCTGTAATAGGGGGACACCTCAGGGAACTCCTGTCATAAGGGGACCCAACATAAGGACTCCTGTAATGGGGTAAACCCCTACAGGGCACTTACAAAATCTTTTAGCCAGACGGGTTGTTTGGAGATAATTATCACTTATCATGCCTTGAGAAATTCACTTACCCCTGAATGTACCAGTGCTAACTTTTGTTGCATTTTTAGTTTAGAACTAATGGCTTTATTTTATTATAGCAATTTCAATGCTGAGTCTATCATTGAGGACTGCAACAGTGTGCCCTTCAGAGGAACACAGGACAAAGAATAGGCTATTTAGCCCCTCAAGCTTGTACCGTCATCCAGTAAGATCATAACCGATCTGAGACTTAGCTCGACAAACCTGTCATTCCTCGCATTACATTTGGTTAACAAAAATCTATTGATCTCACATTTAAAATTAACATTAGATCTGGCACCAATTATTGTGAGCGGAAGAGAGTTCCATGACTGATATGTCTGATATCACACCTGGATTACCAGGTTTAACATGTAGGGACTCCATTGGTTACTTTCAGCTTTCCTCCGTTACAACTGTGAGAGCAGTTAGCCTCACTATTATTCTCATAACAAGATCTGGGCCAGTATCTGCAATATTGCCATCGTCCACCAACTGCATTAAATCTTCAAGAAGTTTTTTGAAGTTTATTTATTAGCTATAACCTGCCTGTCATAACCCCATATTGATTTGAAATTATATTGTCTTTATTTCACAGGGAACATTGAATTTTGCCCTTTAACACAGACTTCGTTTTTTTCTCCTATAAATGTCAAAATCGCATTTCTGCAATTGCCAGCATTAAGTTCTTGACCTTTTCTTTAACAATTAGGAGAGTTGCAGTTATTTTCCAGTCTTACCTGCATGAAATAATCGGCTGAAATATCTTGTCGCAAAGTCAGAGTGTCATGCAGTATAGAAGAGGCCCTTCGGCCAATTGAGGTCTGCACCGACAAGGCTACATTGAATCTACATTAATCCCACTTTCCAGCACTTCGCCCATAGCCTTGAATGTTATGACATTTCAATTGCTCATCCACGTTATTTTGAAGTTGTGAGGTTTCCCGCCTTGATTACTCTCTCAGGCAGTGCATTCCAGACTCCCATCACCCTCTGCATGAAAAAGGTTTTCCTCAAATCCCCTCTGTACCTCCTGTCCCTCACCTTCAAATTATGCCCCCTCGGGCGGCACAAGGTGCAGTGGTTCGCACTGGGACTGCGGCCCTGAGGACCCGGGTTTGAACGGCGGCCCTGGGTCACTGTCCGTGTGGAGTTTGCACATTCTCCCTGTGTCTGCGTGGGTTTCACCCCCACGGCCCAAAGATGTGGAGGTTAGGTGGATTGGCCACGCTAAATTGCCCCTTAATTCAAAAAAAATAAATAAATAAAAGGGTACTCTAAATTCATTTTTTTTTAAATTTATGCCCCCTCATTATTGGCACTTCAACTAAGGGGAACAGCTGCTTCCCATCCACCCTGTCCACACCCCTCATAATCCTATACCGCAGGTCCAGTGCAATCAAATCCTTCCGAAAGTGTGGTGATCAGAACTGTATTCCAGCTATGGCCCAGCCAACGTTTTTTACAACTCCAATGTAACCTCGCTGCTTTTACAATCTATGCCCAAGGGATGAAAGCAAGTGTTCCATATGCCTTCTTAGTGACTCTATTATTCTGCCCTGCCACCTTCAGAGATCTCTGGACAAGCACCTCAAGATCCCTCTGTTCCTCTGAGTTTCCTCATGTCCTGCCATTCACTGAGTGCTCCCTTGTCTTGTTACTCTTTCCAAAGTACATCACCTGGCACTTTTCAGGGTTAAATTCCATCTGCCTCTGATCTTCCCATTAACCGGTCTACATCATCCTGTAACAAAAGACCTCCTTCCTCACTATTAACCACCCTGCCAATCTTCATGTCATCCAACAATTTTCTTATCATTCCCCCCCCCACAATCACAACTATGTCGTTTTTTATATTCCGAATAAGAAACTCAGCACTGATCCCTATGGTACACCACTGGACACCAGCCTCAGGTCACTCAAACAGCCTTCTACCACCACCCTCTGTCCCCTACCACAAAGCTAAGCCAGCTTTGGATCCAACTTGCCAAGTTACCTTGGCTCCCCTGTGCCTTCTTCCTTCTTCCTCAGTTTCCCATGCGCGACCTTGTCTAAGGCTTTGCTGAAATTCAAACAAACTACCTCAACTGCACTCCACTCATCGACACATCCGATCACCTCCTCGAAAAATCCAATCAAATGCATTAGGCATGGGGACTTCTGGTGGCGGCTATGAAGGAGTAAGTCACACATTTGGTGGCTCCCGCTCGGGTCAGACTTTTGGACCTTTTCCCCCAATTTTCTACCTGACTTGATCTGTAAAACTGAAGACAGAGGCAATTGTGTACTGAATTCCCACATCAGTTGATGGAGCGAAGGACTGGAGGTGCTCGTAAAGGCAGAAATAGAAAGACAGAGAAGGCTTGGGCTGAAGCTGCAGCGGGAGACAACATGGCGGAGGGCCGGACCTCTGGTTTGTCGACCCAGCGGTCTATGGAGCAGCTGATGCAAGTTATTCAGGAAGGCTTTGTAAAGCAGAAACGGGACTGGTTGGACCCGATAAAAGAGTCGATTGAGCGGCTGGAGCTTAGATTGGACGCCCAAGATCGGGCGATCCAGAAGGTGGAGAAGGTGCTGGCTGAGGAGGAGGAACATCAAACTGCGGTGGAGTTGGAGGTGGGGATGCTGAGAGACCAGCAGAAGAAGCTCCTGGACAATGTGGAGGACCTAGAGACCTTGAGAATCGTTGGGCTCCCGGAGGGGTCCAAAGGAGCCGGCGCTGGGGCATACATCGTGGACATGTTTGAGAAGCTGCTGGGGGATGGGGCATTCTCCCGACCCTTGGAGGTGGACAGGGCTCACACACCACTCGTGAGGAAGCCGGGAATGGGAGACGCCCCGAGGGCAATGGTGGTGAGATTCCACAGGTACTTGGATAAGGAGCGCATTCTACAGTGGGCCAAGCAGACACGGAGCTGTAAGTGGGACAACAGTATTCTGTGGGTTTACCAAGACCTGAGTGTGGAGGTGGCCAGGAGAAGAGCAGGCTTCAACCAGATTAGGTCGATCCTTTTTAAGAAAAAGGTGAAGTTCGGACTGTTGTATCCACCCGTCTCTGGGTCACGCACGAGGAACAGCACTTTTATTTTGTGTCGCCTGAGGACGCGCTGGACTTCGCGAAAAGAAAAGGACTGGTGGTGGACAGAGAACTTTTGAAATTTGCTGCAATGTTCATTTTTTTTTCTGTTCTTTTAAAAAAAGTTCCTTGTTTTTTGTTTTGTGGAAGCAGTTTCTAATGCCTTTTGCATTGATTTGGGACCAGCGGTAGAGCTGAGTGAGTTACAGTTTTCATTTGCACTGTTGGGGGATGGAGGTGTGCTTGTTTAGATCTTGGTGTTTTTCTGTTGGGCAATTGTGTGGGGATTGATTGATGTTGGAGTTTGTTTGTATGAGCGGGGGGGGAGGGTGGGGAGGGAATAATAGGTGGGAGACTATCCAGCGCCAGGGATGGGGGCCACCAAGCTAGCTGGGCGGGCTAGCTCACGGAAGCGCAGTGGGGGGGGGGGGGTGCATATGATCAATTTATTAAAGGGGTTGGGTTACAGAGTGTTGTCATGGGGGGGAGGGGGGAAACACTCTGCTGACAAGGGAGGAACTTGGGCTAAGGGACAGAGAGGAGATTAGGGCAGAGGCTGCCTGGGAGCGGGCCGGTGGAGGCGCGGAGCATTTGCTGGAGGCGGGTCCAAAAAAGGGGATGGCTGATTGGCAAAGGGGGGGGGGGGCAATGAGCCCCCCAACTAGGCTGATCACCTGGAATATTCGAGGGTTAAATGGGCCGGTCAAGAGGGCACGTGTGTTCGCGCATCTTAGGGGACTGAAGGCGGATGTGGTAATGTTGCAGGAGACACACCTTAGAGTAACTGACCAGATTAGATTGAGGAAAGGCTGGGTCAGTTGAAATACCTGGCTTCTACAGTCAGTCAGGTCTTTCACTCGGGACTAGACTCAAAGACTGGAGGGGTCGCGATCCTGATCAATAAGCGAGTGGTGTTTGAGGCAGGTAGAATAGTCTCGGATGTGGGAGGTCCGTACATTACGGTCAATGGGAAACTGGAGGGGGTGCAGGTGGTATTAGTAAATGTGTATGTGCCAAATTGGGATGATGTGGAGTTTATAAAGAGGATGCTGGGGAAGATACCGGACCTGGACTCGCACAGGTTGGTCATGGGTGGGGACTTCAACACAGTTATTGACCCTGGCTTGGACCAGTCAAGCACGAAAACAGGCAGGGTGCCAGCAATGGCAAAGGAACTAAAAGGGTTCATGGAGCAGATGGGGGGGTGGATCCATGGAGATTTGGGCAGCCGAGGGTGAAAGAGTTCTCCTTCTACTCACACGTGCATAAAGTGTACTCCCGGATCGATTTCTTCATTTTGAGCAGGGCCTTACTGGCAGGGGTGATGGACACGGGGTACTCGGCGATCACAATCTCAGACCATGCTCCGCACTGGGTTGACCTGCAGGTTAGTAAAGACAGTAACCAGCACCCACACTGAGGTTAGATGTGGGACTTTTGGCTGACGAAGGGGTGTGTGAGTGGCTGAGGAAATGTATTCAGAGCTACCTGCAGGTCAACGAAACAGGGGAAATTTCAGCAGCGATGGTCTGGGAAGCACTGAAGGTGGTTGGCAGAGGGGAGCTGATCTCGATACGGGCCCATCGGGAGAAGGTGGACAGAGCAGAGACAGACCGACTGGTAAAGGAGATACTACAGATCGAAAGGAGGTATGCGGAGACCCCAGAGGCAGGGTTTTTAAGGGAATGGATTATGCCTTCCTTTAGTAGCCGCTGGACTTCGGACCGAATGAAGGTCCGGTCCTGGGCGCTGTACCGTCTGCTCCTAGTGGCGACGGGTTTGCAATCCGGGGTGAGGTTCGCAAACAAGGACGGGGGTTGCACCTTGAGGGTTGCGAGGCCGCAGATAGTGAGTGGGGGTATTGGGCCGCCGAATTTGAACGTAAGGCTCTGTAGGTTGCATTGGAAATCTAATCCCAGTAAGGTGGGGGCCAGCGGTAGAGCTGAGTGAGTTACAGTTTTCATTTGCACTGTTGGGGGATGGAGGTGTGCTTGTTTAGATCTTGGTGTTTTTCTGTTGGGCAATTGTGTGGGGATTGATTGATGTTGGAGTTTGTTTGTATGAGCGGGGGGGGAGGGTGGGGAGGGAATAATAGGTGGGAGACTATCCAGCGCCAGGGATGGGGGCCACCAAGCTAGCTGGGCGGGCTAGCTCACGGAAGCGCAGTGGGGGGGGGGGGGTGCATATGATCAATTTATTAAAGGGGTTGGGTTACAGAGTGTTGTCATAGGGGGGGGAGGGGGGGAAACACTCTGCTGACAAGGGAGGAACTTGGGCTAAGGGACAGAGAGGAGATTAGGGGAGCGGGCCGGTGGAGGCGCGGAGCATTTGCTGGAGGCGGGTCCAAAAAAGGGGATGGCTGATTGGCAAAGGGGGGGGGGCAATGAGCCCCCCAACTAGGCTGATCACCTAGAATATTCGAGGGTTAAATGGGACCGGCACACAACCGCGAAATGGCCCTTTTTCCCGCAGCTCTTGCAGATTGCTGCGCGGGCCGGGCAGCGCTGCCGGGGGTGTTTCGCCTGGCCGCAGAAATAGCAGCGGGCGCCCCCGGTGCGACTTGGCGTTTGGACCGCGCAAGCCTGTGGGGTGTCCGGGGGGGGGGGTGGGTTTGTCGCGACGGGTACGTACGGAGCCCAATGGGCTGCCGCGCGGTCGGGGCCGTAGGCGCGGGTATTACGCGCGGCCACGTCTAGGGAGGCTGCTAGGGCCCGGGCCTCTGAGAGTCCTAGCGACTCTCTTTCTAGAAGTCTTTGGCGGATTTGGGAGGAATTCATACCTGCCACAAAAGCATCGCGCATTAACATGTCCGTGTGTTCATTTGCGTTCACCGAAGGGCAGCTGCAGGCTCGTCCCAAAATCAGCAGCGCGGCGTAGAATTCGTCCATCGATTCTCCGGGACCTTGCCGTCTCGTCGCGAGCTGGTAGCGAGCGTAGATTTGGTTAACTGGGCGGACATAGAGACTTTTCAGTGCTGCAAACGCCGTCTGGAAATCCTCCGCGTCTTCGATGAGGGAGAAAATCTCCGTGCTCACCCTCGAGTGCAGGACCTGTAGTTTTTGGTCTTCTGTGACCCGGCCGGTGGCCGTTCTGAGGTAGGCCTCGAAACAAGTCTGCCAGTGCTTGAAGGCTGCTGCCGCGTTCACTGCGTGGGGGCTGATCCTCAGGCATTCCGAAATGATCCTGAGCTCCATAGTCCTTTTTAGGCACGCTTAATAAATTGTAGCGCACAAAGACTCCGTGAGACGAATAGAGTGAAGTCGATGAGGCTTTATTAAGCGTGTCTGTTCCCCCGCAGCTCGATAGTAGAATGGCCTGCGGGGAGGACTCCGGCTTCTTATACTCCGCCTTCAGGGCAGAGCTAGAGGTCAACGGCCAACCAGGACCCGGGATCTGTCAGCCAATGACATTAGGGCTTCCAGTCCCACATGACCCCCAATACATACTACCACAATTAGTAAGTGGAAGCTTTAGGTACCTAGGCATTCGAGTGACACGGGAATGGGACCGGCTGCATAAATTAAATCTGTCCCAGCTAGTAGACCAAATGAAGGACGATTTTCAGAGGTGGGACGCGCTTCCGTTGTCACTGGCTGGGAGGGTGCAGACGGTGAAGATGACGGTCCTCCCGAGATTCCTGTTTGTATTTCAGTGTCTCCATCTTTATTCCGCGGTCCTTTTTTAAATGGGTCAACAAAGTGATCACTGGCTTCATTTGGGCGGGCAAGACCCTGCGAGTAAGAAAGGTAATGCTTGAGCGGAGTCGGGGAGAGGGCGGGCTGGCGCTGCCAAATTTTAGTAATTATTACTGGGCGGCGAATATAGCCATGATTAGGAAGTGGGTGGTGAGGGAGGGGTCAGCATGGGAGCGTAGGGAGGCGGCTTCATGCAAGGGCACCAATTTGGGGGCGTTGGTAACTGCGCCTCTGCCATTCCCGCTGGCACGGTACTCCAGCCCCGTGGTGGTGGCAGCCCTGGGAGTCTGGGGGCAATGGCGGAGACGTGGGAGCAGAGGGAGCATTGGTCAGGTCCCCAATCTGTAATAATCACCGGTTTGCCCCGGGAAGTATGGATGGGGGGTTCCGGATATGGCGGAGAGCAGGGATTGAGAGGCTGGGGGATATGTTTATAGAGGGGAGCTTTCCGAGTATGAGGGCGCTGGAGGAGAAGTTTGGGTTGGCGAGGGGAAACAAATTCAGGTATCTGCAGGTGCGGGACTTCTTACATAAACAGGTGTCAATCTTCCCGCTCCTACCGCTAAGGGGGATTCAGGACAGGGTAGTTTCCAGAGGGTGGGTAGGAGAAGGATGCGTCTCTGACATTTACAAGGAAGTTATGGGGTCAGAGGAGACGCAGACCGAAGTGCTGAAGCGCAAGTGCGAGGAGAAGCTGGGAGGAGAGATAGAGGATGGTCTATGGGCGGACGCGTCGAGTAAAGTCAACGCGTCCACAACATGTGCCAGGCTCAGCCTGATACAATTTAAGGTCGTTCACCGGGCTCACATGACAATGGCCCGGATGAGCAGATTCTTTGGGGTGGAAGACAGGTGTGCAAAATGTGCAGGAGGACCAGCGAACCATGTCCACATGGTCTGGACATGTCCGAAGCTCAGGGGATTTTGGCAAGGATTTGCAGATGTCAAGTCCACGGTGTTAAAAACAAGGGTGGCACTGAGTCCTGAGGTGGCGATTTTCGGGGTGTCGGAAGACCCGGGAATCCAGGAGAGAGGCAGACGTTCTAGCCTTTGCTTCCCTGGTAGCCCGGAGACGGATACTATTAGCTTGGAGGGACTCAAAGCCCCCGAAGTCGGAGACCTGGCTATCGGATATGGCTAGCTTTCTCTGTTTGGCGAAAATCAAGTTCGCCTTGAGAGGGTCACTGTTAGGGTTCACCCGGAAGTGGCAACCATTCGTCGACTTCTTCGCGGAAAATTAATAGTCAGCAGAAAGGGGGGGGGGTTTAGTTTAGCTTCAAGTAGGGGGTTAATAAAGGTGGGACCTGTAAGGGAGGGAGACGGCTTTTGCACTATGTTTATAGTTTCATGTACATTGTTTATTGTGTTGTTGTTACAATACCAAAAATACCTCAATAAAATGTTTATTAAAAAAAAAAGAAAGGCTGTGAGTTGATGTATTTCTGAACCTACAGAGACCTGAAAGAATCTGCAGTGAAAACCTTAAACTGAACGCAAAGTTTGAAGAGGAGAAAGATACTAGAAACAACCATCAGAAACAAAGTCTCTTCTCTTTGAGTTTTATTCTTATTATTTTCACCCCCTCTGTGTTTGTTTGTCTCTCGTGTGTGCGTGTGTGTATATAATATATATAGGATGGGGGCAAGTTAAAGTAGGGGGGGATTAGGAATTAAATAATTGTAACCCAGTTGTATTTGCTGTATATTTTGTTATAAATAAAAAGGAATTCATAGAATCCTACAGTGCAGAAGGAGGCCACTTGGTCCGTTGAGTCTGCATCGAACCTCTGAAACAGCATCCTACCAAGGCCCGCTCCCCCGCCCTATCCCTGTAACCTTACCTAACCGAAGGGGCATTAAGGGGCAATGTAGCATGGCCAATCGACTTACCCTGCACATCTTGGACCGTGGGAGGAAACCGGAGCACCCGGAGGAAACCCACGCGGACACGGTGGGAAAGTGCAAACTCCACACAGTCACCCAAGGCCGGAATTGAACCCAGATCCCTGACATTGTGAGGCAGCAGTGTTAACCACTATGCCGCTCTTTTTTTTAGGCCATTTGGCCCATCGGGTCTGCATCGACACCCTAACCTCGGCCCACTCCCCCACTCTGTCCCCATAACCCCACCTAACCTGCCCCTTTGGACACAAAGGGGTAATTTAGCTTGGCCAATCCACCTAACCTGCACATCTTTGGACAGTGGGAGGAAACTAGAGGCACTTTGGACAGGGGAGGAAGTGCAAACTCCACAGAGACAGTCACCAAAGGCTGAAATTGAACATGGGTCCCTGGCGTTGTGAGACAGCATTGCTAACCACTGTGCCACCATGCCACCCACTGTGCCACTGTGTCGCTCACTAATTGTGTTTAAATTTACAAACCTCGTGACTGTAATTATTGGGCAGTCAAGCGTCAAAGACTTCAGGTATTTTTTTCAAAGAATTATTCGTTAATTCAATTGTGTTATGGCTCCAGGTCAAGTGAGGCAGGCATTG
The DNA here is from genome assembly GCF_047496885.1 of Scyliorhinus torazame. Taxonomy (NCBI): domain Eukaryota; kingdom Metazoa; phylum Chordata; class Chondrichthyes; order Carcharhiniformes; family Scyliorhinidae; genus Scyliorhinus; species Scyliorhinus torazame. The sequence goes on along the minus strand of NC_092713.1, from coordinate 284,730,336 downwards.
ACCACGCACTAGCTCAGGGTGTTGTAATAACTAATAAGTAGTAATAACTAATTGTTTGTTTTATTTTCAGATCCTCTAAAATAGCCTTGTCGAAGAATACAAAAGCAATATAAAAAGTGTAATTGCTACAATGTTCTTACTCATATCAAGGAGCCATCTCGTGTTTAGTTAACATTATGCAAACATCACACACATGAGGTATGCACTTCTCAAATTGTTTATTTTGCCCAAACTATTTCCATAATACAATTGTACATTATTGGAAAACAAAGAACAATAACTTTCTGAAAGGTTGTCACAAATAAGTAACATGATTGAAAAGTTCAAGGGGTGTTTTGTTTCAATCGTGTATTCCATTTGTTTAATTATTTTCCTCTTTTTTTCTCTGTTCCACGTGTCACCTCCTCAATCAGATGATAGTCAGGCAATCTGCTTCAAGATCTCTACAAACTTCTAGCAGGTTCAAACAATTTACTACCAAGCAATTAGCGACAAAATGACATAATAAGGGTTTGCGGTCGCAATTCTCTACGTAATCCTGTACTTATTTTAGACAATGGAAAGTGCAGGATAAGGTTGATGAACTTGCCAATTAGGTACAGTGCTGCCATTAAGAGTGGCCCGTTTAACTTTTAGTTAGACTTGTATCAATGTTGACTTCGGAGCACATTCCCTACACTGCCTCTGGGTCATGAATGTTTTGCGCAAAGGGTGATTTAGAAGCAGAAAGAATAATGCCACCTAACAGTTGAGTTGATCGTTGATGCCATCTGATGTATGCTCAGGATATCATGTTTGCAGTTAATTGTAAAGAAATCATAGTTTCTTATGTGTGGTAGCCTGCTCCCAAAGTGTTGACTAGTAACATTACCCTGTACTCAGAAAAATAAGTTTATGTTATTAAAGGAGGTTTGTAATAACAAAGCTTGAGTTAATGATATTCTATTGTATTAACACAACAGCGGCAATGTCAGCTTGGATACAAAGTGTATGTATTCTTAAACTAGCAATTTGTGCCCATCTGGTTTTCCGAACATACAATTATTTGGTATTAGTCTGTCATTGCCAGGTATGAAGCTGTAATTTCCTGCCTTAGGGTAGTAGTTGTTATTAATAGTATAAATAGATAATTTTCAGTGCAGAACAAAACAGCAGATGAATTCTCAAAGGTAATTTTGAGATGATTGTAATTCTTGTAATTAATGTAAACTTATTATCGGTCTAAAAATTGTTGGTCACTTATTAAAATAGTATTACAGAGAATATTTGCTGCATTACCATCTATATATCATAACACTGCTTTCAGGTTTGACAATGCTCATTCCTTTTGTTTCAATTAACATTTGCAATAATGTCTAGAAATTTCTAATAAGTAATAAAACTGGAATAATTGAAATGATAGAGCTAACAATAACAACTGAGTGAATAATGTATCGTTTTTAAGTTGAATTTATACATATACAAGAAAGTAGAGTGGTTCTAAATTCACTTAGGTATGCTATGAACCTTGGTACCCATAAGACTAGACGGGAACACAGTTGAAAAAAACTGGGCTAGCAACAGTGGTCAAGTGACACAGAGATGCAGAAAAAAACCCAGTTTAGCCAGTATGTGTCAGAGAGTGAATACATGGATTTTCAGCTCTCTGAGATAAGAAATACCACAAGTCTATTGGCGGACCAAGTTGAGGGATCTCAAGCGTTTTCTCTGCAGTTGAAGCAATAGAGAGTTTAGATTGTGGTTTGGGTGTCTTGAGAAGAGATAAGAGCTGGGTGAGAAGTATCAACTGACTGCTCAAGAATTTACTGGAAGTAGACCAGTGTTTTTCAAACATTTTTGCCCGGGGCCCATTTTTGCAAATGTTAATTGAAACAAAAGGAATGAGCATTGTCAAACCTGAAAGCAGTGTTATGATATATAGATGGTAATGCCAACCGGGACCCATGATCCATGCCAGCCGACCTTTGTGGCTCGAGCAAGCCAACCTTCGCCACCCACTATTTTCACTTATCTTGAATGTGACATAATAGCCTGCTTGGTTCTCATGATGTCACTTGCTTTGCTATTCAATGCTACATTTCTGATAATGACTCGGCTGATGGTTTAAGATTTCACTGTAGCCGCTGAAAAAAATAAAGAGGTTTGTCCTCAAACTTGCCATGTTTAGTCTTCAAATGTCTTTGAAGTTTTGAGGGTTTTAAACTTTCACTTGCCAGTGCTTCCCTGCATATAACACACATGAACTTCGAATCCTGATTTGCCGGGGAACAATTAATAACCCACACCACAAGTAATCATCTTTATGCTGCTTTGTCCCTGTTTTCAGCTTCTTCTTCATGGGTTGTTCACCAGAGACCCAGGAGTCTCACCAGCACTGCTGGCAGCTGCAAAATGGAGGAATTTCTCTCGCGCCCAGAACATGTGACGTCATCGCACGGGACGCGTGACCTGCTCCCTGCTGCCGCTCTCGGTTAGAGGACGTTTTCTGAAACAAACTGGCCCTGGACAGCATGCTGACATCAGGAGGAGGCGGTCCACCCTGCTGGGCATCGGGCCTGCGCACTGCTTGATCTGGCACACATGGGCAGGATGGCCGGAAATCTCAAAAGTCTGTCACTGGCAGCGTTTCTAAAGGCATGTCGCGGCAGTAGAACGTTCTTTCCCCGATCGGTAATGCTCCAGAAACCCTCCTGAAACCTGCGGTCGTAACCCTGAGTTTGAAAATCCCTGAAGTAGACCATTTGCATGCCTGCCAGTCCCAGTCAAGGAGCCTTTGTGTCAAGCTAGTGGTAAATTTTCACTGGTTTATGTGTCTGTAAAGATGTTGCTGCGTAAAGGAATATTGGAAAAATGAATCACCTTCCTGTGTTTTTACTGAGATCGTTCCAAACTTTTTGCCTGGTGTAATATTGTTCATTTTTTTTGTTTTAATAAATACTTAATTATTTGTGTCAAAAGTTCATTCGCAGACTCCCATGAATTTGCTTGGTAACTTTATCCAAAAAAAGTTAGGATCTATCGAGCCAAGTTTCACTCTGGGATCTGACTTGTTGGATTGGATTTGTTTATTGTCACATGTACCAAGGTACAGTGAAAAGTATTTTTCTGCGAGCAGCTCAACAGATCATTAAGTACATGAAAAGAAAAGGAAATAAAAGAAAATACTGTGGTATTATCAGGTATTGCAGTAACCGAGAGGCTGAAGACCATTGGTTAAACCTAGGAGTTTACCATTGGCTGTTTTGTATGTAGCTCTGCCCTGACAGGCGGGGTATAAGAACCGGTGCCGTCCCAGCAGCCCTCATTTTGTACCGAAGCTGCTGGGGAACAGTTCTAGTCTATTAAAGCCTTCAGTTATGTTACTACCTCATTTTCGTAGTAATTGATCGTGCATCAAATACATAATAGGGCAACACAAGGTACACAATGTAACTACATAACACCGGCATCGGATGAGGCATACAGGGGTGTAGTGTTAATGAGGTCAGTCCACAAGAGGGTTGTTTAGGAGTCTGGTAACAGCGGGGAAGAAGCTATTTTAGAATCTGTTTGTGTGTGTTCTCAGGCTTTTGTATCTCCTGCCCGATGGAAGAAGTTAGAAGAGACCGACTGTAATGTCAGCTGGGACTGTAACGGAATTCACAATTCAATAGCACTTTTAACGTGGTTAAGCATTCCAAGCAGCCTCACAGAAGTATTATCAAATAAAATTGATCAAATGAAATCTAGCCACATAAGGATGAACATACTATTTAGGACCGAGAGTAGGTCATTTGTTCCTTTGAGCCTGCTCCGCTCCCTCATTTGATAAGGTCATAGCTGATCTGATTGTGGCCTCAACTCTATCTTGCTGTCTATCCCCTATACCCTTTGATTCAAGTGTCAATCAAGAATCCAACCTCCTAACAAATATTCAATGAACCTGCAGCCACTGCTCTGTGGGGAAGAGAATTCCATCAACTAATGACCCTCTTGAGACAAAAATAATTTTCCTCATCTCCAACTTAAATGGGAGACGCCTTGTTTTTTGAATTGTCTCCTAGTTCTGGTGTCCCTATAACGGGAAACATTCTTTCAGCCTCCACCCTATCAAATCCCTTCAGGATCTTATATTTCAATAAGATCTCCTCTCATTCTTTTAAAATCCAATGGGTATAGTTCCAACCTGTCCAACCTTTCTTCACAAGTCAGCACTTTCATCCCAGGGATCAGTCGAGTAAACCTCTCTACACTGCTTCCAATGTAATTATTGCCTTTCTTCAATAAGGAGATGAAAACTGTACAGAGTACTCCAGGTGCGAGCTGCCCAACACTCTCCACAACCGCGGCAAAACATCCCAACTTATATGTTCCATTTCCATTTTCAATTAACAACAATATTCCATTTGCCTTCCTAATCACTTGCTGTAACTGCATACGAACATTTTGTGCTTCATATACCAGGGGCAAGCTTCCGCGACTGCATTGTACCCGGCATGGTTCCAAGTACTAGGGGGGAATAGTGGGAGGGGGAAAAACCGAGATTTGTGCCAGGCGCGAACCATTTTGTGATTCACCCAGCCCGCTCCCGATGGCGAGTTCCGATCTTGCCCAAAAATGGGGAGAATATCATTAACCCTAATTTGCGCATTCATTTCAATCTCACTGACGAGATTGAAGTTGAATGCATCGACCTCCCGGGAATTACCCGACTCCCCGGCGGGAAGTCACGCAGGGGGTCGTTTTGTACTCCTTTTCAAAAGATGTGAAGCTGCTGCAATGGCTTCTAAGGGAAAGATAGGAGGCGAATAGCCTTTTCCATTTTCAGCATGCCTTTCCTGGGCCCCAGAGCTGCTACCCCAGGGCTTGTGAGGGGGGGGGGGCCCTTCAGAGGGCTTCGGCTTCGTCGAGGGGCCATAGTGTTCCAGGTCGGGGGTTACCACTGGGCCAGCAGGGTCAGGGGCTTTGCGTCTGTGAGATCTTCAAGCCACGTTAAATATTGTGGAGGCATAACAGGGGCAACCATAGCGTCGATAGATGTTTGAGGTGGCAGCATATGTGTCGGGGCCCACCCCACACTCTGAGGACCTGGCTGCCCATCAGTTTGGGGAGGGACCCAGAGGGAGAGGCCAGCGACGGCCCAAGGTGTACAGGTGAAGCTGGTCATTTGGGGAGATGTTATCATAGAATTTACAGAGCAGAAGGAGGTCATTCAGCCCATCGAGTCTGCACCGGCTCTTGGAAAGAGCACCCTACCCAAGGTCAACACCGCCACCCTATCCCCATAACCCAGTAACCCCACCCAACACTAAGGGCAATTTTGGACACTAAAGGCAATTTATCATGGCCAATCCACCTAACCCGCACACCTTTGGACTGTGGGAGGAAACCGGAGCACCCGGAGGAAACCCACGCACACACGGGGAGGATGTGCAGACTCCGCACAGACAGTGACCCAAGCCAGAATCGAACCTGGGACCCTGGAGCTGTGAAGCAATTGTGCTATCCACAAGGCTACCGTGCTGCCCCATGTTGGACAGCATGTGCCGCAGGAGGCTCCGCCTCAACATTAGGACGGTGCAACACCTGTCCCATGTGCTTGTGGTTCGGTGGCCGTCAAGATCGCCGCAGCCCTGAACCTTTGCGCTTCGGGTTCATCCAGGGCTCGAACGGGGATTTGTGCGGCATTTTGAAACCTACAGCCCACAAGTGCATCCGTGAAGTCATGGATGCCCTGTTTGCCCAGGGGCTGGTTTAGCACAGGGCTAAATAGTTGGCTTTTAAAGTAGAATAAGGCAGGCCAGCAGCGCGGTTCAATTCCTGTAACAGCCTCCCCGGACAGGCGCCGGAATGTGGCGACTAGGGGCTTTTCACAGTAACTTCATTTGAAGCCTACTTGTTACAATAAGCAATTTTCATTTCATTTCATTTTCATTTTTCATGATGGGTTGGCTCTTGGGGGATAAGGGGTAGTGGCTGAAGTCCTGGCTAATGATGCTAGTATGCCAGTACGGCGGCTGGTGACCGATGTGGAGACCCGATCTAATGAGGCCCATGCGGCCAACCAGGCTGTCTATGAGCAATGCATCAGGCTGCTGAAAATGAGGTGCCAATGCCTCGACTGCTCTGGTGGTGCACTGCAGGCTACCCCCCAGAAGGTTTCCCACTTTGTGGTGGTCTGCTGTGCCCTCCACAACCTGATACAGCAGTGGGGCAACGTGCTGGAGGTGGAGGAGGAGGAACATGCGGCTACGTCTGAGGAGGAGGAGACGGACCAGAAGGGGCTGGAGAATGAACCCGGGGAGAACCCACGGAGCAGCTGGAAGATGGAGGACAGGCGGCTGTGGCGAGAGTCCGGCATGCCTGGAGGACAAGGGAGACCCTCATTCTCACCCACTTCTCACAGGACGTGGCTTTATCCATCATCTCACCCCCCTCCCTCCTACCCACCAGCCATCCCATCCTCTTCGTGCCCCTCCCACCGACCCACATCTTCCCCCCAGCCCCACATATTCACTCACCCACCCACCCATTTCCACTCCCTCCTCCCAATCGCCCTGTCTCATCCTCCAAGGGTCTGTGCAGCATCACTCCAGGGTGTTGAGTCTGTGTCGGCACTGTCAGTGGGCCATAAACAAGTCAGGAGGGTGATGATTACCTCCTATGAGGTGAACTCTGGTGCTCCTCAATCTATACCACTGTCCAACTGCTGTCTGTCTGATGACAGGGCACTCACACCCACCACCTGCACATGGTATGCCTCGGGGGTTGATCTAGGATCAAATGCCTCGGGGGTTGGAGCTGGTGGAGGGCATCTGAGGAGCGGGGGGGCGGGGGGTGGGGGGGGGGGGGGGGGGGGGTTGTAGGCCGGCCAGTAGTATGGAATAACGTGACAGAGGCTTCCATTGTCTTGGGTGTAACATGTTTTAATGGTGTAGAATCGTGACTCTAACTGTCCCAACTACCGATGGTGTCGTTTCCCCCCCCCCCCCCCCCCCCCCCCACGCCTTTGATGCCCCTTGCATGCATCCTCTGGAACGCCTAGGCTGGAGAGCCCCGGCCGCCTTCCCGGTGGCGCATTCCTCTCCGTGCCAGCCTGTTCTGCCAGCTGACCCCAAGACACGCCATTGACAGGAGCGGAGGACTCACGAGAGCTGGTGGCCGCTGTCATCTCCTTAGGGAGGCTACGGGTCTGCCTCCAGTGCTCCCTCCTCCCAGACGGTTCCCATAAGGCCTTGGGGGTCACCTTGGGATGGAGGGGTGCCTGGAGTAAGTTCCAGTGGCGCCTGCATCATTTGGTTCTGCCAGCCCTGGCGGCTCCCCATTATCTGCACCATGGTGCCTAAGGGCTCTAAGCGATGCCCCTCTATGTCGGGGACCCATTCCTCAGTGACTGGGACACCTTGGCAAAGCCTTCCTGAGACTGGAACATGCAATGCAGTGCCTCGACAAGGTCTACCTACGTCAGGGAGACATCCTCCAGCGACTGGGACATGTTGTTGAGGTGCTCAGCCATGGCCATCATTGACTGAGCAACGCCTTGGACACCACCACTCATGGTGCTGATGTTGTACTGCAGGCTCTCAACAGTGGTTGCCACCTTAGCAGTGTTGGCCTCGGTGCCATGCATTGTCGGTGCCATTTCCTGCGCCCGTTGCATTTGGGACTCTACCAATCGGCTATGGGCCTGCGGGAGTATCACGAATATCCCCTTCTGAATCTCACGGCCGCACCCTAAAGTCTTCATCGGCTCTGGGATAACCTGGTCCAGAGGCTTGTCGTCGGTCTAGGGCCCAGCTGGGTCCTGGGATCCAGCAGACCTCCAACTGTTGTCCCCCACTAGACGTTCCTGCCTCCAGCTGATGTGCATCAGCAAATGGTGGTGCTCACCAGATTGTGCCCCAGATGCACATCCACTGCGTTCACCCGCCAAGGTGTGTGCCTCTGCGTTGGTGGAAGGTGCAGGTGACAGCTGTGAAGCCTCAATGGTGGCATCCTCAGAGCTTTCCACCGGGGTGTTCTCTTGGAAGGCTGGCATTGGATGGAGATCTTGCGGAAGAATGGACATGTGGTCAGTGGGAGGGAAGGATCATTATTGTAGGCTCGAACAACTCACATGTGACAAATCGTCTGGATGGGGGCTACTGTATCCTAACCTCTGCGGCACAGGCCAACCTCAATGTTGGTGAAAGCTCTGTCCTCGGTCATCCCCACGACCTCCAGGGGGTGATGACTCTGATGTCCGGCATCCCGTCACCTGTCTGAGCCCTTCCCGCCAATTGTGTGCCAACTCCTACTGTGGGGTCAAAGGGATGGCATTGTGTGCTGCATGTATCATGCATCGCAGGGGGATAGGGGTGATGGCAGGGGACAGGCGTGGGCACCTCTGCTGGGCATGGGTGGGGTGTGCTGGTGGGACCAGTGTGTGCTGGTGCACAGGCGCAGTATTGTGCTGTGGGGGGTTGATGTGTCAACTGCCAGGCCATCGACGGGAGGGGGCGGGGTGGCAGGTGGGACAGGTGCCTGGGGACAATGCCAACTCACCCCATGTGGCCCGGTGGAGGTCGTTGAGCTTCTTAGGACACTGGGTGGCGGTTCTCCTGCAAAAAGCCCCCGTGCTGTAGACCGCTGCCACTGCCTCCCGGGTGGCACCAGCTGACCCGTGACCAGGGCACCTTAGGGAACAGGGTGTCCTGTCATGGCTCCACTGCATCCAGCAGTCTGGCCAGGTCGGCATCTCTGAATCGTGGTGCAGGCCTCCTTGGTGGTATGGCCATGGGCTATCTGGAATGTGTTTAGAGGGAGCAGGTTAAGAGCTGCTCCTCCTTGTTAGCGGGGTGCTGCCAGCTGCGGTGAATCAGTTGGACAACCATTTCCACCATGAAGCCCGTGGAGCATCATTCTCGGCCCTAATTGCCATTACAAACCGGTCGCTGTCACGCCGGATCGGCTGTCGGGAAGTACCCAGCAATTCTCGCTTGCTACCGCACTTACTGTTTCTCCCGTTGGAACGCACCTTGGGTGTTTGAACGGGGAACTCTTGGAAACACACCTGGATTTTGGGCTGATGGGGAAGGAAGGAGCCTCACCATTGATCGCAAAGTCAGTCTCACTGAGAGAGCGACTGATCTCAGAAAGTGAGCGAAGAGTAGTTCCACCTTTTAAATATACATCAAACTCCTTATACACACGCAGCACAAATTTAAACATAGATCTGATTGTCAAGGTTAAGAGCAACAGAAATTCAAAAGATTAACTGTAGCAGAAATTCAAGCAAAACCAACAAGTTAATAGTAACACAAAATCAAGGTTCATTCATAATGTTAACAATGCGTTGCTTGGTAGCACAGTGGTTAGCAATGTCGCTTCACAGCTCCAGGGTCCCAGGTTCGATCCCCGGCTTGGGTCACTGTCTGTGCGGAGTCTGCACGTTCTCCCCGTTTCTGCGTGGGTTACCGCCGGGTACTCCGGTTTCCCTCCCAAGTCCAAAGATGTACAGGGTAGGTGGATTGGCCATGCTAAAGTACCCTTAGTGTCCAAAAAGGTTAGGTGGGGTTACTGGATTACGGGGATAGTGTGGAGGTGTGGGGAAAAGTGGGGTGCTCTTTCTGAGGGCCAGTGCAGACACGATGGGGTGAATGGCCTCCTTCTGCACTGTAAATTCTATGATCTATGAATAGCAGACATTAAACATGCACCCGATTCGGAAATTTAACCCTGAAGTCGGTCTCTTTGTGTGATTATTGCCTCCGTTCTTCCTATGATCTGTACTTGAACAATTGCATTTTTACCCTGATTGGGGTGGATGGAGTTCCCAAACCCACAACTGTCACCTCAGAGCCAAGTTCAGAATGTGGCAAACATGAATCAGTTTCATAACAATGAACCAATTGAAAGGCAGGAGATCCCCACAGATGCACAGGAATTATCTGCTAAATCTTTTATGTGGGAGTCCTTCGGCTATGAGTTGTTGACTGGGGTACTTGTGGAGACATATTGCAGTAAACAGGCATTTGGTTTTGGATGGGAGATGCAGGACTGGAAAAGAAGAGTGTGATGCACTACTGGAAATTAACTCTGTGCAGAAGGTGTATGTTGTGGACATGCCGGCGTTGAACGTGGGGTGGGCACAGTAAAAAGTCTTACAACACTAGTTTAAAGTCCAACAGGTTTGTTTTGAATCACTAGCTTTCGGAGCATAGCTCCTTCCTCAGGTGAATAAAGAGGTGGGTTCCAGAAACACATATACAGACAAAGTCAATCATGCAAGACAATGCTTTGAATGCGAGTCTTTGCAGGTAATTAAGTCTTTACAGGTCCAGACAGAGCTACTGGAGAGAGGGATAATGACAGGTTAAAGAGGTGTAAATTGGTTAGATCATAGGAGGCCATTTGATAGGGGGATCCATCCCGTTAACGATATGGAAATTAGCCCTAATTGGTGATTATTGGTTTCTAGCCACATCTAAAATGGGGTCCAGATCCTATCAACGGGAACAGGCCGATCAAATATCAAATCGGAAACCGATCGGGCCCGGCACAGATCCCGATTTCAGCCTCCCCTGTGATCTAACCGGATCCACACTGGGCACAACATGGCCATGGCCATTAGATCGCGCCCCAAAAGTTTGAGTTTGAAAGTATCTCGCACTGATCTGTTCCGAGATTTTTATTACAAGTTATTTAGGTCTCCAAATAACAACAAAAATTGGAAAATATATGGTTATTTACAATTTTTACATTTAATAAACAGAAGTCCCAACAATGAATGTGACATTTTAAAAAATAACTGGAGAATCTATTGTGAACGTGGGGTGGATCACGAGAGTTGGTCATTTTGTAAAAGTGCTCGCTGAAAAAAAAGGTTTGAAAAACACTGCAGTAGGTTACGGTAGTGTAGTGCTTGTAGACTAGTGCCACAATCCCAGTTGATGCTATTACTGGATGTGAAGTTCCCAGATGGAACACTGGCTCAAACTACCGTAACATCTCCTGTTTCTTTTTGAAATGTGGAGGAACAGAGTCACGTAACCACTAATTAGTTTTAACAACAAGAAAAATATATTTATTAAACATGAAAAAATTGGATTATGATACAATACTCCTTTACTCCCACCTTAGTTTAACAATTACATACAGATTACACACAGGCCTGACTCTGGAAGGCTCTGAGGAACAAAGGGACCTTGATGTGTTTGTCCATAGATCTCTGAAGAAATAAGGGTAGGTTAATAGGGTGGTGAAAAATACATTTGGGACACTTGCCTTTATCAATCGCGGCATAGATTACAAAAGCAGGGAGATCATGTTGGAGTTGTATCGAACTTTGGTGTGACCACAGCTGGAGTACTGTGTGCAATTCTGATCGCCACATTATAGAAATTATGTGCTTGCACTGAAGGGGTGCAGAAGCGATTCACCAGGATGTTGCCTGGAATGGAATATTTAAGTTATAAAGAGATGTTGGATAGGCTTGGGTTGTTTTCGTTGGAGCAGAGAAGACTGAGGGGCGACCTAATCGAGGTGTACAAGATTATGAGGGGCGTGGACAGGGTGGATAGGTAGCAGCCTTCGTTGAAGGGTCAGTTACGAGGGGACACAAGGTCAAGGTGAGGGACAGAAGTGTGGTGATGGACTGGAATGCACTGCCTGGGAGAGTTGCCTCACATCCTTTAAAAAATACCTGGATGAATACTTGGCAGGTCATGACATTCAAGGCTGATAGCCAAGTGCTGGCAAATGGGATTAGGTAGGCAAGTCAGGTGTCTTTCATGCATCAGTGCAGACTCGATATGCTGAAGGGCCTGTTCTGCACTATATTATTCTGTGATTTTAAGATTAACACGGATGACAAAGTGCATTTGAATCTACAATGGTGCCATTAACACAAAGTTCCTTTTAAGCATACAGATTGGCTGTGATCAAACATTCTGAACCCAAGTTAGTGTCTGTGGATTTCTCCTCAGAATCCCCTCAGATGACTGTCACATGAGAGTTTCCAATCTCCACTCCCAAAATAAGCTCTAAAGTTTTCCCTCGTAATAAGCTTTATAATAAGCGTAATAAGATTACATTGCAAAATCCACTCCACGTTTTTCAAAGGCCTCTTTTGAACAGTGCTTCCACTTCTCTTCTAACAGAGAATCCACTCGAGGTTTTACGTGAACCCCTTTAAGATTTTTTTGCCTTGATTGATACCCACTGTTAACACAAACTCTGATATCCAGCCTATACTGTCTTCCAAATACTTTAAAATGTGTTTTGCAGACTGTAGTAAAACATTCCAAACTTTAGGATTCTTTAGAAATGTTTAGGATTACTTTAGAAACCTAGCTTCTCACCAGCCGATTCCTACTCAGTTTATTCTGTGCTGCTCATGAATATTATCCAGGTTTCTAGAACCAACCATCCTTTAGTTTCTCTGGAGCTATTACTCCATTGTACAAGTTTCCTGCTTTGGAGCTGAGCTACGAGAGCTGCCTTCTCACCCTTTCCCCATCTCCAACTGCTGTAGCTTCTAGCTAAAACTAAAAATTAACCTTACAAAGGCCTCTAGTTGCCAAGCAACTATATTTACTCTTCATGCCATAGTTCCCTCTTTCACAGTTGGAACCTAACCAACACCCCCCCCCCCCCCCCCAACACACACACATACAAATACCTTTATCCAGCATGAATCTAACTTTCGGTCCCTTCCTTGCACAGAAACATTCAATTCCACCCACCTAAAACAATATCTTATTTCTAATGTTTACCAATAAAAACATAAATCCCTTAAAACTACCTTTATTTTTCTAACACTAGTTACTGGCCTGAGTTCAAAATCCCACTATTTGGTAATTTGAGAAGTTGAATTTTGTTTAAAAAAAAACAAATCTGGAAGGCAAATAACACAAAAATTATTGTGAAGCTGTCAGATTGGTGTAAAAGACACAACACGTTTACTATTATCTTTCAGGGAACAAAATCTGTGGTTGTTACCCTGTTCAACCTATGTGGACTACATGTTCATCTATCAACTATCTCTGATGTCATGACTTCCGGGTGCGGCGATGCGGAGCTAAGCCGCACGATTCGGCAGCTCCCACTACCACGGACTTTCGGGCTCGCTAGAGGAGCCCCAACGGAACTTTTTTTGACAAAAGCCCGTGGGGAAGGGAAGAGAGAGGTCCCCCTCCAACGCCTATGAAACGGACCCGAAGTGCAACGGCCAGAAAAGCGGCACTGGAGCAACGGGAGAAGTGAGGTAAAAAAAACAAAATGGCGGCGGCCAGGGACAGAGGGGAGCTGCAGGAGTTCATCAAATGCTGCTTCGAAGAGCAGCGCGAGGAGATGCGCAAGGAGATGCTGGCGCCTATGCTTTCGGCAATTGAAGGACTCAGGATCACCCAGAAGGCCCACGAGGTTAAGATCCAGGAGGTAAAGAAAAGTCAGCCAGAATGAGGACGAGCTCTTGGGCCTGTCGATGAGAGTGGAGCAGCACGAGGCGCTACACAAGAGGTGGGCGGGAAAACTCGAAGACCTGGAGAACAGGTCGAGGAGAAAGAATCTGCGGATCCTGGGTCTCTCTGAAGGAGTGGAGGGGGATGATGCCGGGCATACGCGAGCACGATGCTTGGGGCAATGATGGGCACGGAGGCCCCTTCGAGGTCGCTGGAGTTGGATGGGGCACACCGGGTGCTGGCGAGGAAGCCCCAGGCGAATGAGCCGCCAAGGGTGATGGTGGTGAGGTTTCACCGGTTCACGGACAGAGAGTTGGTCCTGAAATGGGCCAAGAAGGAGCGGAGCAGGAAGTGGGACAATGCAGAGATCCGATAATACCCGGACTGGAGCACGGAGGTGGCAAAGCGGAGAGCGGGTTTCAACCGGGCCAAAGCGGTGTTGCACCGGAAAGGAGTGAAATTTGGAATGCTGCAGCCAGCGCGACTGTGGCTCACATACAAGGGCCAACACTATTACTTTGAAACGCCTGAAGAGGCGTGGACCTTTATACAAACCGAAAAGTTGGACTCTAACTGAGGGTTTGTGAGGGTGGGGGGGATGTTTGAGGGTTGATGTGTGATGACTGTTGTATATAGGGGGTCAATCATGCGCAGGAAATGTTATATGGGCTGGGGGAGAGAGACAAGGCCGCGACAGGAGCTGCGCCAGAGGGGGCGGAGTGGGCTGTGGAAAGCGCGGGGTTTCTCTCGCGCGCGGGAAGAAAGGCGGGAAGGGGAACGAAGGAAAGCATATTGATTGGGAGACTCCCACACGGGGAGGTCAATGGGACGGCGGGGGAAGCCGGGGTCAGCAGGTGTCAGCTGACTTACGGGAGTGACATGGAGGGAGCAAAAAAGCTAGACAGGGGTCTAGTGGGGGGAGGGGAGGGGGGGGGGGGAAAGGGCTGCTGCTGCACTGGCCGAAAAGGAATGGGACACAGAGGCAGTGGTCGAGTCGGGGGGCCCCCCGTCTGGGGGACTGGAGGGTGAGGGAGGCGTGGACACGGGAATGACCCAGAAAAGGAGATGGCTAGTCGGCGGGGGGGGGGCGGGTGGGTGGGGGTGGTGAGAGCCCCTCCAATCCGGCTGATAACGTGGAACGTGAGGGGGCTGAATGGGCCGGTGAAGAGGGCTCGAGTGTTTGCGCACTTAAAGGGACTGAAGGCGGACGTGGTCATGCTCCAAGAGACTCACCTGAAGGTGGCGGACCAGGTCAGGTTAAGAAAGGGATGGGTAGGACAGGTATTCCACTCGGGACTGTACGCGAAGAATAGAGGGGTGGCAATATTAGTGGGAAAGCGGGTGTCATTTGAGGCCAAGACTATTGAGGTGGACAATGGAGGGTGATATGTAATGGTGAGCGGTAGGCTGCAAGGGACGTGGGTGGTGTTGGTAAACGTATACACCCCGAACTGGGATGATGCAGGATTCATGAAGCGCGTGTTGAGGCGCATTCCGGACCTGGAGAAAGGAGGCCTGATAATGGGAGGGGACTTCAATACAGTGTTGGATCCAGCACTGGACCGCTCCAAATCAAGGACTGCAAAGAGGCCGGCGGCAGCCAAGGTACTTAGGGGGTTTATGGATCAGATGGGGGGAGTGGACCCATGGTGGTTTGCAAGGCCGCAGGCCAGGGAATTTTCTTTCTTTTCCCATGTACACAAAGCCTACTCCCGGATAGATTTTTTTGTTCTGGGCAGGGCGCTCATCCCGAGGGTGGAGGGGACGGAGTATTCGGCCATAGCCGTTTCGGACCATGCCCCGCACTGGGTGGAACTGGAGCTGGGAGAGGAGAGGGACCAACCCCCGCTGTGGCGGCTGGATGTGGGACTGCTGGCAGACGAGGTGGTGTGTGGGAAGGTGAGGGGGTGTATCGAAAGGTACTTGGAGGCCAACGACAACGGGGAGGTGCGGGTAGGGGTGGTATGGGAGGCGTTGAAAGCGGTGATCAGGGGAGAGCTAATCTCCATTAGGGCTCATAGGGAGAAGACAGAGGGCATGGAAAGGGAGAGGTTAGTGGGGGAGATTTTGAGAGTGGACAGGAGATACGCAGAGGCCCCGGAGGAAAGATTACTTGGGGAAAGACGACGGCTCCAGACGGAGTTTGACCTGTTGACCACAGGGAAGGCGGAGACACAGTGGAGGAAAGCCCAGGGGGCGACCTACGAGTATGGGGAAAAGGCTAGTTGGATGCTGGCACACCAGCTCCGTAAAAGGATGGCAGCGAGGGAAATAAGGGGAGTCAAAGATGGAAGGGGAGCCACGGGTCGGAGTGTGACGAAAATAAACGAGGTATTTAAGGCCTTCTATGAAGAGCTGTATAGATCCCAGCCCCCAGCGGGGGAAGAGGGTATGAGACGATTCCTAAACCAACTGAGATTCCCGAGGGTGGAGGAGCAAGAGGTGGCTGGTTTGGGGGCACCAATTGGGTTGGAGGAGCTGAGCAAGGATTTGGGGAGCATGCAGGCGGGGAAGGCCCCGGGACCGGACGGGTTCCCGATGGAGTTCTACAGGAAGTACGTAGACCTGTTGGCCCCGCTACTAGTGAGGACCTTTAATGAGGCAAGAGAGGAGGGGACCCTATCTCCGACAATGTCGGAAGGGACAATTTATTTGATCCTAAAGCGGGACAAGGACCCACTGCAATGTGGATCGTACAGGTCAATCTTGCTCCTTAATGTGGATGCAAAGTTGCTGGCAAAAGTGCTGGCTACGAGGATCGAGGACTGTGTCCCAGGGGTGATTCACGAGGACCACACAGGATATGTAAAGGGTAGGCAGCTAAACACCAATGTGCGGCGGCTCTTAAACGTGATAATGATGCCATCGGTGGAGGGAGAGGCGGAGATAGTGGCAGCTATGGACGCGGAGAAGGCCTTTGACCGAGTAGAGTGGGAGTACCTCTGGGAGGTGCTGCGTAGGTTTGGGTTCGGGGGAGGGTTTATCAGTTGGGTTAAGCTCCTTTACAGAGCCCCGGTGGCGAGTGTAGTGACGAACCAGCGGAGGTCGGAGTACTTTCGACTGTACCGAGGGACGAGGCAGGGGTGCCCCCTGTCCCCCCTGTTGTTCGCATTGGCGATCAAACCATTGGCCATGTCATTGAGGGAGTCTAATAAATGGAGGGGGTGGTCCGAGGGGGAGAAGAGCATCGGGTGTCGCTATATGCGGATGACCTGTTGCTGTACGTGGCGGATCCAATGGAGGGGATGGTGGAGGTCATGCAAACTCTGAGGGAGTTTGGGGAGTTTTCGGGCTATAAGCTCAATGTAGGGAAGAGTGAGCTCTTTGTATTACAGGCAGGGGACCAAGAAAGAGGGATAGGGGACCTACCGCTGAGGAGGGCGGAGGGGAGCTTTCGGTATCTGGGGATCCAGATAGCCAGGAGCTGGGGGGTCCTACATAAACTGAATCTGACGAGGTTGATGGAGCAAATGGAGGAGGATTTCAAAAGATGGGACATGTTACCGCTCTCGCTGGCGGGTAGAATGCAGTCGGTCAAAATGGTGGTCCGTCCGAGGTTTTTGTTTGTGTTTCAGTGCCTTCCCATCGTGATCACTGAGGCCTTTTTTAAGCGAGTAGGTAGGAGTATTATGGAGTTTGTGAGGGCGAATAAGACCCCGAGGGTAAGGAGAAGGTTCCTGGAACGCAGTAGGGACGTGGAGTGTTGGCGCTGCCAAACCTGGGGAGCTACTACTGGGCAGCAAATGTGTTGATGATCCGCAAGTGGATTATGGAGGGAGAGGGGGTGGCATGGAAGAGAAAGGAGATGGCGTCCTGTAAAGGAACGAGCCTGGTGGCATTGGTGACGGCACCGCTGCCGCTCCCGCCGACAAAGTATACCACGAGCCCGGTGGTGGTGGCAACGCTAAGGATCTGGGGCCAGTGGAGACGGCACAGGGGTGCAATGGGAGCATCGGTGTGGTCCCCGATCAGGGGTGACCATCGGTTTGTCCCGGGGAAGATGGACGGGGGGTTCCAGAGCTGGCATCGGGCGGGGATCAGAAGAATGGGGGACCTGTTCATTGATGGAACGTTTGCGAGCCTAGGGGCACTGGAGGACACGTTTGAGTTACCCCCGGGAAATGCCTTTAGATATATGCAGGTGAGGGCTTTTGTAAGGCGACAGGTGAGGGAATTCCCGTTGCTCCCGGCACAAGAAATTCAAGACAGAGTGATCTCGGGTGTATGGGTCGGGGAGGGCAAGGTGTCGGAAATACACCAGGAGATGAAAGAAGAAGGGGAAGCGCTGGTAGAAGAGTTGAAGGGTAAATAGGAGGAGGAGCTGGGGGAGGAGATCGAGGAAGGTCTGTAGGCGGATGCCCTAGGTAGGGTTAATTCCTCCTCCTCGTGTGCCAGGCTCAGCCTGATACAATTTAAGGTGGTTCACAGAGCTCACCTGACGGGGGCGAGGTTGAGCAGGTTCTTTGGGGTAGAGGACAGATGTGGAAGGTGCTCAGGGAGCCTGGCGAACCATGTCCATATGTTTTGGTCATGCCCGGCATTGGAAGGGTTCTGGAGAGGAGTGGTGGGAGCAATATCTCAGGTGGTGAAAGTCCGGGTCAAGCCAAGCTGGGGGCTAGCAATATTTGGAGTAGTGGACGAGCCGGGAGTGCAGGAGGCGAAAGAGGCCAGCATTCTGGCCTTTGCGTCCCTAGTAGCCCGGCGAAGGATCTTGCTAATGTGGAAGGAGGCAAAGCCCCCCAGCGTGGAGGCCTGGATAAACGATATGGCTGGGTTCATAAAATGGGGAGGATTAAGTTCACCTTGAGAGGGTCTGCGCAGGGGTTCTACAGGTGGTGGCAACCGTTCCTAGACTATCTCGCAGAGCGTTAGAGGAAGATCGGTCGGCAGCAGCAACCTGGGGGGGGGGGGGGGGGGGCACGTCCTGGGGGGGGGGGACTGCCTGGGAGGGTGGATGAGCAAGAGATAACATGAAGGGTTGGGGAAACTGGCACGTATGGGAGAGAGCCAGTGTACAAAGCCACGTAAATATATCATTTTGCCATGTATATATCTTGCGCTGCGCGATTTCTCGTTATTTTGTTACGGGGGGGGGGTTATTGTTTGTAAGGGAGAAAAATTTTGTTAAAAAACTTTAATAAATATATATTTTTTAAAAAACTATCTCTGATGTGGTTTTGAAAGATACTCTGTCGTATCACACCAGGGAAACTAGGGATGGGTAATATATGGAATGCCACTAATGCGCAAATCCTGAGAATGGGTACATTGTTTTAAAATGTCACTACTCAAAGAGAGATGTTATTAAAGGTAGTTTCTCAAAAGTTTTGGCACCTGATGATTAATGTGTCAGGTTGTCAATCTGCTCGGATGTATAGTATATCATCAGCATGAACAATTTCCCTGCTGGCCGCTGGTCCTGCCTTCACTGCCCTCATGTTCCCCAGTGACGTGGCTTGCCACATTCCCGACCAAGTATCTGTGAGGTGCCGCCTGTCAGAAGGAAACTTGCCCTGCCTGCAAGTAGCCTGCCACACTTGCTTTACTGCTGTGAGCTGGCAGCAACAGACCTGTACTTAATGGAAGAGTCCAGTGACAACAGTTTCCAGGTCTGAAGGCAAGTCCAACAAGATTAGCAACTTAACTATTAGAGTTCAGGTTACCAATAGAACAGAAAACGCTTTGTAATCACTGAACTTACATTTCAACACAATCATACCAAAGTCAGTCGCTTAAAATCATTATCTTCAAAGGTAGGCACAGGTACCTGGGCAAAACACACACATCAAGCCATTTAGCAAATGCAATAGCATCACTGCAATGCATGTGATTGAGCGTCACGTGACCAACCCTCCAGGAATAAGTCCTGCCAGAGTTGGTAAGCCTGGCTAGTATGATATGAAGAGTAAGACTGATTTTGATCTGTCATTAAATCTCTTACCATTCTCACACGGCTCAAACTTCTCGGACGTTCTGGCTTCCAAATCACTTATCCTGTGTAACACATTATCTGCTAGCTGTTGTACCCGAGCAAACTTCCAATCTGTCAACTATTACATAATTTATTTCTAATTCTCTGTGCCATCCTCCATGTGACATCGTCATCCTTTATGTAATTCAATTTAGGTAGTTCACAATATACATATATGTATATTCAAAGCATTCACTGTTTTTATTTTGGTGAAAAGGTATTTCAGCTCTCTAAGGATTAAAAAATGGTTATATTGTACCTGCTAAAATAAATACATAAAATAAATGAAATATGTTCAATAAGTAATAGGGTACTGATTAGGCAAATGTAGGCAAAATATAAGCACGAGAAAAGGATTTGCAAGCTGGTATAGCAGATGCTTCCGATTAAAACTTTGGCACTACACTTGAATAGAGTCTGACAATGAAGCAGACCAATACATTGATTCATGTCATATAGCTCCCAAGTATGTGGTAGTGTAGCCACCTGGATTGGCCACTTCCTGACTTAAAATGGAGAACCGCAAAGACTAAAGGGAAATTCAGCCAACACAGGCAAAAATGAGCAAGTGCAGAAATCCTGTGTATTGGAACTTGCGAAAACCAGACAGCACTGAAACTAGCAGCCATCTGCATAGTAATGAGCGATTCCCAGGCACAATTGATACACTTAAGGTGAATAAGGCTAGCCAGACTCCTTGGCGCCAGCAGGAGCCAAGACAAAGGAAGGCCAACGGACATTTAGGGACTGCCCGGTGATCAGGGAACAACTCCAGTATTGGAGAAATCGATCCAAGTGATCGGAACGAAATCCAATCATTTGGAACCAGGTACGGGGTCCGCCCCGAAGGGCGGGAAGCCCCTGGGGACTATAAAGTAAAGCCCCCAAGTTCAAATCGGTCTTCTTGGCAGGGTCACTCAGCAACTTGAATCAACCCGTGAGAGTGACCTGTCTAAGCTGCCGCATCAACCAAGTAAGTCTCCAGTCAACGCACGCTATGAGATAGGCGCTCCTAGCTACCAGTCCATACCAGCTTTTGAATCCTGCAGACTCAGGACCTGAACGAAAGGCCATTTGTTCCCCTGACCTGGTGGGCCAATTCCAAAGCTAAGTATAGGACTTTTAGTGATAGAAATAGTCTAGAAAGTAGAGTTATATGCATAAGTAGTGACTTACTGTATATAATAAATGTGTTTTGATTTGAATCTTACTAATTGGTGTGTTGAGTTATTGATCAGTACTTGAACTTGAACCTCATGGCGGTATCATAAAGATACCTGGCGACTCTAGAGCAAAGGTTAAACAAACAGAGCAAATTACGAATTAAGAGCCAACCAAAAGTTAGCAACATATTACTGCCGACATCCTGACGGGACCCGACTTAGAAGTGCCTTAACCACTCCGGGAGAACCCAAAATTTGAATTAGAAATCCAATTGGGAACAGAAAAACCACAAGTGTTCAAGCAGTTCTGATCAATTCTCATAATTCGGAAGTGTGTTAATGCATGCGTAACTAACAGGGCTATAAGGTAAAACTGATAGATTTTTGTTGCGAAAAACTGTTGGGAGTTTGTATTCCGGAAAATAGCGAAAGCCGTACCCGTAATTACAGCACCGCCTTAGTACCCCTCGTTCTAAATTTTAAGAGAGTATTTAGAGAAGAAAGATGGCAATGCAGGCAATGCAACGCCTCATGAACCCTGCAGCGACCAGCAGCAGTGTAGGTCAGTGTCCCGTTTGGGAAGTAGAAATCAGGAAATATCTCAAAGGGAAAGGATGGCCCCTTTGGAGTGAGTTCTGTGACAATGAGGAAACAGGACCCGGGAGTATAGAACATACTTGGTGGGAGAACCTGTCAGAGATTCATAAGAAAAGCTTGGGAAAAGCTCGCAAGCCAATGGCAATCGTGTCCTCTCTGGCACAATTGCGAGGCACAGAGGAGGTCGTTCGGACGCTCCATAAAGAGATAGAAGGAGTACATCGAATGAGCAAGGTCGATGTAAGTGAGGTTGAGAAAGAGAACATAGAGTTGAGAAGGAAGTTAGCAGCAAAGGGCGGAGAGGTGGATGATGCCAAGTGGGCACACCAGTCTTGTCTGGCGCACCTAAGCAGCGTCCAGATACAGTACGAAAAGGCCTATCAGGACACGTAACGTGCAGTCCTGGTAAGAGAGGAAACAGAGAAACAGGTAGGGGCATTGCAAAGGCAGTGTAGCGACCTGAAAGCAGCATTATGAGCACTCCATGCTGCCACCACGGAGCAGAGACAAAGCTCACTAGATCACGCAAAGTGCAGGAAGCAGATTGCAGAACTGCAGTCTGTGCTTTCAGTTCAGAATGGATTCCACAGCACCTTTGGATCCCAGTTAGATACAGAAGACGGCCTGGATTGGGAAGAATTAAATGAGACCGCGCATAGATATGTTTAGGGAACATGTGCTCAAGGAAAGCCCCAGAAGGGAAAAGCGCCCCAACCCCCCACAGAGCAGATAGTTCAGGTTCCCATGAATCCAGTAACCACGCACCATACAGTCACATCGGAAGGAGACGCAGAATTCCTTTATACCACTCACTTAACCGTGACCCAATTACGGGACGCGTGCGAGAAAATCACACCGTTCCTCCCCACCTCAGACCCCCACCACTTCTTTGCCAGAGTAAAGCAGCAGGCGACCATGTACGGCCCGGACGAGCGTGAGCAAGTGAAGCTCACAGTTTTGAGCTTAGACCCTTCGGTCGTAGCAGCTCTTCCCGACCCACAGAATGTAGGAGGAGACACCCTTGCAAAAATGCACACAGCGATCCTAGACGCGATCGGCTACAACAGAGGCCACCCCGTTGAAGGCCTGAATAAGTGCAAGCAGAAAAAGACAGAACACCCCACAGCGTTTGCTGGACGCCTGTGGATCCACTTTGCAGCCGTTTTTGGTCATCTAGACCTCGCCCATTTGTCCCAAGAAGGTATGGCCAAATGGACCCGCACCCTTATTTCCCATGCCACAGAGACAGAGCAAAAAGCCTGTACCAACTATGACCCCTCAGAAGAAGCGCGTAATGAGAAATGGGTTTTAAAGAGATTGTCCCGCACCGGGGAGCAATCTGTCCAAAACAAACCCGCAGTTAGGAAACCTGAGGAACAGCAGGCAGAAGCAGACATCCAAGCGGTGAAAACGCACCAGAACCCCGCATGGGTGAACGAAGGCAGGAACAGCCCCCCACAAAAGCCACAGGAGTGTTACAACTGTGGACAGTTAGGACACTTTGCACAAGAATGCAATGCCCCACGAAAGCCACAGAGAGCCCAACAAGCAGGCACTCTGAATAAGAATAGGACAGAGTCCATACATAGTGTGAGCACCCGTTCAGACCAGACGGACCTGAACGGGACGGACTGACGGTGTTCGGGCTCCCCCAGTTGGGTCTGCGACACCCTTTGGGATAGGTCCGGCAGAAAGGCACGTAGCCGGATGACTGGTTCCGTTCAAATCACAGGACATGATCCTAGACCCCAAAAGCAATACGGATTTCCCCAAGAGGCAGAGGGAGAAATCTCAAAAGTGATCGACAGCTTATTAGAGCAGGGCGTACTCAGATCAGTAGCCTCCACTAATAATTCCCCAATTTGGCCAGTGAGAAAGCCCGATGGATCATGGCGACTGACCATCGATTACCGGGAACTCAACAAAGTCACCCCCGCAGCAGCCCCCACGGTAGCCACAAGTCCCGAGACCATGCTGAAACAGGGACTCAACTCACAATACTTTACGGTTTTGGATGTCAGTAACGGATTCTGGTCCATTCCATTGGCAAAGGCATGCCAATACAAATTTGCCTTCACTTTTAAAAGTCAGCAGTACACGTGGACATGCCTTCCAAAAGGATTCCACAACTCCCCCTCCATTTTCCAACGCCAGCTGGCAAATGGATTATCGAAATTTCCTCGCCCCGAATGTCTGGTCCAGTATGTGGACGACCTATTACTGCAGACAGACACCAAGGCAGAGCACATCGATCTTCTGGCCGAACTCCTGGAACTCCTACAACAGATTGGCTGTAAAGTAAACCCCAAAAAGGCCCAGATTTTGGAAAACAAAGTGATATATTTGGGTACGATTATCACGCACGGTAAACGCGAGATCGAGCACAAAAGAATTGACTCGATTGCCAAATTGCCCCTTCCCCAGAATGTTTCAGCCCTCCGGTCGTTTTTAGGACTGGTTGGCTACTGCCGAAACCATATTGACTGTTTTGCCAGCAAGGCAGCACCCATCTCGGAACTCCTAAAGAAAGGAGCCCCTTGGGAATGGCTTCCGCAGCATACGGATGCTGTGGATGATCTGAAAAGAGCCCTCATTGCAGCCCCCGCACTACAAGTTCCAGACCCGCTTTCCCCCTATGCGATAGAGGTAGCTAGCACAGACCGCACCCTTTCGGCCGTGCTCCTCCAGGAACGGCACGAACAGTTAAGACCCGTGGCTTACGCCTCCAGACTTTTAGATCCTGTGGAGCAGGGGTTTTCGGCCTGTGAAAGGCACCTGCTCGCAGTATTCTGGGCAGTTCAATATTTTTCTTACATAACCGGACTAAACCCCATCACAATCCTCACGGAACACACCCCCACCCAACTTTTATGAGAGGGACGACTTAAGGACGGTACAGTCAGCCAAATTAGAGGAGCAAGATGGACCCTTCTTTTGCAGGGACTGTAAAAAGGACCAAGACCCACACTTTCCTAGCCAACAACCTTCAGTACCCAGGCACCCCCCACGAATGTGAAATCATCTCACTGCACCACAACACAGGCCCCTTTGTTGCGAAAACACCCCCCAGAAAGATAGGTAGTTCACCCCAGAGCCCCAGCACACAGACACGTGCGAACTCTTAAGGATTTATGTGGATGGTTCTTCCACTGTATAAGACGGGAAGCGCATTACAGGATGCGGCATTTATGTTGAGGACCGCAGGGACGCGCCCTAGAAGAAATCTCCTTAAAACTACCAGGATACCTAGGCGCGCAGGGGGCAGAACTAGCAGCCATTGCGTATATTATAGATCACCCAGATTCCTTCCCCAGCCCAGCAGACATATACTCGGACAACCTCTATGTCTGCAACAGCCTTACAGAATTCCTACCCCTGTGGAAAGCAAGAGGATTTGTTTCCGCAGGCGGAAAACCCCTCCCTTCAGCCCCATTGCTCCGTCACATTTTAGAGAAAGCACAGGTCAGGACCTTTGGTGTTGTTAAAGTTCGCAGTCACTATCGTTCCTCCTCCCCTGGAAATGTAAAGGCCGACGCACTGGCAAAAGCAGGTTCCAGGCATGGATATTTTTGGACACCCCCCGAAAGCGCACCAGTGAATACAGTTCAGGTCTCGCAGACTAATATCGAGGATTTAGTGCAGGCCCAGAAGCAGGATAGCAATCTCAGGGAGATTTTAAAAGGACAATTTACGGCACCTTACGATAGATTTAAAAATGCACTGACCACACATGACGGTGTGGTGTTAAAAGACACCCTTTATGTGGTTCCTGGACAGGACAGGAATCAACTTATTTGTTTATTCCATGACAGTCATGGACATCAGGGAATTGATCCCACTACAGCCCACCTCAGGCAGCTCTGTTGGTGGCCAAGTTTAAAAGAAGATGTAACGCACTACATTGAGAATTGCCTTATCTGTGCCCAGAACAATCCGGACAGATACGCAAAGAAGGCTCAGCTTAGTCACACCCGCCCCGTTAACGGCCCCTGGACTAACCTCCAGATCGATTTTATAGGAACATTGCCACCTTGCAGGAATGGTTACAAGTGCGTATTAGTTGTCATAAGACACTTTTACGAAATGGGTAGAGGCATTCCCATCCAGAACTAACACGGCAAAGACCACAGCCAAGATCTTAATCCACCACATCTTTATGAGATGGGGACTCCCCCACAGCATTGAATCCGACCAAGGTTCCCATTTTACGGGACGTGTCATGAAGAACGTCCTCACGATATTTGGCATTGCCCAAAAATTCCACATCGCATACCACCCCCAGTCAAGTGGTATCGTAGAGCGCATGAATCGGACCCTAAAAGCCACCCTCAGAAAAATGGTCCAACAAAACAACACCACTTGGGAGCAGTCCTCCCTTTTGCGCTGATGTTTTTGAGAAATACTGTCTCAACTTCCACAGGTTACACCCCACACACTCTCATGACCGGACGCCCCATGAAAGGCACAACATTTTTATTAGGATTGGACTTGACCAGCCCCGAAGTGACGGCCCTCACACACGAGAACGCAGTCAAACAGTTAGTGGAAAATGTAAAAACGGCCCAGCTAGCAGCCGCAGTAAGATTAGGCACAAGGAAGAAACAGAGCAAGGCCTGTTTCGACAAGACAGTGCATGCGACTGAGTTTGAGGTAGGACAGCAGGTCATGCTCTCAATTTACAACCCCAGCACATTCCAGTCACCAAAGTATTTGGGTCTGTACTCCATTGCGGACAAAGTAAGCCCCTCCGTCTATAAAATTAAGTACCCCAACGGAAAGCCTGCGAGGTTCCATATTAACCAGCGTAAGGCATATGGCTCACAGTCCAACCACGCACATCACGTCATGCTCGACGCAGCAGACCACACCCCGCCCACACCCAACGTATCCCTACCCTCCTCCAACACGCCCACCACATCCACGGACTCGCCCTCGACTCCACCCCCGACCTCTGGACTCCGCTCCGGAACGCCCGCAGACAGCAGCAACAGTGACAGCGACTGTGACTCAGACAATAGCCACAGCATGCCTCCCTACTATCCCCAGGCAACAGGACCCACACCCAGCGAGTCTGACCATGATTCGAGTGATCCCTTCCTCATCACATTCCTCAACAAACCCCACCAAAGACCATCACCCTACGATGATGAATCCGTCCCGACAGAACTAGACACCACCTTTTGGCACCGCGATAATTCATACAGGCTCATCCGGAACGACGAGATGTACCCCAAATCGCACCATGCAGCCCTATCAGTCCTTATACATTCGAGAGTATGGCACCCGGGAGAAGATGACGACTTTGAGTCTGACTCCCAAAGCGAGAACCCCTTTGCGACCCTGTTCGCAACTGATAACTGAGGTATCCAGATGATGTTTTAAATAGGAACTGCTTGAGAGAAACGGTGTCCTTTCTGATGGAACCTGCAGCATGTTGTTTAATGTTTGTTTGTTACTGTTGTTGTTATGTGTTGTATGTAAGATCGGAATTTTTTTTCCACGGCCCCACGCCTTATTTGTCGGCGGAAACCAATGAAACTTGCCAGCACGCTCATCGGCGGAAACCGCTGAGAGCTTGCCAGACCCCCGTTCATAACTGCTCTTCTGGTTCGAAGGTAGAACCACTACGGCAACCCCCACGATGACTACATTTCTTGCCCGTTTTTGCCGGTTGCTCAGGCAGTGGAGAAACGGCATTGGTCTCCGCCCTGCCTGAGGACCCCCCCCCCCTCTGGTCAGCTACGCTCGGGTAGAGCACACACGGCATCGGTCACCGTCCTACCCGGGGATTCCATCCAATTCTTACCCATCGCGGCCCATACGCACCTCATTTCGGCATTCTTGGTTTAAAAAAAAAGTTTTGTTTTGTTTTCGGGCAACCCTTAGGTTGCCATTCCTATGCTATTTACATCCTCAAACATTTGGATGGTAAATCGCACAGCCTGCGAGACGGCTCGCACTGTTTCAGTATTTTTAAGTGTGTCTTGTCCTGAATATTCGGTTTCAACATTTTTTTTAAATGAGGGAGTCACACATGGTGACAAATTTTAAAGGGGAATTGGCACTAAAGGACAGACATACTAACAGATGAGATATTAACCAAGATAGTAACAGAAACTATGCTTGATCCCACAGAACTCCAGAAGCCCCAAGGAAAGAAAAGAGAAGAGAAAGAAGAACAATGAGGACATCCTCCGTGTTGATCACCACCATTATAATGTGTATTCGGTTGCGCGCGAACGCGAACCTCTGACCCCAACCCCCCCGGCCGTTAATGATTCACTTCCCCATAGCACCCAGAGCCCAGTAACAGGCAACACCACACCATCATGGTGTGATAAGCTTATAACATGGTACTCCCTTTCCTACGTAGTATAATCCCTATTAGTGTTGGCGATACTCTGCAGCATCGTGCAGACTATCCGCATGAGGAAATGGCAAAGGAGAGCCTACCGCGCTAGCCGGTATACAGAATGAGATCCCCTATTTTCGGTTTTCACTAGCCCCCGAACCCCTTGATCTACAATAAAGACCATTTGTGTTGCATCTTTTGTAAATAAAGAAATGGAAATATTGTACACCCCTGTGCTTGACTGCCAAGCCAGAGGAAAAATGTGAATGCTGCTTTTATTTTTGTATTGTTAGGAAGATTAGTATGATTGAATGTTTGAGTGAGTGTAGTTTATTGAGGACAGTTAGAGGTACCGTTTTTTTTTGTGTTGTAATGCATGTCCTGTCTGACATAGCGCCACTTAGAAATTGTTAGTTCAAATTTTTACTGCATAGTTATGGTCAGTGTAGAGGCCATGGAAGAGTGCTCACTGGGTCAGGGAATGAAGACAACGCAGTTATGTGATCCTTCACACTTCGCGTTAGGGATCACAAGGAGGGTGTGTAGCCACCTGGGTTGGCCACTTCCCGACTTAAAATGGAGAACCGCAAAGACTAAGATATTGGAGAAATCGATCCAAGTGATCGGAACGCAGTCCAATCATTTGGCACCAGGTACGGGGTCCACTCCGAAGGGCGGGAAGCCCCTGGGGACTATAAAGTAAAGCCCCCAAGTTCAAATCGGTCTTCTTGGCAGGGTCACTCAGCAACTTGAATCAACCCGTGAGACTGACCTGTCTAAGCTGCCGCATCAACCAAGTAAGTCTCCAGTCAACGCACGCTACGAGATAGGCACTCCTAGCTACCAGTCCATACCAGCTTTTGAATCCTGCAGACTCAGGACCTGAACGAAAGGCCATTTGTTCCCCTGACCTGGTGGGCCAATTCCGAAGCTAAGTTTAGGCCTTTTAGTGATAGAAATAGTCTAGAAAGTAGAGTTATATGCATAAGTAGTGACTTACTGTATATAATAAATGTGTTTTGATTTGAATCTTACTAATTGGTGTGTTGAGTTATTGATCAGTACTTGAACTTGAACCTCGTGGCGGTATCATAAAGATACCTGGCGACTCTAGAGCAAAGGTTAAACAAACAGAGCAAATTACGAATTAAGAGCCTACCAAAAGTTAGCAACAGTAGGAACGATCACTTGGAGAACCCATGTACTATTAAAGTTATTAATATATGCTGCGAGATTCTCCGTCGACAGGATCCTCCGCTTCGCCGGCAGCGCACACACACCCGCAGGTTTCCCGACGGCATGGGATGGCCATAATGGGAAACCCCATTGGCCGGCTGCCAGAACGGAGGATCCCGCTACTGGCGGGGATGCGCCGTGCCGGAAAACGGGGCTGGGAGGACGGAGAATCCCTCCCATGGATTTTAGGTTAGAAGTATAAGTTGTAAACTCATGTTCAAGATCAGCAAGTGCATGCTAATAATTTTTTTTTATTCGTTCATGGGATGTGGGCGTCACTGGCTGGGGCAGCATTTATTGCCCATCCCTGAGGGCACTTAAGAGTCACATATAGGCCAGACCAGGTAAGGAGGGCAGATGTCCTTCCCAGATGTTAACCAGATGGGTTTTCTTTTTGGGCAATCGAGAAGAGTTTCATGGTCGTCATTAGTCAGACTCTATTCAAGTGTAGATTTTTATTGAAACTGCTCTGGTGGGAGTCAAACCCAGGTGCCCAGAGTATTACTCTTGGTCTCTGGATTACTAGTCCAGTGATAATACTACTACGTCACTGCCTCCCATAAATGTAATTACTTACGTGGGTTGAGGATTATTGAAATTCATTTTAACATATTTTTAATAGGAATACTTCTGCTGATCGAAGGTTGAGGGACACACTCAAGCTTGGGGCAGCCAACCCCAAGGCGCAATGGAGAAAGGTCACTGTGTAAAGCCTTTCAGCAAATGTACACTAAGGGGCTGGTAACAATGTAAAAGCCATTATGATTAACACTAAATGTATATAATTGTATTGAAGCACCGCAGGCTACAACATGACCAATGAAAAGAATAGTAATGAAAATATTGAAATCTCTGTAATGTCCTCATTATTGAATTGAAGCACCTCGGAGTGCATCTGGATCTCTGGGAAAAATGTAAATATTATTTTACTTTACTGTCATGACATTTTGAAATGTATTTGTAATGATTTTTCTTTAGAGATTTAATGAATAAAGTATATTTTGGGGGAAAAAAATGTTCTCCGAACCTTACTCTCTGGAACTCTCTTCCCTAAAATCCATCTTCTTTCTATTTTAGTAATTGCCTTTAAAAGCATTCTTGACAGCAATCTCATTAAATCTTTGTTTTTTTCTAACTCAAGTCCTACACTAAGATTCAAAGTTTGTTTCTTTCTTCCTCAAACAACATTTTTTTTTACCTTAAAGCAATGAAAATGATATTAAAAGCTCTGCTTATTATTACACCTTATTTATTTTTAATTCTTAAAAGTCCTTTATGTATAAAAATAAAATGCAGCAATTTCAAGTTGCCCACTAGGTGGTGATATTATTTTTAGCCATCAAAGACTACCAGTGTAAATTTATTTTTGCCTTTTGTGGATTGGGCGGTGTAAGAATTGGAGAACAACTGAACCAACTTTGAAACAGAAATGCATTAATTCACAGACTAAATAGAGAGGTTTGTGCATCCATCTGCTTTATAATTAGAATCTATGGGTCAGTTACAACTCAAACCCTCTAAACGTTAACACTATCTTTCACCTTTGTTTCATTATTTTCCCTATTTTCTTCCCAGGCATAACTAGACATAACCCAGGCAACCCGACACCTCCCCCAGCCATCCCATTCATGTTCTAGTTTAATAGGAGATGCACGGGTTAAAATTAGGAATTCACTTTGCCGGTTCTCCTGTTTAGAAAGGTGCTCACGTCTTATTATTCCAATGTGCAGTGTCAAATTTTCTGTAGTTTTGTTTCACTTACAGGGCGAAAGGAATTTGAAGCACACCTCTATCGAGTTTAATTTACAAAATTATGTATTTTTCATGTTTTATGAAGATTACACCATTTTGCTTAATTGGACTTAAAGATAATTTTTCCTTTCAAAAAGTATTTGGCAGAAAATGTTCAGTTTAGATGTCACAACTATGCACCAGAGGATAAAATATAAATCACATTGTTCCTAGATACAAAGATGCTAATCTATAGATATACCACGAAAATAAGCATAATTTAAACTATTTTACCTATTGTATAATTAATTTTAATATAGTATAAATATAACTAAGGACACAGGAATATGGTTTATATCCTACTTCTGCTGATTTAGAAGTAACAGGCTAACGCCCCAAAGGGAGACATAGACCTCAAAAAGACATCTTCTTCTATTTGTGCCGCACATGTGGACAGAGAAGTAACAGTAACAGGTTTAATTTAATAATCTTTATTGTCACAAGTAGGCTTACATTAACATTGCAATGAAGTTACTGTGAAAATCACCTAGTCCCCACATTCCAGCGCCTGTTCGGGTACACAGAGGGAGAATCCAGAATGTCCAATTCACCTAACAGCGTGTCTTTCGGGACTTGTGGGAGGAAACCGGAGCATCCGGAGTAACCCCACGCAGACATGGGGAGAACGTGCAGACTCCGCACAGTCAGTGACCCAAGCAGGAATCGAACCTGGGACCCTGGCGCTGTGAAGCAACAGCGCTAGCCTCAGAAGCAGCTGGTGAATCGTGACTGGGGACTGAACAGTGGTTAATTTTATTATACATTATTACCTTGGGCTTATGGCTTTTCATCAAACTCAAGGTATTGTATTAAAAAAAATTAGAACAATAATAATGGGAACTGAAAGGGAACAAATAAATTACAACACAGGTAAAACCCCATTTTATTTACCTGCAATTTACAGTAATCAAACTGACAACTTTAGCCAATTAGCAGTGCTTGTAATGTGTAAATGCTTACAAGTGTACACATATTCTATTAATTTTCCATGTATAGCACAAGAGCAGTTGGCCATTATTCAGGGAAAACCTTCTGCATTTGTAAGATTGCTATATTTGTAGGCAAACAAGCTATCATAATTACACTGGAGGCATTCTGGGAAAGCTAACATGTTCATCCGTGCATGCTGGGAAATGTTAAGCATGGGGAAAGGATTCACAAGCTGGTGCAGCAGATGCTTCCAATTAAAATTTTGGAACTACATTTGAATAGAGTCTGACAAAGAAGCAGGCCAATAGATTGATTATTTTTATATTATTCTTAAGTGTGTGGTGTAAAGGTCACTTGGAGAACCCATGTATTATAAAAGATATCTCCTTTATCATGACTTCAGATTTATAAGCCAATAAAAGATGACCAAAGATTATGATGGCTCACTGCAGGCAACTCCAGAGTTTAGCCCCTACATTCCAGAGGAGGTAAAACTGCCCGACACCTTATCATTTACCTACTATAACAGTACGTCTGGTATTTCATGTCACAGAGGGATAATCTTATTCCTGGAACAATATTAAGTGATGCATGGAAAGCAGACTGTAAACCTAAACTTCCTAAGCCATATTGTAATCTTGGACATTGATCTTAAATTGTTTCTAAGCAAAACTCAGCTGGAACTGAGATGCTGTGATGCACGTAATTACTGTGATTGTGTGATGATATGGATTTTGCTGATCAATATTAAATTTACAATTGACTTGTTGTAACCATCAATGTTTAATTTAGAGGTGATGTTAATTGTATTAAATAGAAGCATTTGTTAATGCATCTTTGTGTTGAATTTGTTATTTGATAGCTGTTGAATGTGAGCTAATTTACACTTGACTCACTGTTATACTATGATTGATTTAGCTTAGTTAACTATTGATATGATTTGTACTAGGAAAATACATTGCAGTCCAAAGGCTGGTTGACTTAGGAATCATATAAAAATGGCAGATCCCAGTGAAATTTTCTGATGTGTATGCATCAGGAAAGAAAAGTCAGACCTGACTGAACAAATATAAATTGCATATTAGAATTGAAATTTTTCTCATAGATTATTCAGGATTTAAGATTCATTTACTCTAATAGGCCATACAAATGCACTATCTCCTCCATCAGCAACATAGCTTGCCATGTTGTAAATATCTAGTTATTGCGATTCTTGTTCATACAATGGATTCTAATAGCACAGAAGGAAGCATTTAATCCAAGAAGGTTTTGTGGATCCTTTTGAAAGAGTTGTTCAGTTCATCAAACTCCTCCACTCATGTCCCATAATCCTAAAATTCTTTCAGTTTGACGGTGTGCAGAGGTGATTTACTGGAATGGTACCAGCAATGTGGATTTCAGTTGGGAGAAAGGAAGACTTGGATTTATATAGCACCGTCAAGGCAACTCGACATCCCAAAATATTGTCACTGCTGTAATGTGGTAAATACAGCAGTCAATTTGCACACAGCAAGCTCGCAAGCAATATCATGATGACCTGATAATCTATGCTTGTGGTGTTGATTGAGTGCACTATTGGCCAGGACGTGGGGATAGATAACTCCCCTGATCCTCTTTGAAAGAGTCCATGGTGTCTTTTACATCCACCTGAAGGAGCAGATCAGACCATTCCATCTGAAAAACTTCCAATAGTACATCACTCAACTCACCTCATGACTCTCCAAAATCTGTCCACAGTCTATATGGCACAAGTCAGGAGTGTGATAGAATACTCTCCACTTGCCTGGATGAGTGCAGCTCCAACAATACGCAAGAAGTTTAACAGCTGGACAAAGCAGCCTGCTTGATTGGCACCCCATCCACAAACATTCACTCCCTCCACCCCCAATGTACAGTGGCAGCAGTGTGTACCATCTACCAGATGCACTGTAGGAACTCACTTAAGGCTCCTTGGACAGCAGCTCCCAGCCACACAATCAGTACCATCAACCAGTGCTCATCACTAGACCCAGGGGAACACCGCCACTTGGAATTTTCCCTCCAAGCCTCTCACCATCCTGACAGAAAAGAGTGTGAATGGCAGTCCCCAGAGAGAATAAAAGGTGTGAAAGGTCAAACAGCAGAGAAACTAAAATCAGAGGGTAAGTTGTGACAGATGTAGATATGGGGGGAGGGGGGACATGGGTGGGAATTTTGGCATGCGCACATTTCAGTCAATGGCCATTTACCAAATTGTGAATGGGGACATCCAATTGTGTCCCAGTTCTCCCCCGGAGATTGCGGCGACCCCCCCTGGACTGGCACACCGCTGAGTAGTGCCCCTTTTTGCCACACCATTTACAGATGGCCGAGCGGGCCGGGCAGCGCTGCCGGGGGTGTTTCGACTGGCCGCAAAAATAGCAGCGGGGCCCACCCGGGTGGTCTGGTGCTCTGGCCGCGCAGGCTTGCGGAGGGGTGGGGGGTGCCGGGGAGTCGGTCGCAACGGGGGTCCAAGGGGCTGCCGCGCGGTCGGGGCCGTAGGCGCGGGCATTTTGTGAGGCCACGTCGAGGGAGGCCGCAAGGGCCCGTGCCTCTGTGAGCCCTAATGAGTCTCTCTCTAGCAGTCGCTGGCGAATTTGGGAAGAAGTCATACCTGCCACAAAAGCATCCCTGATTAGGAGCTCCGTATGTTTGTTTGCACTCATCGGTGGGCAGTTGCAGTTCCTTCCCAATATCAGCAGCACGCTGTAGAACTCGTCCAGCGATTCTCCGGGGACTTGTCGTCTCATTGCGAGTTGGTGGCGTGCGTAGATTTGGTTTACGGGCCGAATGTAGACCCCTTTCAGCATGGTGAGCGCCGTCGGGAAATCCTCCGCATCTTCGATGAGCGTGTAGATCTCCGGGCTCACCCTGGAATGCAGGACCTGCATTTTCTGGTCTTCTGTGGTCCGGCCAGGGGCTGTTCGGAGGTATCCTTCGAAGCACGCTAGCCAGTGTTTAAATACGGCCGCTGAATTTGCTGCATGGGGGCTGATTCGCAGACACTCCGGGGCGATCCGGAGCTCCATAGGCGTTTTAAGTCTGCTTAATAAATTGTAGCACAATCAATTACTCATGAGTCGAGAAGTGATGAAGTCAATCGAGGCTTTATTAAGCAAGACTTGTTCCCCAGCAGCTCAGTTACAGAATGAGGCTGCTGGGAGAACCCGGGCTCTTATACTCCGCCTTACTGGGTGGAGCCAGCAGGCGGCAGATCCAATCAGGACCCAGTGTCTGTCTACCAATAGCCTCTCGGCATCACAGGTACCGTACTACCCCTAATACATACCACCACAGTGAGTTTGTGCGTTTCCATTGTAATCGTAGAGGTCATATTCAAGTACATTGCCGCGCATCGCTTCTCAGCCTTTTGGCTAAGATCAAGCGAAAGATGAGGTGCAATGCCTTTTCCTGTCATTGTGGATCTTGTTTGTCGAGCCATAAATTGGCTTCAATTTTAATTTTAATTTGTTTTTGGAACAAGCAATGAGGTGGAGTAAGGGTTTGCTCTGTGACTTTGCAACTTTAAGGATGGGATAAAAATATGTTTTTTTAAGCACCGTTGCCGTGCAAGACAGAGTTTGTCAATGTAAAAAAAAACAAGAGCAGCAACAGTCCACAGCACCACTGCAGAAAGTGAAGAGAAGTTCTGAGGAGGAGCACACAATTTGAACATAGTCCAGGTAAAGAAGACAGCCCCCATTGAAATCATCCAAAGTGTAAAAGGTGAACCCTTGAAAATGGAAGTCAACACTGGGGCCTCATTGAGAGTTGTGGGGGAGCAGACATTCAAGTATATTTGGAATGGAGCCTAAACTTTAAATTTGGGCAACACTACAGCCAAACTTTCCATTTACACTGGGGAAACCCTGAAATTCTTAGGACCACCAACACACTGGTGGCTTATAAAGAACAAGAAGCTTATCTGCCTCTGGTTGTTGTGGAAGGGCACAGGTCCAGCTTAATTGTAAGGGACTGTTTATAGCAAATCACACTCGATTGGCTGGAAATGTTTTAAATTTCCAACAGTGTCCTTCAAAATGTCTTGAGAAGCTACAAGGACATTTTTCACAGCGAGCTAGGCCAGATCAAAGGCGTGAAAGTCAGAATTTATATCAATATGGAATCGACAAGCACGTTTTTATAGTCAGACCAGTTCCCTATACTTTGGATCAGAAAGTCAAAAGGGAGTTTAAGAGATTAGAAGAGCTGAGCATTATCAGACCAGTTCAATTTTCCCAGTGGGCAGTCCCCATAGTCCCCATCCTCAAACCAGATTAGCCATTAGGATCTGTGGGACTACAAATTAACCATCAATTAGGCTGACCAGCAGTTACAAGAATGTAACTGGGCTTAAATGCCTCCTCGGCATAGTAAAGTATTATGGCTGGTACATTTTGAATTTAACCACAAAATTGGCACAATTACACCACATATTAAAGAAACATCAACGATGGCAATTGGGGGGAGCTACAAGAAAAAGCTTTTTGCTTGGTGAAGCAAGCTTTGCAATCCTCGACCCTTTTAGTTCACTTCAACCCTCGGAAACCGATTATTCTCACATGTGATGCACCTCCTTATGGGATAGGGGCAGTGCTATCCCACAAGATGGGGATGGTTCCGAGTGGCTTTTGCCTTGAGGACCCTTTTGGAAGCAGAGTTAAACAATGCTCAAATTGAGAAAGAGTGTTTACCAATCATATATGGTGTGATGAAATTCCATCAATATGTGCATGAATGGCAATTTTGTAATCCTTAATAGTGGCCTTAAACCACTATTGAGCCTTTTGAGAGAGCACAAACCAATGCCACCATTAGCCTCTGCAAGGATGCAGCATTGGGCTTTGCTGCTGGTGACCTACAATTATGCCGTTCAGTACAGACCTAGCATGCAAATTTCAATGCAGATGCATTAAGCTGACTCCCCCTACTGAAAAATGTATCACCTCCACCAGTACCCTGGATCTTATTGGTCTTGAATTTCTTGGTCACCTTGCCAGTGTTGGCTGGCCACATTCATAACTGGACCCAATGGATAATACAGACTGAGTGGAATTATGAGAAATCTGAGCACCTGTAGCCCTATTTAACCTGTCAAGATGAACTGACCTATGAGGATGGAGTGATCTTGTGGGATTCAGGAGTCGTTGTTACATCACCCACCAGGGGACCTCTCTTAAAGGAGCTGTATAATGCTCACCAGGGTAAACAAAGATGAACATGCTAGCATGCACGGCCAGGCATTGATAAAACCATCAAAGAGATGATACAGCAATGTCACCCATGTCAGATTCAACAATCTCTGCTCTATCTGCCAATCTCCACTCCTGGGAGTCACCCATGGACCCAGGTCTACATTGACTACACAGACCTTTTTTGGGCAGGATGGTTTTAGTTTTGGGGGATGCCGACTCCAAGTGTCTGTCAATACAGAAAATAGGGACCATGGGCTCAGCACAGAGTGCTCGCCATACATGGACTGCCACAATCCATTGTATCTGACAACGGCACTCCTTTACAGGGGGTGACTTCCAGACTTTTGTTCGAGTGAACGGCATCTGCCGTACCAGGGTGGCCGTATATTACCCTGCATCCAATGGGTTGGCTGAAAGGGCAAGTCAGACCTTTAAAAACACCATGAGGAAATAATCTTTTTTTTTTAAATTTAGAGTACCCAATTCATTTTTTCCAATTAAGGGGCAATTTAGCATGGCCAATCCACCTACCCTGCACATCTTTGGGCTGTGGCGCAAGCATGGTGAGAATGTGCAAACTCCACACAGACAGTGACCCAGAGCCGGAATCGAACCTGGGACCTCGGCGCCGTGAGGCAGCAGGGCTAACCCACTGCGCCACTGTGCTGCCCGATGAGGAAGTAATCTGACAAACCGCTGTGCCACTGGTTTGCCAATTTTCTGTTATTATACAACTCACCACCACGGGAGGGAGGGGCGTCACACCTGACAAGCTGTTGATGGGTCATTGCGTCTGAACCTGTTTGGATTTAGTGTTTCCTAATTTGGGCAGGATGGAGGCACATCAGGCCTCCCAGAGAAGTCAACGGGTTACGCGGGTGAACAACAGGTCATTCTGGGTGAGGGACCCAGTCTTAGTGCAGAACCTCGCCTCGGGCTCACTATGGTTAGCCAGGAGGAATGTGTCCCAGTCGGGGCCTGTGGCATACATGGTCAATGTAAATGGAAGGATGTGAAAAAGCACACTGTCGATTTGTGGAGCCAGGGGGCGGCGACCCCTATTTCAGAACAGACGAGTCCTACTGGTGTTGTCAACATTCCTGTGAATGTTCCTGAACAGAGGGAGCTGACAACTCCTGAGCCAACTCTGCCAGCTGCACATTTGGAAGCCGGTGAGAACAGTTCCCCTACTGAGGCGACTGTACCGCTTGAAAAGTCGTCGGCCACTGACAACATGGCTGCCTCGGAGGGTGTTGCGCCTTTGAGAGGACTACGGAGATTCAGGAGGACTCGACTATACCAGACCGACTGACTCTCTGATATACTCTGTCTCCCCTGATGTCTTTTGCCACGCATATAATACCTGTAGATAATTATTGTGTAAAATGTAATAAGGGACTTACGGGAGGGGAAGACATTTGGTAGTGTGGCCCCTTTAAGGGGCAGGCCTGGCGCACTACGTGACTGGCTCGGGGCTAATCGTGTGGGAACACGCAGACCCTAGCCAATAGCGAGTTAGCCCGGGGCCCTGGGAGTAGGGAGCCAGGCAGTGTGGATCCCAGAGCTGAAGAAATAAGACCCATCCTACTGTGTTTGTACATATACCAGCCTTTTCCTTTTGTTAATAAACCCCTTTGTACTGGAAGCCTCCAGAGTGTTGTCTTGAGCCACCACAATACTGAACTGTAACCAACACCCTCCAAGAATGCTGTGCAGTTTGGAGGGGACTTAGCTCCCATGAGCATTCTGACCTTTGTTTGTTTAGGCAGTGGTGGGCAACCTGCAGCTTGGGGGCCACATGTGGTCCATCTGGGTTCTGAGCATGGCATTTTCCACAAGATATTTTGATGACGGTTGCCCATGAGCAGGGTTGCCACATTCCGCTGATTTCCGTCCATGTAGTTTTTTTCCTACCAGTATGACTGAAGTGATTCCCACATAAAGCAAGGGAAATGAAGTGAGGTGCATGCTGATTGCTCACAGCATTGACTGTGAGAGCTGTATGCTCCCTATGTGTCCAAAGTGTAATTTCTTTTTTACCATTTGAAGTTGAGAATAGTTCGATTAATATATAAATGATCAAACATTTTCTATAACTCGTTATGAAATATCCAAAGTGTATTAAATATATTTAATCTTATTCATGGGGTCATGGTTAACGAACAAGCCAGATTTCAATCTTGCAGCTCACTGAGATGAAGGAGGGCCACCATGTGGCTCACTCACTGATCTAGGTCACCCATTATTGCTCTAGAGTAAATGTTGCAGGTTTAGAATGAACAGTCAAAGGAACTGTGGCAAATTGCTGAAGTGTATCTTTTAGATGGTACACACTGCTGCTACTGTGTAGCATTTTCTGGTAATAATAATAAAGAGAATGGGTGAGATTCTCTGGCCTCATTGCACTCTCGCTCGAGCAAAATGAGGCCTGTGAATAGCGGGAGAGGCCAAAAACGAGAAATGCAGCAGGCGGCAAACAAAGAACAAAGAACAAAGAAATGTACAGCACAGGAACAGGCCCTTCGGCCCTCCAAGCCCGTGCCGACCATGCTGCCCGACTAAACTACAATCTTCTACACTTCCTGGGTCCGTATCCCTCTATTCCCATCCTATTCCTGTATTTGTCAAGATGCCCCTTAAATGTCACTATCGTCCCTGCTTCCACCACCTCCTCCGGTAGCGAGTTCCAGGCACCCACTACCCTCTGCGTAAAAAACGTGCCTCGTACATCTACTCTAAACCTTGCCCCTCTCACCTTAAACCTATGCCCCCTAGTAATTGACCCCTCTACCCTGGGGAAAAGCCTCTGACTATCCACTCTGTCTATGCCCCTCATAATTTTGTAGACCTCTATCAGGTCTCCCCTCAACCTCCTTCGTTCCAGTGAGAACAAACCGAGTTTATTCAACCGCTCCTCATAGCTAATGCCCTCCATACCAGGCAGCATTCTGGTAAATCTCTTCTGCACCCTCTCTAAAGCCTCCACATCCTTCTGGTAGTGTGGCGACCAGAATTGAACACTATACTCCAAGTGTGGCCGAACTAAGGTTCTATACAGCTGCAACATGACTTGCCAATTCTTATACTCAATGCCCCGGCCAATGAAGGCAAGCATGCCGTATGCTTTCTTGACTACCTTCTCCACCTGTGTTGCCCCTTTCAATGACCTGTGGACCTGTACTCCTAGATCTCTTTGACTTTCAATACTCTTGAGGGTTCTACCATTCACTGTATATTCCCTACCTGCATTAGACCTTCCAAAATTCATTACCTCACATTTGTCCGGATTAAACTCCATCTGCCATCTCTGCGCCCAAGTCTCCAAACAATCTAAATCCTGCTGTATCCTCTGACAGTCCTCATCGCTATCCGCAATTCCACCAACCTTTGTGTCGTCTGCAAACTTACTAATCAGACCAGTTACATTTTCCTCCAAATCATTTATATATACTACAAAGAGCAAAGGTCCCAGCACTGAACCCTGTGAAACACCACTGGTCACAGCCCTCCAATTAGAAAAGCATCCTTCCATTGCTACTCTCTGCCTTCTATGACCTAGCCAGTTCTGTATCCACCTTGCCAGCTCACCCCTGATCCCGTGTGACTTCACCTTTTGTACTAGTCTACCATGAGGGACCTTGTCAAAGGCCTTACTGAAGTCCATATAGACAACATCCACTGCCCTACCTGCATCAATCATCTTAGTGACCTCCTCAAAAAACTCTATCAAGTTAGTGAGAGACGACCTCCCCTTCACAAAACCATGCTGTCTCTCACTAATACGTCCATTTGCTTCCAAATGGGAGTAGATCCTGTCTCGAAGAATTCCCTACCACTGAAGTAAGGCTCACCGGCCTGTAGTTCCCTGGATTATCCTTGCTACCCTTCTTAAACAGAGGAACAACATTGGCTATTCTCCAGTCCTCCGGGACATCCCCTGAAGACAGTGAGGATCCAAAGATTTCTGTCAAGGCCTCAGCAATTTCCTCTCCAGCCTCCTTCAGTATTCTGGGGTAGATCCCATCAGGCCCTGGGGACTTATCTACCGTAATATTTTTTAAGACACCCAACACCTCGTCTTTTTGGATCTCAGTGTGACCCAGGCTATCTACACACCCTTCTCCAGACTCAACATCTACCAATTTCTTCTCTTTGGTGAATACTGATGCAAAGTATTCATTTAGTACCTCGCCCATTTCCTCTATCTCCACACATAGATTCCCTTGCCTATCCTTCAGTGGGCCAACCCTTTCCCTGGCTATCCTCTTGCTTTTTATTTACGTGTAAAAAGCCTTGGGATTTTCCTTAACCCTATTTGCCAATGACTTTTCGTGACCCCTTCTAGCCCTCCTGACTCCTTGCTTAAGTTCCTTCCTACTTTCCTTATATTCCACGCAGGCTTCGTCTGTTCCCAGCCTTTTAGCCCTGACAAATGCCTCCTTTTTCTTTTTGACGAGGTTTACAATATCTCTCGTTATCCAAGGTTCCCGAAAATTGCCGTATTTATCCTTCTTCCTCACAGGAACATGCCGGTCCTGAATTCCTTTCAACTGATACTTGAAAGCCTCCCACATGTCAGATGTTGATTTGCCCTCAAACATCCACCCCCAATCTATGTTCTTCAGTTCCCGCCTAATATTGTTATAATTAGCCTTCCCCCAATTTAGCACATTCATCCTAGGACCACTCTTATCCTTGTCCACCAGTACTTTAAAACTTACTGAATTGTGGTCACTGTTACCGAAATGCTCCCCTACTGAAACATCTACCACCTGGCCGGGCTCATTCCCCAATACCAGGTCTAGTACCACCCCTTCCCTAGTTGGACTGTCTACATATTGTTTTAAGAAGCCCTCCTGGATGTCCTTACAAACTCCGGCCCGTCTAAGCCCCTGGCACTAAGTGAGTCCTAGTCAATATTGGGGAAGTTGAAGTCTCCCATCACCACAACCCTGTTGTTTTTACTCTTTTCCAAAATCTGTCTACCTATCTGCTCCTCTATCTCCCGCTGGCTGTTAGGAGGCCTGTAGTAACCCCCAACATTGTGACTGCACCCTTCTTATTCCTGATCTCTAACCATATAGCCTCACTGCCCTCTGAGGTGTCCTCCCGCAGTACAGCTGTGATATTCTCCCGAACCAGTAGCGCAACTCCGCCTCCCCGTTTACATCCCCCTCTATCCTGCCTGAAACATCTAAATCCTGGAACGTTTAGCTGCCAATCCTGCCCTTCCCTCAACCAGGTCTCTGTAATGGCAACAACATCATAGTTCCAAGTACTAATCCAAGCTCTAAGTTCATCTGCCTTACCCGTAATACTTCTTGCATTAAAACATATGCACTTCAGGCCACCAGACCCGCTGTGTTCAGCAACTTCTCCCTGTCTGCTCTGCCTCAGAGCCCCACTGTCCCTATTCCCTAGTTCTCCCTCAATGCTCTCACCTTCTGACCTTTTGCTCCCGTGCCCACCCCCCTGCCATACTAGTTTAAACCCTCCCGTGTGACACTAGCAAACCTCGCGGCCAGGATATTTATGCCTCTCTGGTTTAGATGCAACCCGTCCTTCTTATATAGGTCACACCTGCCCCGGAAGAGCTCCCAGTGGTCCAGATAACGGAAACCCTCCCTCCTACACCAGCTGTTTAGCCACGTGTTTAGCTGCTCTATCTTCCTATTTCTAACCTCACTGGCACATGGCACAGGGAGTAATCCCGAGATTACAACCCTAGCGGTCCTGTCTTTTAACTTTCTGCCTAGCTCCCTGAACTCCTGCTGCAAGACCTCATGCCCCTTCCTGCCTATGTCGTTAGTACCAATATGTACAACGACCTCTGCCTGTTTGCCCACCCCTTCAGGATGCCCTCTACCCGTTCGGAGACATCCTGGACCCTGGCACCAGGGAGGCAACATGCCATCCTGGAGTCTCTTTCACGTCCACAGAAGCGCCTATCTGTGCCCCTGACTATAGAGTCCCCTATTACTATTGCTCTTCTGCGCTTTGACCCTCCCTTCTGAACATCAGAGCCAGCCGTGGTGCCACTGCTCTGGCTGCTGCTGTTTTCCCCTGATAGGCTATCCCCCCCGACAGTATCCAAAGGGGTATACCTGTTCGAGAGGGGGACAACCACAGGGGATTCCTGCACTGACTGCCTGCCCTTTCTGGTGGTCACCCATTTCTCTGCCTGCACCTTGGGTGTGACCACATTTACATAACTGCGATCTATGACGCTTTCCGCCACCTGCATGCTCCTAAGTGCATCCAATTGCTGCTCCAACCGAACCATGCGGTCTGTGAGGAGCTCCAGTTGGGTGCACTTTCTGCAGATGAAGCCATCCGGGACGCTGGAAGCCTCCTGGACCTGCCACATCTCACAGTCAGAGCACTGCATCCCTCTAACTGACATTGCGTCAATTAATTAAAATTTAAAAAAAAAAAAATTTTTAAATATATTTTTTTTAAAAACAGTTTGCGATGCAACCAGCCCGCTCCTGTGGGCGGAATTGGGAGCCCACTGTAGCATGGTGAGAAACCAATTATCACCACTTGTGATTCAGCAGCCTCTCCAGCAAGTGGTCATATTGGCTCCGATTAGTACTCCTTTTTAAAAACATGAACCTAGCAGAGAGGCTTCTGTGGGAAGCTGAGGAGGTGAGTAGCCATCTTTACTGAAAGGCAAAGAGCCCAGGGGAGCTGGGCTTGCTGCCCCACTGCTCGGTGGGTGTGGCAAGTGGGGGGGGTGGGCACCTTGGCTGGGAGGGGGAGGGCCGCCATGGGAAGGGGGACCAGTGGGTGGGGGGCAGCTGTGCACGGCTCCACCATCCCAACCC
The DNA here is from genome assembly GCF_047496885.1 of Scyliorhinus torazame. Classification (NCBI taxonomy): domain Eukaryota; kingdom Metazoa; phylum Chordata; class Chondrichthyes; order Carcharhiniformes; family Scyliorhinidae; genus Scyliorhinus; species Scyliorhinus torazame. The sequence goes on along the minus strand of NC_092713.1, from coordinate 284,686,835 downwards.
CTGGATCATGTGTACCCGTTCTGGGGGCTACCCTTCTTCCTGCCCTTCTGCTCTACCGCCCACCTATAACCCCCACTGACTGCTGGGACCTCTGGCCGTGCGGCAGCACTGACTGTCTTGTGGTTCACCCACCAGGGCCTTCAGGGGAACAGGACATTCCTCTGTCCTTGACCACATCTGGTAGCATCCCCAGGTCCGCGTCTCCAAATCCTAGGGCTCGTCTTCTCAGCGCCATGGCTACGAGCTGAGTGGGGTTGGCTGTGCAAGTGCTGTTCGTCCTTGTCAGCAGGAGGGGGGGGGGAGGGGGCTGGTGAGGGCAGTCCTGGCGAATCGGCTGACATTTGCGGCGTGAAGCCCATGGAGCCTCGTTAAGTGGACCAATTAACCTTGAATAGCGTTCCTGGCCACACCGGGCCGAGCGCCGGGAAGCTTGCAGCAGTTCCCGCTCGCTTAGAAATCTTTCCGGAGAATTGAGCCCAATGGTTTTTCCTCAGTGAGTTGTTATGCTTGTCAATTAATTGCCTCAATGGATGGTAGAAGTAAACTCACAGTAGTATCTTTCAAAGGGGAATTAGATAAATACTCAAAGGTGAGAAATCTGCCTGGTCACGGAGATAGGACAGGGGTGTATTGGACTAATTAGATAATGCTTTCAAAGAGCCAGCTTGGGTTTAGTGGACCAAATGGTGTCCACCTGTGCAGTCTCATTCTGTGATGCTAAAAGCTTCATAAATTTGTTTTTCCCCTTTGAAAGATTTGTGTATGCTCAGTGTACACATACAGGAGCTAATGCACAAAACACAATGTGCATGACACAAGAGAAACTGTCATCTTCGACCCTGGGTAAAATTCATAAATAAAGGAGTTGTCACTTTGCATACAATACACAGTGACTGAACTACCATTTTTCTCTGCCAAATTCTATGTGGAAGGGGAAAGTTTTTTTAAAGAACAAAACATTTTATTAAGGTATTTATAATAACAGTAACATCAGTAAACAATGGAAATCCAAATATAAACATATTGCGTAAATCATCTCCCTCCTTAACAAGTCCCTCCTACCCTAAACAGAAAATAGTCTAACATCCCCTCCCCCCCAAACCGCCCCCCCCAACTTTACATTTTTTGCCTCTGCTGAGTTAATTTCCCCGAAGAAGTAAACAAACGGCTGCCACCTCCGGACGAATCCTAGCATTGACCCTCTTAGGGCGAACTTGATTTTCTCAAGACTGAGAAACCCAGCCATCTCACTTACCCAGGTCTCCGATCTCGGGGGCTCCGAGACCCTCCATGATAGCAATAACCGTTTCTGGGCTACCAGGGAGGCAAAGGCCAAAGTGTTAGCCTCTCTTGCCCCCTGGACCTTCCAACACTGCAAAAATCGTCACCTCTGGACTCGACACCACCCGTGTTTTTAGTACCGTGGACATGACATCTGCAAAACCCCGCCAATCGGGACTCCCAACCACTCCACCAACACTTCCTCCACTTTCGGAAACTTGAACTCACCCAGGAACTGCCTCATCCCCATTACCCCCACTGGGGGATGCTACTCGTATAGACGGCTATAAAACTCCTTAAACACTCCATTTACCCCTGCTGGGTCCAAGACCGTGCTCCCTCCTCTGTCCTTCATTCTTCCTATTTCCCTGGCTTCCTTCCTGTTCCTCAGCTGGTGTGCAAGCATCCTGCTGGCCTTTTCTCTATACTCGCACATCGCCCCCCTCGACTTCGTCAATTGCTCCACCGCCTTCCCTGTAGATAACAGACCAAATTCCATCTGTAGCCTCTGCTGCTCCTTCAATAACCCTGCCTCCAGGGCCTCCGCATATCTCCTGTCTTCCTGGAGTATTTCCCCAAGCAGCCCATCTATCTCTGCTCGCTCCACCTTTTCCCTATGGGCCCGTATTGAGATTAGCTCCCCCCTAACCACTGCCTTCAACGCTTCCCAAACCGTTGCTGCTGAGACTTCCCCCGTGTCATTTATTTCCAGATAGTTCTGGATGGACTCCCTCACCCGCCTACACACACCCTCATCCGCTAACAGCCCCATGTCCAATCTCCATTGCGGGCGCTGACTGCCCTCCTTGCTCACCCGTAAATCCACCCAATATGGGGCATGGTTCGACACAGCAATCACCGAATACTCGGTATCAGCCACTCACGCCAGTAAAGCCCTGCTCAAAATAAAAAAATGAATTCGGGAGTATACTTTGTGCACATGGGAGAAAAAAGAAAACTCCTTCACTCTTGGCCGTCCAAACCTCCATGGAACTACCCCCCCCCCCCCCCCCCCCATCTGCTCCATGAACCCCTTTAGTTCCTTCGCCACGGCTGGCACACTCCCTGCCCTAGACCTCGACCGGTCCAACCTTGGATCAATGACCATATTAAAGTGTGCCCCCCCCCCATGATCAACTTATGCGAATCTGGGTCCAGGATCTTCCCTAACACTCGTCTCATAAATTCCACATCGTCGCAGTTTGGTGCGTATATATTCTCAAGCACCACCGGCATCCCCTCCAGCTTCCCGCTCACCATGATGTACCTACCCCCCGCGTCCGCCACTATTTTCCCTGTCTCAAATGCCACCCGTTTGTTGATCAGGATCGCAACCCCACTAGTCTTAGAGTCCAACCCCGAATGAAACACGTGGCTGACCCACCCCTTCCTGAATCTGGTCTGATCTATTACCCTCAGGTGTGTCTCCAGTAGCATTGCCACATCCGCCTTCAATCCCCTCAAATGCGCGAACAAGCGAGCCCTCTTACCAGCCCATTCAGCCCTCTAACGTTCCATGTGATCAGCCTAGTCGAGAGGCTTCCCGTCCCCCTGCCCCCTGCGGAAGGGGAAAGTTAACTGTCACCCAGCTAGTGTGTGTTTGGTGAGGGGATAGAGGGCACTGTAGAATGATTTCCTGGGTCCTTTTGTGTTCTCAGTAAACCACTAATGAAAATTTTCCAAGACATATCTGCCCTCATTACCTTTGCCTCTCTGACTTTATCTTATTTGTTATTGTACTGTCTGATAAAAAGAAAAGCAAACAAAGCTTTAGTATTTACTCGAGAAATGCATTGTGCGTATCCCTCTCTGCATTTTCTCTTACTGAAGAACACCTTGGTTCTCAATTATCACCTTCAGAATGCAGGGCCTCATTTTATAAATAGTGTGTGCACTACAACCGTCTTACATACTGATTGTGGTTTCTACATATTGCAAAGGAACAATGCACTACCCCATAACATTTCCCAGCTGCCCAGTCTTTGTTGCTACAAGTATCAGAATAGTCTCATTAAGAAAATGCTCTATTCAATGTGAAATGTGTCACATGATGCACAGTCAGACACAAGGGCTTTTCTGTTTAATCCATGATGTATGCAAAGTGCACTACAACATGAGAAGAGGGGCACCCTCTGGGTCACTGACTCTTTAGTCTATTTTCAATTCTTGACAGAATGTGATGCTTTTGTATATAGCTGACCTCCTGCAGATTCATTACACATCTTATTTTAACATGTTTGAAAACTGTCGCCAGGCCATTAATGGTGACTTCCATAAATTCTGTCACATAGCAGCCCTTCTTGGAGATGCCATCACTTCTGGGTTGTGTGGCTGGGAAAGAAAAAGACAAAGGTGGATAATGGATGATGGTAATGTATGGAGTAGAAATCATGGGTACATTCCTGTGATTTGCTACACAGCAAGTTACTTATCTCAGAGAATGAAGAAAGTTCTAACTAAACAAAGTATTTAATTTTCTTTCCCTCACCTCTGCTCCTTCCTTTTCTCTTTGTCTTCCCTCACTTCTCCCTTCCCCCACCCATTTCACTCCTCCCTTGCCACATTTTCTCTTTTCCATCTATTCACTCACGTTATCCTTTCCTTCTCTCTCCTCCTCACATCCTCCTCCACTTCTTTTCTCTCTTTTTTCTGGTTCCTTTATCCATCCCCACCTTTTCTGTCCTCCCTTCTCCTTCGCTCCACATATCCTGATGCTTTCCTTTCACCTCCTTTCATTGTTCCATCTTCTTTCCCAGATCTTTTCCCCTCCCCTTCTTCACCTCACCACGACCTTCTTCTTTCCCAGCTACATCATCTTCCTTTTCAACCCGAGTTCAGATATCTTTTGCTTCTTCCTTTTCTTTCTCGCACCCAGCCTTCCTTTTTTCCCTTCCCTCTCTTCTTCCCTGCATTCTCCTCTTCCCTTCCATGTCCTCATCACCCTCCCCTTTCTTCCTACTCTCCACCACACCACCTGCTTCTTTTCTCTTACCCTTTGTTCCAATCTGCAAAGCACAAACGACTCAGGGATTGTGACTCACTGAATCAGGCAAGGTCAGTGGGCCAATCCACTATGCTAATATAACCAGTGGTAGAAAAGTGCAGCCTATTCCATGCTGTCATGCAATTTGCCACTAAAGAGACACTCTTAATTATAGATTTTCTTCTGCAAAGTGACACACTGACTGGGATTTTACGAGTAGAGGTGCAGGTGACAGGGCTGGTGGAGGGTGGCCTTGGCGCCTCGATCCTTCATTGCACTGCTACCTCTTACTGGCTGCTCAATTAATAATCTTTATCAGTGTCACAAGTAGGCTTACATTAACACTGCAATGAAGGTACTGTGAAAATCCCCTAGTCGCAACATTCCGGTGCCTGTTCGGGTACACTGAGGGAGAATTCAGAATGTCCAATTCACCAAACAAGCAGCTTTCAGGACTTGTGGGAGGAAACCAGAGCACCCGGAGGAAACACACGCAGACACGGGCAGAACGTGCAGACTCCGCACAGACAATGACCCAAGCAGGGATCGAACCCGGGATCCTGGTGCTATGAAGCAACTGTGCTAACCAATGTGCTACTGTAACTGCGGGTCCGAAGGGTGGGGTGGCGGCGCGGGGGAAATGGGATGGAGATGGGCAATGAGAGGGTGGCTGCAGCTGATAGATGCGTTGGCCCCACTTCAAAGGACTGCCATCACCGAGCTCAGATAAAGCCTTCGCTCCTTTAAGCCTTCTTTGATTGCAGCCAGTCTTTCCTGAAGATCCAGCCAGCAGTTTAACCTTGCCAGAAGAAGGCCATCAGATCAATGAAGCAGGCATTGTGAAGGAAAGCAGAAGAAGATACTTGTTGGCATGGCAGAAGGAAGATCTCAGATCACTGCACGGTAGTGACAACTTCCTGCATGTTTACCTCCAGGCAAAGCATAAAAAGCAGAAGGTCCTCTTCCCCTGGGACAGAATGACGATACCTCCCACCTAACCAAACCAGGATGGAGATCGCTGAGTTGGCCAGCAGTCATGGGGTCACCCAGAGAACTTCACTGCATTGCCATAAGTTTGTGATTAACCTCTGTTCAGCCAAGATGTGTACCCCATACCTTGGGTGAACAATTGGATAAGTGTGAGGGTGCAGCTGTTGGGCAGGGAAAGCCCATTCAGTAGTGGCAATCTCCTATGAAAGGATATAGATTTTAGTCAACGGTTGTGAGTTCATAAGTGGCAGCCCTTGCAAGGTCACTTCAGAGTGGCTTAATATCAGGCACATGTAAATGCCTCTGAAATGAACAGCCTTGATGCCATGCACTTAGGCATTGTGCCTGTTGTTGTACACCAACTAACATTCCTCTTACTTGTGCCTGCAGAAAAGTGCCACAATGTGAAAGGGCCCAGACAAACAGCAGGGTTCCATTTCTTGCTCTTCTCACGACCATGGAAGTGGATACTTTGCAACCAGGTCGCACGGTAGCACAGTGGTTAGCACTGTTGCTTCACAGCGCCAGGGTCCCAGGTTCGATTCCCGGCTTGGGTCACAGTCTGCACGTCCTCTATGTGTCTGCGTGGGTTTCTTACGGGTGCTCCGGTTTCCTCCCACAAGTCCCGAAAGACGTGCTGTTAGGTGAATTGGGCATTCTAAATTCTCCCTGTGTACCCGAACAGGCGGCAGAATATGGTGACTTGAGGCTTTTCAAGTAACTTGATTGCAGTGTTAATGTAAGCCTACTTGTGACAATAAAGATTATTATTATTAACTGGCAGGCAGTATGGTGGCTTATCGCAGATGATGAGGTAGTAGTAAGGGCACAAGAGGATGCTCATGACCATGCATAAGGTAGCCTTCGACAAACATGAGAAATAATGTTATTGTGTCCTTTACTGTACATGCATTGATCTGAACACTGGTTGGAAGAGGAAAATCTTTTGATCTCTGTGGTTTCTCAAGCAAGTTATCCACAGAACAGAGAATGGGGGAGAATGATACACCTCTGAGAAATAGGAGGAGCATGCCTCAGAGGGTGCAGCATCACATAATTTCCCCACAGTGGCCAGCAGTGCCGATACTATCACGTAATAATAATAATCTTTGGCTCTTTCAGACAGATTATCTGAATCAGTGCAATAATAGATACATTGGATGCCCCCCTGAAAGGGGCATCTGTCACTGCCTTGATGTAATGATGTGCTGCTGATTGAGAAAGGCCAAACATTTTGATGAGGGAAGGGCTGTGGATGTAGTTTATATGAACTTTAGTAAGGCGTTTGACAAGGTACCACATGGCAGACTGGTACAAAAACTAAAATTACATGGGATTTGGGGTGGGCTGGCTAGATGGATATAGAACTATAGAAGACAGAATGGAGATCTGTAGCGAGTGGTGTTCCGCAGGGATCAGTGCTGGGATCTCTGTTGTTCATAGTATATGTAAATGATCTGGAGGAAAATGTGGGTGGTCTGACCAGTAAGTTTACGGATGACACGAAGATTGGCGGAGTTGCTGATAGTGCCGAGCATTGTCAGAGGATACAACAGGACATAGATAGTTTGGAGTTTTGGGCACAGAATTGGCAGGTCGAGTTTAATCCAGACAGATGCGAGGTGATGCATTTTGGAGGATCAAATCTCGGTATGAATTATACTGTAAATGGTAGAACCCTTAGTAACATTTATAAACAGAGGGATATGGTCATGCAGGTCCACATTTCCCTAAAAGTGGCAACACAGCTGGCCAAGGTGATTAAGAAGGCATGTGGCAAGCTTGCCTTCATCAGCCGGGACTGATTTCATCAGCTGGGAAATCACATTGCAGCTATATAAAACCTTGGTTAGGCCGCATTTGGTGTATTGTGTGCAGTTCTGGTCCCTACATCATCCGAATGGGGTGGCTCAGTAGCACAGTGGTTAACACTGTTGCTTCACACCGCCAGGGACCCGGGTTCGATTCCTGGGCAGAATCTGCATGTTCTCCCCATGTCTGCGTGGGTTTCCTCTGGGTGCTCTGGTTTCCTCCCACGGTCCAAAGATGTGCGGGCTAGGTCGTTTGGTCATGCTAAATTGCCCCATAGTGTCCAAACATTAGGTGGGGTTGTTGGGATGGGATGGAGGTGTGGGTTTAGGTAGGGTGCCCTTTCAGGGATTGGCATAGACTCGATGGGCCAAATGGCCTCCTTCTGCACTGTAAATTCTGACTTCTAAGAAGGATGTGAAAGCTTAGGAGAGTGCAAAGAAGGTTCACCAGGATGTTGCCTGATCTCGAGGGTGTTGGCTGTGAGGAGAGGTTGAATAAACTAGGACTTCACTGAAAAGACGGAGGCTGAGGGGAGACCTGATAGAGTTTTACAAAATTATGAGAAGCATAGACAGAGTGGTTAGTCCAAGGGTGAGTCAATTACAAGGGGGCACAGGTTCAAGGTGAGAGGGGAAAGTTTAAGGGAGATGTGCGGGGTATGTTTTTCACGCATAGAGCGGTGGGTACTTGGAACGTGCTGCCAGAGGATGTGGTGGAAGCAGGCACATTAGCAACATTTAAGAGGCATCTAGATGGATACATGAATAAGGAGGAAATAGAGTGATATGGACAGAATAAGGGTCAAAGTTTTTTTTTAGTTAGGGCATCATGATCGGCAGGCTTGGAGGACTGAAGGGCCTGTTCCTGTGCTGTACTATTCTTTGTTCTATTTTCCCTGGGACCCTGGAATGAACTGGAGAAGTAGAAGGGGCAGTGACCTGGGTCACCAGCAATATGAATGGGGCTCAGCTCATCCATTATCGTGCCACAAAGATCGGTGATATCCTCTCAAGTGAGGTGCAGGCTTCAGTGACACTGCTGCTCTGTCATCTGTACGTAGCGCATGCTGTGTGTACACCCTTGCTAGAGGGTACTTTATTCTTTGCGCTGGAGCCTGCTTGCAGTCTCCTCTGTGTTCTTCTGTATCTTATCCATCCCAAGGCTTCTGAGGTTGTTGCTGACGAAAGCCCTATGGCTGAAGCACCCTCCCTCTTAGCTGCTCCTGCTTATTCAAGGAGCTTCCTAGTGAGTGAAATGTGACTGCTCCCAATATTTCAGATACGTCCTTCCGATACGTCCTCCAACCATTCTCACCCATCAGCTACCTTCAATGGACTCAGCCAGGTGGCTCAACCCAAAGCCCTGGCACCTGATCTTGTGCTCTTGCCTGCAGGATGCATGCTCAGGTAGTGGAATCACATTCAATTAATGAAGGCTGCTGGTTGACCTGGGGGAGTCTTGACCACATGGAGGCCATCTATCACATCTTGCACCTGGGGGATTCCAGTAATGGCCAAATCCTCTGCACGCTGCCTCACATGACAGGTGCAGAATGCAGCACTGACATGACCTGTCACCTTGTTGCTATCTTGATATACATGCTGAGGATCTGACTCACCATGTTCCATGCACATTTTGGAAAATTGTAATGGGTCTATAAAGTCCTGACCAATTGCCATGTGTACAGGGGTACAGTGAAAAGTATTTTTCTGCGAGCAGCTCAACAGATCATTAAGTCCATGAAAAGAAAAGGAAATAAAAGAAAATACATAATAGGGCAACACAAGGTGCACAATGTAACTACATAAACACCGGTATCGGGTGAAGCATACAGGGGTGTAGTGTTAATGAGGTCAGTCCATAAGAGAGTCGTTTAATAGCTTCAAGAACTATTTTTTCAGATCCCCGCTGTGGTCCCACCAGACGTGCCATCCTTCCCTCATAAAATCTGTACCTGGTGTGATGACTCAGTTCTGATAATGCTCCATGGAATCTTACACCACCCGCCAACCCCAACTCCCCCACAAAGGGGTCAGAAAAATAAAACAGTATTGAAACTGCATGGCCTCCCTTGTTCACAACAACTTAAATACTCAAAACTTCCTAAATTACTTAAACATTTACTACCATTTTTAGTCTAACATTATACGTATGTTGGATCCTTTTCAATGAAGAATTCAAATTAAACAGTTCCGATTAGCTAATACTGGTTTCATGTGGGAGAAATTCACAATAAATCCTGCCATATGACTGGTTCCCCAAAACATTTGTTCTTCAATTTACTTTTTTTACAGTTTGATGTATAGCATTAATTTTTTTTAAATAAATTTAGGATACCCAATTCATTTTTTTCCAATTAAGGGGCAATTTAGCATGGCCAATCCAACTACCCTGGCACATCTTTTGGGTTTTGGGGCGAAACCCACACAAACACGGGGAGAAAGAGCAAACTCCACACGGACAGTGACCCAGAGCCGGGATTGTACCTGGGACCTTGGCGCTGTGAGGTCGCAGTGCTACCATTGCGCCACCGTGCTGCCCTTTGATTGAAAGCTATGAAATGTAAAAACAAAAGTTTTGATTTTAGTGACCGCTGCTGCATTTAACCATTTTTCCTTCATATAAAATATTATTTAGGACATCCATGCTTTCCATAAAATTGTAATGTGCACAGATTGTTCTATTTTTCAAATCTGATTCCGTGCTTGCCAGACAGAAATGTAAACCAATTCACTCTTATCACTACTTTCTAAAGTACAGCAATAAATAGTTTACGATTGCATTCAGACCTTAAACCTTACACAGGATTTACTTTCAATTGATCCACCTTAATGGAGTTCACAGATTTACAATGGCATTGTTCGACTTTTAAACACAAGTGAACTTCTAAGCTTGGTGAACAACTTTCTTCCAAGAATAAAGTTATGTGCATCTCCTCTCAGGAGTCACCAATAGACGCAGTATTCTTCAAAACGTGAAACTGTGATGCATGTCATTGTGATGAATTTCTATGCCCTTGCCTCAGCTAGTAGCACTCTTCAGAGTCAGGACAGTGTGAAGTCAAACCTCTCTCCAGGATTTCAGCACAAAAATGTAAAATGTTCCTCCAATGCTATTCTTAGTGAATACTCCATGGACTCCTGTTTCTCATTGATAGAACTGGTAAAGAACTGGGCTCAATTAGGTTCATTGCATGGTAAGATAGCCTGCTGATACTCAATGATGTGGTTCATAGTTCTGTGAGGTATGTGTGTACTGAAGGGTTGGTAGTAAGTGTGAAAAGTATAATTGCAAGTCAGCTGGTGAAAGGCTAGTTTACATTTGTTTAACATTATATAACTTATATGTGCAACAAAATATTTTGTGTTTCTTGGCTTTATGCTTTAATAATTTCCTTAATATTTTCTTTATCTGCACGGTAGCACAGTGGTTAGCACTGTTACTTCACAGCACCAGGGTCCCAGATTCGATTACCGGCTTGAGTAATTGTCTGTGCAGAGTCTGCACAATCTCTCCATGCCTGCGTGGATTTCCTCCGGGTTCCGGTTTCCTCCCACAAGGACCGAAAGACGTGATGTTAGGTAATTTGGACATTTTGAATTCTCCCTGTGTACCTGAACAGGTGCCAGAGTATGGTGACTAGGGGATTTTCACACTAACTTCATTGCAGTGTTAAAGTAAGTCTATTTGTGACAATAATAAAGATTATTATTATTCCTCCCTTTCCCTTGTGAAGCCCCTATTTCAAGATGGAGAGTGACATAGTTGATTCTGAGACTAGGGTCCTGAATCTTAATAAAGGAAACTACGACAAAATGAGATGCGAATTGACTATGATAGATTATCATAGAATTTACAGTGCAGAAGGAGGCCATTCGGCCCATCGAGTCTGCACCGGCTCTTGGAAAGAGCACCCTACCCAAGGTCAACACCTCCACCCTATCCCCATAACCCAGTAACCCCACCCAACACTAAGGGCAATTTTGGACACTAAGGGCAATTTATCATGGCCAATCCACCTAACCTGCACATCTTTGGACTGTAGGAGGAAACCGGAACACCCGAGGAAACCCACGCACACACGGGGAGGATGTGCAGACTCCGCACAGACAGTGACCCAAGCCGGAATCGAACCTGGGACCCTGGAGCTGTGAAGCAATTGTGCTATCCACAATGCTACCGTGCTGCCCACAAAAGATTGGGAAACATTACTCAAAGGGATTATGTTGGATAGGCAATCGCAAACATTCAAGGAGTGCATAGGTGAACTGCAACAACTGTTTATTCCTGTAATAATAATAATCTTTATTGTCTGAAGTAGGCTTACATTAACACTGCAATAAAGTTACTGTGAAAAGCCCCTAGTCACCACATTCCGGCGCCTGTTCAGATACAAGAGAGGGAGAATTCAGAATGTCCAAATTACCTGACAGCTGGGGCGCCATTCTCCGACCCCCCGCCGGGTCGGAGAATGGCCGTTGGCCGCCGTGAATCCCGCCACCGCCCCCGCCGAAGTCTCCGGTACCGGAGATTGGGCGGGGGCGGGAATCGGGCCGCGCCGGTTGGCGGGACCCCCCACTCAATTCTCTGGCCCGGATGGGCCGAAGTCCCGCCCAGAAATTGCCTGTCCCGCCGGCGTAAATCAAAGCTGGTATTTACCGGCGGGACCAGGCGGCGTGGGCGGGCTCCGGGGTCCTGGGGGGGGGGCGCGGGGCGATCTGACCCCGGGGGGTGCCCCCACGGTGGCCTGGCCCGCGATCGTGGCCCACCGATCCGCGGGCGGGCCTGTGCCGTGGGGGCACTCTTTCCCTTCCGCCTCCACCACGGCCTCCACCATGGCGGAGGCGGAAGAGACTCTCCCCACTGCGCATGCACGGGAAACTGTAGGCGGCCGCTGACACTCCCACGCATGTGCCGCATTTCCGCGCCAGCTGGCGGGGCAACAAACGCCATTTCCACCAGCTGGCGGGGCGGAAATCCCTCTGGCGTCGGCCTAGCCCCTCAATGTTGGGGCTCGGCCCTCAAAGATGCGGAGCATTCCGCACCTTTGGGCCGGCACGATGCCCGTCTGATTGGCGCCGTTTTTGGCGCCTGTCGGCGGACATCGCGCCGTTGGGGGAGAATTTCGCCCCACGTCTTTCGGGACTTGTGGGAGGAAACCGGAGCATCCAGAGGAAACCCACGCAGACATGTTGAGAACGTGCAGACTCCACCCAGTGACCCCAGCCGGGAATCAAACCTGGGTCCCTGGAGCTGTGAAGCAACAGTGCTAACAACTGTGCTACCGTGCTGCTCAAAAGGAAAATGGGAAAGCTGGGCAAACTATGGCTTGCAAGAGAAATTAGAGATAGTGTTAGATCCAAGGAAGAAGCATACAATTGGCCAAGAGAAACAACAGACCTGAGGATTGGAGCAGTTTCGAATTCAGCAAAAGACGACCAAGGGATTGATTAACCAGGACAAAATAGAGTGCGAGAGTAAGCTTGCAGGGAACATAAAAACTGACTGTAAATGTTTACATATAAGTATGTGAAGAGAATATGATTGGTGAAGACAAATGGAAGTACCTTACAGTCAGAAACAGGGGAATTTATAGAGGAGAACAAAGAAATGGTTGACCAACTAAGTACATACATTGGTTGTCTTCACAAAGGAGGACGCAAATAAGATATCAGAAATGTTGGGGAACACAGGGTTTAGTGAGAGGGAGGAACTGAAGGAGATCAGTATTAGTAAAGAAATGGTGTTGGGGGTATTGATGGGATTCACAGCTGATAATTACCCAGAACCTGATAATCTACATCCCAGAATACTTAAATAAATGGTTCAAGAAATAGTGGATGCATTGGTGGTCATTTTCCAGGATTCGATAGATGCTGGAACAGTTCCTACAGATTAGAGGGTAGCTAATGTAACCCTACTATTTAAAAAGGGAGATAGAGAAAAAAAGGGAATTATAGACCAGTAAACCAGATGATGGTCTTGTGGAAAATTCAAGAATCCATTATCAAAAATTCTAGAGCAGAGCTTTTGGAAAACAGTTAAAGGGAAATTATGTTTGACAAATCTACTGGAATTCTTTGAGGATGTAACTGGTAGAGTTGACATGGGGGAGCCAGTGGATTAGGCTTATTTGGCATTTCAAAAAGCTTTCGACACAGTCCCACATGAGGGATTAGAATGTAAATTTATATTTTAAAAAAAAATAAAAAATTTAGAGTACCCAATTCATTTTTTTCAATTAAGGGGCAATTTAGCGTGGCCAATCCACCTACCCTGCACATCTTTGGATTGTGGAGACGAGACCCACATAAACACAGGGAGAATGTGCAAACTCCACATGGACAGTGACCCAGATCCGGGATCGAACCTGGGACCTCGGTGCCGTGAGGCAGCAATGCTAACCACTGCGCCACCGTGCTGCTCTTATATTATATATTTATATTAATGATTTAGATGAGGATACTAAATGTAATATCTCCAAATTTGCAGGTGCTAAAAGTTGGGTGGGAGGGTTAGCTGTCAGCAGGACATGGAGATCTTTCAGTGTGATTTGGGCAAGTTGAGTGAGTGGGCAGATGAATAGTACATGAGTACAATGTGAATAAATGTGAGGTTATCCAAATTTGTAGAAAAAACAGGAAGGCAGATTATTACCTGAATGGCCATAGGTTAATTTTTAATGAACATTTTAAAATACTTTCCTTTTCTGCCTCTTTCTTCTCTATTCCTTTGTTTTGCTCTTTGTATCTTGCTAGGTCAATATGACATGAAAAATAACCCAAATTTGTATATATCAAAACTTTATTGTTTTTTTGCTATTTTTAAAATGGGCTTTCTAATGAACCAAAAGATGTGTACTACAAGTCACATGACCACAGGACCTGCCCTTTGTTCTAGAAGCTTTTTTGTAACAGCAGGTTACAAGAGCAGAACTTCCCTTTCAGCCTGTGGAATTTCACACCTAATTATACAGACCACTTGTAAACATGAAACCATGGGACTCATAGTTCAAAACTCGTTGGGCGGGATTCTCCCATGTATGGGAGAATCGGCGTTCACGCCATTTTTTCCTGCCGCACCGGTCTGACGCCGGCAGGCGATTCTGCGAGGAGCGGAGAATCAGCGCCATTTGTGCCGGTGCGTTTGGCACGGCACCGGTCGCGGCCAGGCTGCCGATTCTCCGGCCTTGATAGACCGAGTGGCCGCGCGGAAACGGCAGAGTCCCGCCGGCAACGTTCACACCTGCTCACATCCGGCAGGAACTCTGCACGTAGGGTCGGGGGGCGACCTGTGGGGGGGGGGGGGGGGGGGGGGGGGAAGAGGCGCTTCTTCACTGGGGGGGGCCTCCGATGGGGTCTGGCCTGCGATCGGGGCCCACCGATCGGCGGGCCGGCCTCTTCAGCCCCGGCCCTATTTTATTACCCGGCCAGCCCCTGAACCCCCACGCCATGTTGGCTCGGGGAAGTCCCCCGCGCATTCGTAGGTTGCGGCCCAACTGCGCATGCGTGGGTTGGCGCCGTGCTTTCCCCGTGGGGGCGAGAATCGGTAGTGCCCGCACCCGTTTTGCGCCGTCGTGAAACGCGACGGCGTTCACGACGGCGCAAATACTCTGCCTCCATTTCAGAGAATCCCACCCTTTATGCCTACAGAACTGTTAATAGACTCATCTCCTACCTGAGACTTCCTAGGTCAATTTCAAAAGAGGACCATTGAGTGGGACAATGGACATCTATTGAATCTTGATAAGATTCCCCTCTCGCGGAGTCAAAGGGCCTGTCTAGACAATGGCTTCCCAACGCAAGAACCTCAATATGGATGGTAACTCGTTCAACAGCTAATGGCTGGGATATTATCAGTCCTGAAATTAAAGCCAGTTTCAGACACTGGATAAACATCCCTTTTTAATTAATTGTGGCAAATAGTCACATGACTCAAGTGACAACATTTTAAATCTCTATCTATTTGAGAACTGAGAATTCCTTAGACTGCTGTTTTAACACCAACTGCAAAGGTTTCCAGCAGCCCGGCTGAGCATGCAGCCGGTTACCATCAACTTCACAAAGTCTGCTTGCTTTTAAAAGTCTTTGATCAACGCATGCCAAGCAGCCTCAGCACAGAGAGTCCATCGTAATGCAGTGTCATTTGTTCGATGAATTTTTTTATTGTTGTCTCCAACCACAAACGCATTGGGTCTGAATTCCACCTCAAAGGAAACATCCTCTGGACTATGACTTGTCAGAGCTAGAAGTCATGTGAATCATATTAATTTCTGTGGTTCTGGTACTGTTACAATCAATAGTTATAAAACTATTTTTTCTATTCCCCCCTTACTGTTTGTGTGTGGTGGAGTAGGACATTCCAAACAGCCCTCCCAACATTTTGAGTGCGAAATAAACTAAGCTTCTGAACATAATCATGACTCGAGTTTGCTGCAAGTTCTTAGTCAATTGGATCACACATACTGAGTATTTGGGAAAACATGCTGCAGCATACTTTAAAAATAATTCAAAACTCCTTCTGCTAATAGACAGTTGGTGAGAAGAAGGAAATAGTTTGCCAGCTGTCTCTTTGTCCATAACAACTAAATTTGACATTGAATTCACCCATTTTAATTTACACTTCCTTTTCAGTCAGTGTAGTCAATTTCAAAATTCATCAACCTGATTGGTTTGAGATACACAGTTGCGTGCCCTATTCACTCTATTCATGCCTAGTTTCCCTTGCTGCAACATTATCAACTTGCTCAGCAAATTGCCGCACAAAATAATTTAAAAACCTAAATGTACAATGGCAAGTCTAACTAACAGCAGATTCATCCGATTCTCAGCTACAGCAAAACCAAATAGTTATGACACTTAAACAAAAACTTTATTCCAGAAAATAAGAATCCCAAATGTTTTGCTAAGTTTAATCAGATGTATATCATTGATAGCCCGGGTAAGGTAGTAATAGATTCAGTGATTGATCTTCAGAGATGCCCAAACAGAAATTCACCAAGTAAAATTTGAAAGTCCCCAGAAATGAGCACAAAGATATGGGGCGCGATTCTCCGCTCCCACGCCGGTTGGGAGAATCGCCTGGGTCACCAAATTTTCCCGCGACGCATGTCCGACGCCCTCCCGGATTCATGGAAGTGGCCAGATCGGCACAATCGCGTTTTGCGTGGCGCGGTACAGTGTATCGCCCGAGACAGCCAAAATGGCGATTCACCGGTACCCCCGCGATTCTCCGGCCCGGATGGGCCGAGCGGCCTGCCCAAAACGGGGGGTTCCCCCCGCTGCCGCCCACACCTCGTCGCTGCCGGCGGGAACAGTGCGGGAACGCTGGGGGGGGGGCGGCCTGCGGGGGGATCCTCAAATGGGGTCTGGCCCGCGATCGGTGCCCACCGATCGTCGGGCCGGCCTCTCTGAAGGAGGACCTCCTTTCTTCCGCAGCCCCGCAAGATCCGTCAGACATCTTCTTGCGGGGCGGACTCGGAGAGGATGGCAACCACGCATGCGTGGGTGACGCCAGTTATGTGGCGCCGGCCGCGTCATGTATGCGGCGCCGCGGCCAGGCGCGCGTAAATGACGCGGCGCTGCTCCTAGCCCATTATCGGGCCCTGAATCGGTCGGGATAGGGGCCGTTTCGCGCCGTCGTGAACCTCAACGGTGTTCATGACGGCGCGAACACTCTGCCTCCATTTCAGAGACTCCCGCCCCTGATGTGCGAGTAACCCAGGTCCATTGAATGGGTGCTCAGTAGGCGATGGGAATAGCTAGTGAGGGTTTGCAGATTTAGTCGGGGGTGCAGGTGTACTCAGGGGTGGGAAGGGTTTTACATGGGGATCTGGGGGGGGGGTAAGCACATGTTTAGGATACCCAACCCCACCCTAACAACTTCCCAAAGCTCAGAGGTTATGGCGCTTTAACTCTGTTTCCCCCCCCTCCCCCCCGATGCTACCAGTCCTATGAGTATTTTAAATTTTTTCTGTTTGTATTTCACAATTTTCCAATATTTGTAGAATCTTGCTTATCTGTTGTATGAAGTCTGTTGTATGAAGTAACGTACTTTAAAAAGAGTGACAATGGAGAGGCAGTAACGGGGCTGGTTTAGCACACTGGGCTTTGAAAGCAGATCAAGGCAGGCCAGCAGCACAGTTCAATTCCCGTACCAGCCTCCCCGAACAGGCACCGGAATGTGGCGACTAGGGGCTTTTCACAGTAACTTCATTTGAAGCCTACTTGTGACAATAAGCATTTTCATTTCAGTATATCTACAGGTCGCTATTTTGAGGGTGGTACGAGAGCAGAGGGGCCTGTAAGTACAACTCTTTGAAGGTGGAAGATTAACAAGCACATGTAATACATTGCAATAGAGGTATTGAGTACAAAAACAGGGAAGTCCTGCTCAACATTTACAAATAGTTGGGCTTCGGCAGAAGTATTGTATACTATTCTTGGCACTGTCGTTTAGGAAGGACATCAGGGCCTTTTGAAAAGAAGCAGAGCTGGTGTAAAGTCCCAGGATGTGGTTCATCGTACTTGTGCTGGTTCTTTCATAGACCTAGCCAATTATTCACTCCACTACTCTTGCCTCATAGCCCTGTAATTTTGTTTTCTCTTCAAATCTATATGTAGTTCTGTTCTTAAAGTTGCTAACGAATCTAGTTCCACCATCCATTCAGGCAGTGCATTTCAGATTACAACAATTTACTGTGTTAAAATAAATTCACATGCTGTTTCTGGTGTATTTCCAACCCACAAAGCTGATATTTTGCTCCTTTCTGGTGGAATGTTTAAGGGGAGATGCAATAGTGGTATCCAATTTATTACGGGTTTTGGTGGAACAAGTAGGGAGAAATAGTTTCTTCTGCTAACTAGGTCAGTAATCTGAGGTCATCAATTTAAATTGATTGGCAAAAGAACTAGAGGAGAAACAAAGAGAAATGTTTAACAGAGTTAAGATCTGCAATGCACTACCTTAGAAGCTGATTCCATAGGAACTTACAGAAAATAACTGGACATGTAATTGAAGAGGAATAATTTACAGGGTTACAAGGAAAGAGTTCAGGTAAGGGACTAGATTGGATAGCTCTTTCAAAAAGATGGCACAGGTTTATGACTGGGGGGGTGACAAAATGGCGGTGTAGTCACTGGACTAATGATCCAGTGGTCCACATTAAGCTCTGGGGACCCAAGTTCAAATCCCACCATGGCAGCTGGTAGAATTTAAATTCAATTAATACATCTGGAATCTAAAGCTAGTCTCAGTTAAGTTGGGTGCCCATAAAGCCATTACTGATTGCTGTAAAAACCTATCTAATTCACAAATATAATTTAGGGAAGGAAATCTGCTCCCTTACCTGGTCTGGTCTAAATGTGAATCGATACCCACATGTAGTTGACTCTTAGTTGCCCTCTGATATGGCCTAGCAAGCAACTCAGTACAAGGGCAATTAGGGATGGGCAACAAATTAAATAATAAAAAATGAGAGCCCCAATGGCCTCCACCTGTGCTGCAAGATTCTATATTCCACCACACAAATTCAACGACTTGGATTTATGTAGTACCTTATGGAGCAGAAAAAACGTTTCACCCAGAGGGCGGTGGGAATATTGATTGCCAGATGTGATGGGCCGAAGGGCCTCTTTTGCTGTAAACCTCTATGACTCATAGGAAAGAAAGCAGCGCAGACAGTGCGACACTCCCTCTAGACTGGATTGGGACTTGAACCCGCAATCTTGTGCCACCAAACTTAGCCACCTTTCTCACCCTCCAGATGTTAAGATTGAACCTGCTGAGATTTTCCAGCATTTTCTCTTTGGTTTGAGCCACCTGACAATTGACTGTCAGACACAGGGACAAAATGGGGGGGGGGGGGGGAAGAGAAGGCTTTTTAAAATCCAAATATGTCATTTCATTCTTTTGAAATGGGGGGGGGGGGAGAAAGAGGGGCGAAATTCGAAAGGGAACACGTTTAGGAGCTTTACGGCAGGCAATCTGTGGCAGCGCTCCTTTTGCTGTAATTACGGTAGAAAGGTACCTGACTGACAACCTGGATGACGTCATGCAGTAAGCGGCCGGCCAGCGTTCGGAAGCGGTGCTGGTGCTCGGCAGCGGCTGAAGAAGCAAACGGTTCACCGGCCAGGAGGACAACGGCGAAGGAACGTTCGCTTTCCAGGCGGCAAAACAGAAGCAGCAAGGAAAGGTCGCACCCGTCCCCTCTGCTTCCGTCCTCCCAAAAAGAGTTTAGTTTAAAAATAAAAGAGGACGGTGATAGCCAAGGTGGGTGCGCGAACCTGCGCGTTTCGGTTGGGAGCGCAAGCGGGATCCGAGCGGCCGCTGGAGCTTCTTCCCTCAACTTCGGCTCCAACTAACATGGAGGCGTGAGGAAGGAGGCAAGCCTCCCCCCACCACCCCGACAACAACAGAACATCAACACCGTCCGCTCAGTATCCGTCGCAAACTCGAGAGGCGAGGAGGGAATGTTTCCAGGGGAAGCGCCGCCGGCGCGGAGCAGCAACTCGGCGTTTCTCCTCCGTCCTTTTGCTTTCCTATGGAGGAGCTGGAGTTTCTAAGAACCTGCCGCTCGCTATGCCCAAGCCGAACAAGGGCAATGGAGAACTGCCCCTGCCACCCGGCTGGGAAGAGGCGATCGACTACGACGGGAAGCTGTACTACATCGATCACAACACGAAGCAGACCAGCTGGGTAGATCCCCGCGACAGGTGGGTAGGCCCCGGTTAGCAACCCAAACACAGCAGCCGCCTCACTTGCCAAATAAGGTCCTACCGGTTGGAGCAGGGCGCGTGCGCGACACGCTAAAGATGGCGTGGCGGAGCCGTTGGCTCCTGCGCATGTCTGATATCGCCGGGCCAGTGAAGAGTCTGCGCACGCGCGGCATTCCTCTGTCGCTCACCCCATTCCTTTCTGCAGGGTTTTGAGGTCATTCCAGGGCGAGCGTGTTTTGCGTTCCTGGCTTGCTTGCCTGGAGAAAACGAAGCACCGCAATTTAAAGTAAAAGGATAACGAAGGTTGCAGGGAGTTTCCTATCGCTCAAGCCGAATCAAATCGGGTTGATTCACCAGATGAAGGAGCTATGCTCCAAAAGCTAGTGATTCAAAAAAAAACTGTTGGACTTTAACCTGGTAAACGTCTTACTGTGCCCACCCCAGTCCAAAGCCGGCATCTCCACATCATGTGCAACAAAGTAGCTGCCTGCCACAAACTAACCCACTGCCGGTGATTGAAGTGATGTGTGGGTTATATCGTTTTGCAGTTTGACTGCTGAGTATATTTACATTTTCTCCAACTGACCAATTCAGATACCACATGTAGACCAGATGCCCCTGTTAGTTCTCAGGCATCTCCACTAACATTTAAATCAAATGGTCTGTTTATTATCAAATTGCTGTTTGTGGAAGCTTGCTTTGTGAAAATTGGTTGCTGTATTTCTTGTGTTGCCCTGACTCCAAATTTGGGTATGTTCAAAATATTTAGACCCCCATTCGCTCCAAATACTTCTGTAGCAGTTGATATGACCAACTAATCCCTCCCCTTTGTCACCAGAAAAAATATTTATTCTCTGCAATCTGGTTGTAAAGTTGTCACACTTCCAGATGACCACAGGCTGCTTTCCCCTTTGATGAGGAGACCTGACTAGTGGTGATTTAACCTGAGGATCACCAGACCTCGGGCGAGGGGTAAGGTTGAGAAGGCATGGCCTACATGGATAACCTCAACTGGTATGGAATTGACCTCTTGCTGGTGCATTGCTCTGCATCACAATCCAGCTGTCCAGCCAACTGAGCTAAACCGGCACTGTTCAAGACCCCAACTTAACTCCTTTTAAATTCATAAGTGCAGACTTGAGAGTATTTGCAACAAAACTGGTTCAGCCATACATTGCATCTTGCTGCACTACCTGAAGTGTTATCCTACTTCTTTACAACTAGGATCATCTTGGAGAGCGAAAATACATTTCCCCCTCACCAAACGTTTCTTTAGATCCGTCTTCCCTGTCACCTTCAACAACATCTCAGGAGCAAATGGGTTTCTTTGTAAGATTAAGACCATCTGTTCCCCTGTGTCTGGTACTTCCTGTCTTTTTCTTCCCCACGATGGAAAATATTAACTGCGGACACTGCTTGCCCCAGTTCCAAAGACCCTCTAATTTTTCACAGTAACTTCATTGAAGCCTACTTGTGACAATAAATGATGATTATTATTATAATTTCTTTCCTATTTTCCCCTTATGCTTTTGCTTACTCATTATCCTGCTCACAAGATCCACTTAAAAATAAAAGGTCATACAGCTCTTCCAGTTTGTTCCATCATTCAATAAGATTATGGCTGAACTTTTCCATCAACTTCAAATAAGGGATTTGTGACGTGTTGAATGAAGATTTAAAAAAATATAATTTTAGCCCTAAATGTCTTTTGACCTTGTCTTATCCTAAGACTGTGCATCCAGTCCAAATCTTTCATCCAAGGGTTCCGAGTTGATTTTTGCTACCAAAGTGGGTAGTCAGTCAGGAAATTTCCCAACTTGCCAGCCCTGCGTTTGTTAAAATCTATCTTGGGTCACATGATTTTTACTCACTGGGGGTGGTGGTGGTTGCATGTGTGGGATGGAGTGAGGCTTGCTGACCTCAGAAGCAGAGTGAGAGAGTAGGTGGCCCCGTTGAGGCATGGGACTGTTTAGGGCTGGTTAGAGGGCCTGCCTTGGTCTCTGGGACTTTGTCCCAATTGTTTTAGAAGCTGTTGGACCCGATAGCCCTCAGCAACCTCCCATTCCCTTTGACCGCACATGCTCTCCATGCTAACTCATGTCATGATAATTGTAGCCATTGAAACTCAGCTAAGTATTCATTATTACATAATAACCCTTGGGGAAATGCCAGCAAATAACTCCATTGAAAGCGCATGAACAGATAACTTTATTTTTCTAACCTGCAACAGATGATCTGTCAAATAGAACACAATTTTTTTTCAAGTCTCCCTGACAACTACAGCCTATTTCAAAGTCTAAAGAGCGAGAGATTTAAAAAGCAAAGTTGTGGCTCTTAAATGGACTTTTATCTGCCTTCAAGAGTGTTTACTTTCATCAATTTTTGACTCCCACACTGCGGAACAAAACCATCACAACAGCCAAAATTGAGTCTATTTGAACTCAGCACTGAGTTCAAATGGCCCTGCTGTGTGGATCACTCCACCCTCTTTTGCCTACCAGCAAAAATTAGATTTGTTGGAAATAGAGACGGAACTTTCACATCAGGGTCCTGCACACCATTTTTAAAGTTGACTCCGCAAAAGTTTTATCCTGCCCATGGTCTCCGGATCGGATGTTGGCCATTAGGCATGAGATAAGGAAAAATGTCTTCACTCAGAGAGTTGTGAATCTTTGGAGCTTTCTACCCCAAAAGGCTCTAGATGTTCAGTCCTTGTGTCTATTCAAAACTGAGATAATAGATCTTTTGATCCTAAAGGAATCAAGTGATTGGAGCAGGATGGGGAAGGGGAGTTGTAAAGTCAGATCTTCTTGAGTGACAGAACTGGCTTGATGGGCTGTATGGCCTATTCCTGCTTCTAATTCTTGTGTTCTTCTGTATGGTCAAAAAGCCTGGATATATTACAGTCAGTCGCTTCATTAAGTCATTGATACAGATTGTAAATAGCAGAGACACAAGCACTGATCCTTGCAACAGGCCACTAGTTATACATAGCTATTCTGAAAATGACTATTTATTCTCGCACTACTAATATTAACCCCCAATCACATGGCCTCTATTCTTGACATTTTATCCAATACCGTCAAAGGATCCAAATCCACTGGTTCCCTATGTTCTATCCAGCTAGTTATTATCTCAAAAACCTTAATGGGTTTGTTAAGCATTATTTCCCTTCGTAAAACTGATGGCTCTGCCTAATATGTTATGAATAGCTGATTTCAGCATTTCTTTTACACTGATTACAGGCTAACTGTCCTAGAGGTTCCTCTTTCCTCTCCCTCCTTTCACAGCAACGTTACATTTGCTACCTTCCAATTCATGAGGACCATTCAGGAATCCCGGGAATTCTGGAGGATCAAAATCAATGTATCCATAATGCCTGCTACCTCTGCTTTTGAAACAGGATGATTTGTTGGCTTCTAGTCCCATTAATTTTTTTTGCACTTTTTATTATGCAATATTTTAACTTCCTCACTCTCTCTAGACTCTTGGTTCCCCACAATTTCCAGTTCTTTACATTGTCTACCGTGAAGACAGGCTCAAGATATTGGTTTAGTATCTTTGTAATTTCCTTACACCCCCCCCCCCCCCTTATAATTTCCCCAGTCGCTGCCTCTTAAGAGACACACATTTTCTTTAACCTCTTATTTTATGTACAGAACTTTTACAAAAGCTCTTACGATCTGTTTTTATATTTCTTGCTAGTTGTGTCATTCTATTTTCTCCCACAAACAATTTCTTGGTCATGCTTTGCTAATTTTCAAACCTTCCAAATCCACAGGCTTACTATTTTTCCCCACATTGTCTAAGCCAGTTTGCATCACTTTCACAGACCACAGAATGTACAGTGCTGAAGGAGGCCATTCGGCCCATCGGGTCTGCACCAGCTCTTGGAAAGAATACCTTGCCCAAGCCCACACCTCCACCCTTCCCATAACCCAGTAACACCACCCAACCTTTTTCAACACTATGGTCTATTTAGCATGGCCAATCAACCTAATCTGCACATCTTTGGACTGTGGGAGGAAACCGGAGTTTTAGCTAGAAGATTCGGTTGGAGAAGCTGAGTTCCCCTTGCTGCAAAGGAGATTGAGGGATAGAGGAATGCAAGATTTTGACAGTTTTAGATAAAGTAGACGTAGAAAAGCTGTTCCCATTAGCTGGTGGTACACGAACTAGGGGATATATAGATTTAAGGTTTTGGACAAGAGGGGATATGAGGACATTTTTTTTTAACAGTGAGTTATAATGGCCTGGGACACTCTATCTACGAGTGTGGTAAAGCAGGGATGGTTAACGATTTCCAAAGGAAATTGGATGAGTACTTGAGCAAAACAAACTTGCAGGTCTACATGGCTAGAGCAGGTGAGTAGAATTGACTGGATTGCTCTCCAGAGAGTAGGCATGAGCTTGATGGGCTGAGCCATCTCTTTTTATGCCATTATGACTCTAACCTTCGTTATTGGACATCCCGCATTTTGTTTCATTTTCCTCCTTGATCTCTTTGCGTCTTTTCAGCCAATAAACCACTCCACCTTCCTTCAGTGCCCTTCCTCCACTCTCCAGTTCAGTGCCCTTGCTTGGTTCCATTTCACCTTTTTGATCTTATTTAGAGTATATTCAGCCATGGCTTTTGTTCCTGCACCTCCACCATTACCTTTGGAATCCACAAGGATCTATGCCTGTCCACTTCTGTTCTTTTAACTACATATCCGATATTCCATGCTGGAGGACTCCAATTGCCACTAATAATCCTACCAAAGTCATAACCTCACACTTTTCCACGCTATTCCATCTGCCATTTCTTTGCCCACTCTCCAAGCCTGTCCAAGTCCATTTTCAGCCTCCCTGCTTCCTCAATACTACCTGTCCCTCTACATATTTTTGTATCATCTGCAAACTTGGCAACAATGCCCTTAGTTTTTTCTTCCAGATCGTTAATGTATATTGTGAATAGTTATGGCCCCAACACTGACCCCTGTGGAACATCACTAGTCACCGGCTGCCATCCTGAAAATGACTCCTTTATTCCCACTTGTCTTCTGCCAGTCAGCCAATCCTCTATCCATCCAGTATTTTGCCCGTAACACCATGGGCTCTTATCTTATTTCATAGAACCTGTAGTGCAGAAGGAGGCCACTCGGCCCATCGAGTCCGCACCGGCTCCTGGAAAGAGCACCCCACTCAAGCTCACGCCCCCGCCCTTTCCCAGTAACCGCACCTGATCTTTTTGGACACTAAGGGCAATTTAGCATGGCCAATCCATCTAATCTGCACATCTTTGTACTGTGGGAGGAAACCGAAGCACCTGGAAGAAACCCACGCAGACACGGAGAGGACTTGCAGACTCCACGCATACAGTGACCAAGCCGGGAATTGAATCCGAGACCCTGGAGCTATGAAGCAACTGTGCTAACCACTGTGCTACCATGCTGCCTCCTGAGCGGCACCTTGTCAAAGACTTGCTGGAAATCCAAATAGATTGTGCCCACTGGCTCTCCTCTTTCTAACTTCCTCCTTACCTCCTCAAAAAATTAGAACAGATTTGTCAGGCATGACTTCCCCTTGATGAAGTAGTGCTGACTCAGCCCTATTATACCTTGCACTCCCAAGTACTCTGCCAACTCATCCTTATTAATGGACTTTAAAATTCTACCAACAGCTGAAGTCAGACTAACCGGCTTGAAAGTGTCCCGTCTTCTGCCTCCCTCCCTTAAACAGGGGTGTTACATTAGCCACTTTCCAGTACTCTGGGACCCTCCCTGACTCCAGTGATTCCTGAAAGATCCCCTCAAACGCCCCAGCTTTCTCCTTCAGAACCCTGGAGTGTAAGCCATCTGGTCCGGGTGACATATCCACCTTCAGACCTTTCAGCTTCTCTTTCATGATGTTCACTACACTCGCCTCTGCTCCCTGACTCTCTTGAAGTTCTGGTATGCCAGTGGTGTCTTCCACCATGAAGACTGATGCAAAGTACCCATTCAGTTCCACTCCCATTTATTTTTTCCCCATTACTACTTCTCCAACCTCATTTTCCAGTGGACCAATGTCCAATCTTGCCTCTCCCTTATCTTTTACATATTGAAAAAAACCTCTTGCAATCTTATTTTATATTACTAGCTAGCTTACACTCATATTTCATCTTCTTCCCACGTTTTTGCTTTTTTAGTTGTCCTCTGCTTGCTTTTAAAGGCTCCCAATCATCTGACTTCTCACTAATCCTTGCCACATTGTGTGCTTTTTCTTTTCTGCTGTCCTTGACTTTCCTTGTCAGCCATGGTTGCTTCATCCTCCCCTTTTTCCTTAGCTAATCTTTGACCATTAATATATTGGTAAAACATCTTTGGGTTTTCTTTAACTTTACTTGCTAATCTTTTTCATGCCCTCTCTTTGATTTCCTTTTTGACTTCATCCCTGCACTTCCTACACTCGTCTAGGCTATCTGCAGTGCTTAGTTCTTTGTGCCTATTGTATGCTTTCTTTTTCTGTTTGATCTTCCCCTATATTCCTCTAGACAACCGAGGGGGGTCTAGATTGGGCAGTATCACTCTTATTTTTGGAGGGGACATGTCTTCTTTGGTCAGTCCATCTCAGCCAAGTTCCATCTAATTTCTGCAAAACTTGCCTTCCACCAGTACAAAGTTTTTACTCCCGCTTTTATCTCTTTTCAATGGGCGGCATCACTTTTTGGCAAATCTGAATGTTCGAGCTTGGCAGTAAGCCTCACTCTATGTGCAGATTCCCACGATATCTTAGGCTTTGGGATTCAACTCCTTCTCCTCAGAGACCCTGTGTCAGCCTGGCACTGCCTAGGTGCCCAGGTGGCACTGCCAGCTGGCAGGGGCACTGCCAAGGTGGCATTTGTTTTTGTGCGCACGATCGGGGTGGGTGTGGGTGGAGCCGGGGACCCTCCCATGGTGCATTTGGGCTGGGGGGAGGAGGTCGAGGAATGTTTCGGGGGACTCTGAGATCGGGATGCCATTTTATCTCTCGCTGCAATGGGGAGCTCACTGGAACTGTACAAAGCGGGGCTAAGTGTGGCCTTGGCCACGCGTTCCCCATTCAGTTCCCTTAGTGTCGAATAGCCATGTGTTTCTCGGCACTGCGAGCGCCGGGAAACACTTGAGTAAACGCACTCAGTAGGGGATTTTGTTCCCTTTTGAGAGAATCGTGCCCTTGGTCTAGAATTGCAGCTCCTCTTGTTGGGTTTGTCACTAATAAGTTCTTGGACACACTGCACAAATTTTTCTCTCCCCATTCCCCTTATATTGTTTGAATCCCAGTTGATATTGCGATGGTTAAAGTCCCCTACTATTATTGCCTATTACAGGCAGAAATTTGCCTACATATTTGATCTTCTATCTCCCTTTCACTATTTGGGGGTCAGTAGTATACTCCCAGTCGTGTCACTGCCCCTTTCTTATTTCTAAGCTCACCCATTTAGTTGACCCGTTTAGTATATCATCCCTTCTCACAACTGGAATTGATTCTTTGACCATTGGTGCTACTCCCCCTCCTTTTCTATCTCCCACATTTCCTGCCTGAAAACTCTGTATCCAGGCTATTGAACTGCCATTTTGCCCCTCTTTTAGTCAGGTTTCTGTGATAGCAGAGACATCCTGCTACCCTGTGTCTACCTGTGCCCTTAACTCATCTAACTTGTTTATAATACTCCTTCCATTGAAGTATAAGCAGTTCAACTCCACCATTTTCCCTTGCTGGACACTTTTTTTTTTCATCATAGAATTTACAGTGCAGAAGGAGGCCATTCGGCCCATCGAGTCTGCACCGGCTCTTGGAAAGAGCACCCTACCCAAAGTCAACACCTCCACCCTATCCCCATAACCCAGTAACCCCACCCAACACTAAGGACAATTTTGGACACTAAGGGCAATTTATCAATCCACCTAACCTGCACATCTTTGGACTGTGGGAGGAAACCGGAGCACCCGGAGGAAACCCACGCACACACTGGGAGGGTGTGCAGACTCCGCACAGACAGTGACCCAAGCCGGAATCGAACCTGGGACCCTGGAGCTGTGAAGCAATTGTGCTATCCACAAGGCTACCGTGCTGCCCCATTTTTAACCTTTGCTTCTCCTGTAATTCCAAGCCTACTACTACATCTTTTACATCACTAGCTAATGTTCTACCTCCATTTTCCTGATCTGAATGTGACCTATCTGATCCTACTCTGGGGTCCTATCCCCCTGCCACACTAGTTTAAATACTCCCCAACAAGCGAAGAACTAGCGAAAGCCTCCGCAAAGACATTGGTCCCTGCTCTGCTCGGGTGCAACCCGTCCGGTTTGTATAGGTCCCACCTTCCCCAGAACTAGTCCCAGTGCCCCAAGAATCTGAATCACCCCTGGCTACACCATCTCTCCAGCCACACATTCATCTGATCTACCTTCTTTTTCCTGCTCTCTCTAGCGTGTGTAATTGGGAGTAGTCCTGAGATTATTACAATTGAGGTCCTGCATGTTAGTATATCTCCTAACCTCCTGTACTCTGACTGCAGTTCCTCGTCCCTTAGTTTATCTATGCACGATCGGGCCGGGGTGGGTGTGGGTGGAGTCGGGGACCCTCCCATGGTGCATTTGGGCTGGGGGGGAGGATGCCGAGGAATGTTTCGGGGGACGCTCTTTTAAATCTCCCGGATCCTATCGCGTTCTTTTTTTTAGAGTATCCAATTCTTTTTTTTCCAATTAAGGGGCAATTTAGCGTGGCCAATCCATCTACCCTGCACATCTTTTGGGTTGTGGGGGTGAAACCCACGCAAACCAGGGGAGAATGTGCAAACTCCACACAGACAGTGACCCAGGGCCGGGATCGATGTTGGGACCTCGGTGCCATGAGGCAGCAGTGTTAACCACTGCGTCACAGTGCTGCCCTCTATCGTGCTCTTTTATATCTCCCAGCTCCTGTTGCGCTCTTTTAAATCTCCCGGCTCCTCTTGAGCTCTTTTAAATCTCCTGGCTCTTCTCTTTTTTAAAACTCCTGCCTCCTCTTGCACTCTTTTCCTCTTTGACTCTGGCCAACTCCTCCCTCGTCCCTTTGTAGTTACCTTTACTCAATTGTAATACAGTTACATCTGATTCCAGCTTCACCCTCTCAAACTACAGGGTACATTCTATCATATTGTGGTCACTCTGCCCCCTAAGGTTTCCTTCACCATAAACTCTCTAATCAAGTCTGCCTCATTACACATCACCAAATCCAGAATTGCCTGTTCCTTAGCGGGCTGTACCATAAGCTGCTCCAAAAAACCGTCTCGTAAACATTCCACAAATTCCTCTTCTGCCCATCTGCCTGTCCTTTCAAGAGGGCACATATCCTTGGATATTTAGATTCCCATCCTGATCCCCTTGAAGCCACATTTTTGTGATGCCCGCAACATCGTACATGTGTGCTACAAGCTCATTTACCTTGTTTTGAGTACTGCGCGCATTTAGGTACAGCACCCTCAGTCCTGCTTTGACTGCCCCCTTTTCATAATTGTACCATTTTCTGCTGTGCCTGAAGTTAGAATCTTGTCGCTTTCTATAAACTGTTCCACTACTTCTTCTGGAAACTTTACTAACCTCTCCTGAGCCTTTCCCCTTTTAACTAGTTTAAAGTCCTCATCATTAGTCCTCCTGCACTCCTACCCTCTCCTTTAACCTTGGTTTTCTAATTTACCATACAACTGAAGCCCCCCACACGCACACCTTTAGTTTACCTTTCAGCCACTCTCCTTTGACCTTTTCTCAAGTTTTTGATGGTTGATGCGTGGCACCGTGATCGTATAGTGGTTGGTTAATACTCTGTGTTGTAGCCGCAGCAGCCTCAGTTCGAATCCTAATCACGGCACTGTATATTGGGCAGCACGGTAGCACAAGTGGATAGCACTGTGGCTTCACAGTGCCAGGGTCCCAGGTTCGATTCCCCGCTGGGTCACTGTCTGTATCGTGTCCGCACGTTCCCCCGTGTCTGCGTGGGTTTCCTCCGGTTTCCTCCCACAGTCCAAAGACGTGCAGGTGGATTGGCCATGATAAATTGCCCTTAGTGACCAAAAAGGTGAGGAGGGATTATTGGGTTACGGGTTTAGGGTGGAAATGAGGGCTTAAGTGGGTCGGTGCAGACTCAATGGACCGAATGGCCTCCTTCTGCACTGTATGTTCTTGTGGTGACCTCTTTACCTTTGATTCAATGTCCATTGAACAATTGCCAATCTTGGTTTTTGTATGCAAAATAGTTGGTGAGAACCAAGAGTAGAAAAAACACATGAAATAAATGGTTTAGTTCTCACCAGCTATTTTGCATCTTTCAACCAATCTCTTCCAGGTATCTTAAGGGTCTGTCATTGCCTCAAACCAGTTTTTCAACTCCATTTGGAATTCCGTTTCCATGTAAACACACAAACAAAAACTGTGAAGTGAGATTTAAAAATTTAATTTCCGCTGTAAAAGTATACTATTCAAAGCACATTGCCGGGTGGCACGGTCGTTCGATCCAGGCCCCGGGCCACTGTCCGTCTGGAGTTTGCACATTCTCCCCATGTCTGCGTGGGTCTCGCCCCCCCCACAACCCAGAGGTGTACAGGGTAGGTGGATTGGTCACGCTAAATTGTCCCTTAATTGGAAACAAATTCAAAGCATATTGCGCCCTTGGGAAATTATAAAATATATGTTAGTTTTGTGATTCTCTGTACTGGATTTCGTTGTTATTTGGTGATGTTCAGGATTTGGGCATGGTGTTGGTTTCTTGTGTGATGGGTGGTACAATTCAAGATGTTGCCCTCAGACCTGATCACAATTGGCCCATGAACCTCATCTGCAAGAAATCACTGAGCTACGAATGCCAATTGTATTTCTCAATTCAGCTCGCTAGTTGAGGCCTTGGGGATTCTGTCCATCTCCAATGTTGAGGTAGCATGTAGGTATAAGTAGCAGGAATGATCGGCAAACAAATGGGATACAATCCTGTCTGCAGAGGTTTGTGTGAGGTTTGTGTATCACTTCTCTTTGTAGTTGCACAGAAATTAAACCAAAAAATATTGTATTACCATTTTATGTGGGAGATCTCCGGTGTTTCCATCAAAGAACATTGGTTAAGCTGCCGAAGACTTGCACAACACAAGCTTCCATCTTTTGATTAACAATTTTGCAACATCTGTTCGGGGCTAATATGCATATTTAGAAATCACATAATCACAGTTTTGCATACAAACAGAAGAATTAGGAGCAAGAGTAGGCCATTTGGCCCCTTGAGCCTGCTCCGCCATTCAATTAGATAACAGCTGATCTGATTATAATCTCAACGTCACATTCCCCACCTACCCATGGAAATCTTTTACCTGCTTGCTTATCAAGAATCTATCTACCTATGCCTAAAAAGTATTCGAAGACTCTACCATCACCACCTTTTGAGTAAGAGAGTACCAAAGGCACTCATCCCTCGGAGAGAAAAAAAGCTCTCCTTATCTCTGTCTTAGTTGAGCGACCCCTTATTTTTAAACTGCGTTTTGCAGCTGATGCACCACGGGGGGAATATCAGATGCAAGCGATGGCACCTGTAAATCTCGTCTTACCCATCCATATTGATTTTTTTTTTTAAGCCAGAAATTGGATAGTAAGTTTCTTCCCTTATTTGTCTGTAGGTATTGACAGACTACATTTTGAGGATTACAGATTGGTATGGTCACTGATATATAAAGGGAAACACTGATACATAAAGGGAAATATCTGTACACTGGAAGTGGTGCAGTGAAAGGCCACAAAGATGATCATTGTTGCTAAAGAAATAAATTATGAGGCAAGGTAAGAAAGACTCAGGACTTGGAAGAAAGCTAATGATGGACGCCTTTCTGTGGTATGTAAGATATATAAGTAATAAATAGGAGTCAAGGGGATACTAAGCTGAAACATATGTCAGTCACAAGTGTACTGAAACATAAATAGATAGACTTGTAACTAAATGATGGGGCAGTTGAGACCCATTGCCTGCAATTCCTGTCCCACATGGGAATGCCAGTGCATAACAACATGTGCAAGAAGTTTCCTAAGCTACTTGGCCTCAGGATTTCTGTGCTGAAGAGGGGCTGGACTCACTGCAGGACATATAGGACACAAAATCTCCTATATAACAGGTTGCCCCATAGTCATGGACAGTTGCGGGGGATAGTAAGTGAGTGGCCAGCCAGCAGGATAGCAAAATTTGAATGCAGTGCAGAAATCCTCTGGGAGTTTGATGTACACAAATTGATTTTCCATGCTGAATACTAGTGCAGTAAGTACAAAGCAAATCTTTGGTACTGTGGTGCAATTTACACTGCAATTCTGAATCAAAATCTTTAACTTAATTAGTGGATCCAATACTGACCTCTTGGGCTCCACTTCTTCCCGTTCCCTCCTCCTTGACAGTTCATTCAACAGGTACTTATTGTTTTCTTTAAAAATAAAATAAAATGGAGAACCTCACATTTATCCACATTATGCTGCATCTGCCATGCATTTGCACACTCACTCACTTGTCCAAATAACACTGAAGCATCTCTGCATCCTCCTCACAGCTCACCCTCCCACCCAGTTTTGTGTTGTCTGCAAATTTGGAAATATTACATTTAGATCCCTAATCTAAATCATTAATATATTGTGAATAGCTGGGGTCCCAGCACCGATCCCTGAGGCATCCCACTAGTCACTTCCTGCCATTTGGAAAAATATCTGTTTATTCCTACTCTTTGTTTCCTGTCTGCCAACCAGTTTTCTATCCATCTTAATACACTACCCCGAATCCCATGCGCTGTAATTTTACATGCTCATCCTTTATGAGGGACTTTGTCGAAAGCCTTTTGAAATACCAAATAGATCATATCCACTTGCTCCGCCTTGTCAACTCTACTAGTTATATTTTCGAAGAATTCCAGTAGATGTGTCAAGTATGATTTCTCTTTCATAAATCCACATTGACTCTGTTCTATCCTGCCACTATTTCCAAGTGCTCTGCTTTTAAATCTTTTACAATGGTTTTCCCCACTACCAATGTTAGGCTGACTGGTCTATAATTCTGTGTTTTCTCTTTACTTCCCTTTTTAAATAGTGGGGTTACATTAGCTACATGCCAATCTGTAGGAACTATTCCAGAGTATAGTGAGTCTTGGAAGATGAACACCAATGCATCCATTATTTCTAGGGCCACTGTCTTAAATACTCTAGATTATAAGGTCCTGTGGGCCTTCAAACCCATCAATTTCTCCAAAACTATTTTCCTAATACTGATTTCCTTCAGTCCCCCTCTCACTAAACCCTGTGTTCCCCAACATTTCTGGTATGTTGCTTGTGCTCCTTTCTGAAGACAGAACCAAAGCATGTATTTAGTTGGGCAGCCATTTCTTTGTTTCCCACTATAAATTCCCCTGTTTCTGACTAAAAGATCTACATTCTTGTTCACCAATCTTTTTCTCCTCACATTCCTATAGAAGCTTTTACAGTCTGTTTTTATGTTCCCTACAAACTTACACTCATACTCTATTTTCCCCTTCTTAATTAATCCCTTTGTCCTCCTTTGCTAAATTATAAACTGCTCCTAATCCTCAGATCTGCTGTTTTTTCTGGCCAATTTATATGCCATATATCCCATGTGAACCATGGTGCGGCTACCTTTCCTGTTTTATTTTTGTGCCAGGCCGGGATGAACAGTTCTTGCAGTTCAACCACATGCTCTTTGAATGTTTGCCATTGCCTATCCACCATCATCCTTTGAAGTAATGTTCCCCAATCCATCATAATCAACCCATGCCTCATGCCATCGTAGCTTCCTTTGTTTAAATTCAGGACCCCATCCTCTGAATTAACTACGTCACCCCATCTTGTTAAAGAATTCTATCATATTATGGTCGCTCATCCTCAAGGGGCGTTGCGCAACTAGATTTCAAATTATTTTTTCTCATTACAACATCCATTTTAGGATGGCCTGTTCTCTAGTTGGTTCCTCAATGTATTGGTCCAGAAAACCATCCTGTATACATGCCTGGAAAACTAAATGGAAAGAAGTACAAGTTAATCGTATTTCACCTGGAAGGAGTTTTTGAGGGAAGTGGGGGTGGTGGTGCATGCTCTGACTTTTCTGCATTTCACAGAATCTTGCACAGGAAGCTGCCTTGGGAAGAGAAGAGGATTGTTGGGAGTAATTGAGCAGTGGACAAGGGTATTGAGGAGGAAACCGTTTTTAATGCTGGGAGGGGAGGATATGTCATTGCTATAGGTGATAAATGGTGAAAGATGACCTGTTGAATATGGAGGCTACTGGGATGGATAGTGAAGTCAAGAGAAACTGTATTGTGATTCTGGAAGGGAGAGGATTGGGTGAGAGCAGAAATGCAGGAAATGGAACAAACAGTGCCCTCAACCAAGTATTCCCCTCCTCTGTGGCTGACTGGAGCTATATACACTAGCATTTCCTTGAGGAACCATATTAAATACATAGGCAATTAGCCAAAGGCAGATCCATGCTGGTTGTTAGTTCACGTCTCTTTCTGAGTGTTTCTGAATTTTATCCCATATTAAGCCATCTTAAATGTTTATTTCTGCCAGCATAACTTTAAGAATTAATGTTTTGCTCGACATGTCCTTTTTTATGTCATGGCTTGTTATACAAAATGCAACTTTTGAGCAAAAGGAGAGTTTCCTTGAGTTACTTAAAGTAGTTGCTGAAAATATCAAATACAGAAGGAAAACTGAAAAGATTGGCAAATTCTAAGAGTTTTTTTTAAGAAAAAGCAAACTGGCATAAGTGGAAATAGTAAAGAATTTTATAAACACATAAAAAGTGAAGGAATAGTTCAAGGCCAAGGCTGAATAGAGAAGAGAAAAAACTCATGCAGATTGAAGGGATTGGTGGATGTGTTTGAAAAAATAATCTCTGCTTTTGTATGGATGTGGTAGGAAATGAAATGGCAAAGCTGGAGAAAGTGGAGCATAAGGTTGGGATAATTACAGAGAAGGGACCAACCGGTATTGGAAAAGTAGAACTTGGAAATGTCTTTGGGCCTTGCTGACCCACATCCTGGAGTGCCAAAGGAAATGAAGTGAAGACTCTAGCTACAATATTTCAAACCTCATCTTTGAATGTGACAGTTGGTACAGGGAATGAGGAAAAAGGGAATGTTGAGAAAATATAAAATCTTCAGGAGTCTCGAGAAGATCACACACAGATTTATTTGGTAAACAAAAATAAAGGCCGCAATATGGCATGCAGCACATATGTCCCAGCCGGGACTATCAATTATGCCGGTCCCAGTTCAGGCCCACTTTTAAGTACAAGATTCATGCACCCCAGCTGCTAAACCTCCGCTCCTCAGTGGTGGAGCTCCTATTCCACAAGCCCCACGGGGAGATCATTGGGTCATCCCCGTGGGTCTCGTGAGGGTTATTACGGAAAATATTATGCCAGATTGTTTCAATGTATTACAGATCAAATATATGTTTTACATTGGCTAACATTTTATTTTCTGAAGAGATGCTTATTTTCTAAATAATCTGCTCATTTTGTAATACTGTTAGTGACGGCCTTACTTCAATTAAATTATACTTGTGGCTAAATAAGAGTTGTGATAACCAAATAACCTGCTGACACTCCTCTCTAATTGTGAAAGTCAGAAATGTGCCTGTATATGAACAAAGTAGACATGCAATCCAAGTATGTCTGGAATGCAAAACACCCAGATTGAGTTTATCACTACTAGAAACATATTTGCAGAACTAGAACAATGTAAATAATGGGCTTCAGGTTTATTGAATCAGTGGAATGTGACAGATGCTGTGTTGCAGTATGCTTGCACAGGGTGCCCAAAGTAGAATTTTCAGAATAGCACATTCTCATACACTTTGGGAACTGCATGTGATCTTGGATTATGTATTATAATTTAAAGGATGTATACCTTGATCTAATCTTTTAAATTATGCCTTTTAAATGTATTCTTTTATTAATACATTTGAAAAATTGGGAATTATTTAAATGTCTACTCGCATGCATACATTTTCTAAATGTTATTATGAAGTTTCTAACTTGGGGGCTTTTGAAACATGGGAAAAGATACCAAAGATGGTGGGTGTGGAAGATGTGCAGTGCTGCTAGAAATGCCGTAGACCGGAGAAAGATTTTAGTGAAAGATTAATTAGGTGTTCCTCGAAATCTTGGAATTTTTGGATTTGCAATATATATGCTTACCAAGATTTTGTCGGTGGTATTGATAACCTACAGATGTTTATGAAACGTTCAAACAGTTTCTGGGAATTTTTTGTTTAGAAACAGAATAACTGTGTCTGTTCTCTTTGGCACTATTTTTGTAAAGATTATACTCCCACTTTATCGGATTCAGTTCAATACTCCTGGTGGTGGGAATGTCACCAATTTGGACAATCCAATTAATGCTATTTTGAAGATTTATCGACAAAATTGCAGGCTGTGCAAACCTCCTGGTTTATCAGGAAGTTGGAACACCTGGATCTTTTGTGTCTATTGTTCAGCGTTTGATTCATTTGATTTCACAGGAGGAAAAGTTGTAATGTTACATTATAATTATCGAAGTTGAGGGAAACAAATTGGATATGGATTTTTAAAATCCAAATTGTGTGACAAATTGGATTTGTGGCCGAAACCAACAGAGTTAAACATTTGGGAAAAACATCTGGAAATTTCCCTCGACTACTTAAAGCTTTTCCAACCCAATTTGATGCTCGGACATTCCTAACCCTAATTTGTTTTGACCAAGCTAGGAGAGAAGGTGTCAGTCTCCCAAATATTCATGTGCGCCCCACCCAATCGAGAGATGAGCGAGTTGTTTTTGTAAAGAATGCTAAATTTTCGTATGAATGCAACAGAAGAATGAGAGAACAAGGTCAAAGAGAATGTAACAGTGTATGCGATGATGGACAGATTTGGAAATACTGTCAAGTGCTGGTTTAGCACAGGGCTAAATCGCTGGCTTTGAAAGCAGACCAATGCAGGCCAGCAACGAGGTTCAATTCCCGTACCAGCCTCCCCGAACAGGCGCTAGACTGTGGCGACGAGGGGCTTTTCACAGTAACTTCATTTGAAGCCTACATGTGACAATAAGTGATTTTCATATGGCAAATGGGTTTGTGACCACTCTTGGAAACGGCCTACTACTGGTAGGAAAACAAGTAACTGTTGATAGGGCTTTTAAAATGCTTGTTACTAATGCTTGTAGTATTTGTAACAAATTGCATTTGTTGCATTTTTACATGACTGACTTGAAGCCTGCTTTTGCAGCAGTGAAGGAATCGTGGGCACCTCCGTTATCTGATGATGTGTTTGCTATACAAAATTATTGTTGCTTTAGAAAGGATAAAACTGATTGATGTGGAGGAGGGATGTTGCTTAATGTTAGAAGGGTGTTTATTTCATTGTTGTCATGATATGTAGACATCCAGATAATGATATGCAGAGAGGCAGGCTAATGTACACAGAACAGGACATGACCAATGAACAGGTAGGCACTCAGGGGTGGTCTCTCACTACAAAAGGCACGAGGCACTCACTCTCCGCCTCTTTCCACTGATGAACACCTACAGAGTGAGTCAGGGTGTATGTACAGTATCACACCTCCAGCACGTGGCTAGGAGCTAGTCTGGTTCAGTCAGACAGAGTAATCACACCTAGGTTAGCAGAGAGTCGAACTCATGGAGAACTGTGCTAACTGTGTTACTGGTTCAATAAATCAGATTGAACTAACTTCAAGGCCTGGAGTATCTTTTGGTTAAAGCTGCACCAGTTGCAGCCTGTGTTATCCCAGAGCGCACAACACATCATGCGACCAGGAGACTGCTTAATCTAGGTGGTTTACCTCAGTCCATTCCGTGACGACAAGCTAATGTATCCCGGCACCATGGAGAAGATTCAGGCTCCTCACCAGCTCAGGACCTCCGGCAATCTCAGTGCCAACTGGCGTACATTCAAGCAAAAGTTTCTGCTGTATATCAAAGCTTCAGACCTCGTGGGTGCGTCTAATGCAAGGAAGATCGCGCTTCTCCTCTCTACAGCAGGTGATCAAGCCATCAAACTCTTTTCATTTCACCGAAGGCCAGGACAAGACACAGTTTCAGACCATCCTGGACAAGTTTGACAGTCACTGTGAAGTGGACACCAATGAAATCTTCGAGCGCTACATATTCAAACAGCGTCTACAAGGTAAAGATTAATCTTTCAACTCTTTCTTAACTAACTTCTGCCTGCTAGTGCTGTCCTGCAACTTTGGTGATGTTGCTGACTCCATGATCAGAGACCAAATCGTTTTTGGAGTTCACAATGATCCTCTGAGAGAGCAGCTACTGAAAATCAAGCATATGATCCTGCTAGTCGCGATTGAAACATGCACAGTGCATGAGCACACCAAAAATCGCTATGCCCAGTACAAATCGGCTGAAAATGAGAAACCTGCCTCCCATGAGGCAGAGTGTGTGCAGGCCATCTCCCGGATGCAGCGCCTCTGCACTGATGAAAGTGGCCATTTTGCGCGCTTTTTCTGGGGCCCCACGCATGTGCGATGCGAACGGGATAACAAAGCGGCCGACACCCGCACTGCCCATGTGCGACGACGCGCGGAGCGTCAGGATGCCGATATCATGAGCCCTCCAGGTCCTTCCAGCATCCTGCAGGCTCCTGGACTACAACGGAAATGCCATCATGGAACTGGGTTCCTGCCATCTACTCGTCTCCAACCGGAGCACCCATGCACGAATACGTTTTGAAATTGTCAAGCCAGACAGGGCATCCCTACTTGGCGCGCATGCCTGCAAGCAGCTGAACCTTGTGCAGCGGGTTTACACAACGACATCCTCCAATGTGGATCTTCAGACCGGCATTGATGACATCCTCGCTCGGTATCCGGATGTGTTCGACGGGCTGGGCACGCGGCCATATCAATACAAGATTCTGCTGTGACCCTGATGCCAAGCCAGTGGTCCATGCACCACGCCAGGTCCCGGCTCCGCTGAGGGAGCGTCTGAAGGCACAGCTCAAGGATCTTCAACATTTCCACGGTGTTGCTCTTTGTAACCTTAGTCTATTTGCTCTGTTTACGTCACCTTTGCTCATGAGTCGCCAGGTATCTTTATGATACCGCCACATGGTTCAAGTTCAGGTTATGATTAATAATACAGCACACCGCTTAGTAAGGATTATAACAACGGTCATTTATTATATACAACAAGCAATATTAATACCCTAATACTACTATTTATATAATAAACCTATCACTACTGGCCAATACTTAACTTTAGGAAGAGCCCACCAGGTCAGGGAAACGAATGGCTTGTCCAATCAAATCTGGCCCACTGGATTCAAAAGGCTGCTACAGGTCGGTGGCTAGGTGTCTCTACCGGATAGCGATCGTTGGATTCAAACTTACAGTTGCCGGTGGCTGGTCTTGCGAAGGTCTCGAGCAGGCGAAGTGGAGAGAGAGAGAGAGAGGTCTGAACTTGGACCTTCACTTTTATAGGGCCCAGGGGCTTCCCGCCTCCCGGGGCGGCCCTTGACCCTGAGTCCCAAGTGATTGGATTCTGTCCCCAATCTCTGGGGTCGATGTGTCCAATGGTGAGGCGATTCCTCGATCGGGGGGTGGTCGCTCACCTGTCTTTGTTTCGGCCACTGCAGGCGCCGACAGGTCTGGCCCGGTATTCAATTGCTAATATGTTGCAATTGTTCCCGGGGATAGCCGATTTAACTGTGGATGTCTGAATAGATTGGCTGCAAACAGTCCTGAATGCAACTGCGAATCCCTGGGTTGATGGGCTGTTGATAGCCCTGAGTATCGATCTGGGCTATCTTCCCAGAGCCGAATATGCAAAACTGTCTGCAGCTGCCTGCTTGTGTCTTCTTGGCTGCTTTTCCCAGCAGTCTTTCGGGTTAGCCGTTTTAAACTGGGTTTTGGCCAGATTAATCGGAACGCAGCCATTTTACATGGCTATATTGGTAACCGAACCGACTGACTGGGTCAGCTCGATGGTATGTGTTAGAAAGCCTTCGGGAGACCTGCGCATCTGCATTGATCCCAAGGATCTCAATAAGGATATAATGCATGAAAACCACCCCATCCCGAAGCGGGAGGAACTCACCAGTGAGATGGCACACGCACGTTTTTTAATCGAGTTAGATGCGTCACGTGGATTTTGGAAAATCCAGCTGAATGAGTCCAGCAGAAGGCTCTGCACCTTTAACACACCGTTTGGCAGATACTGCTATAATCGCATGCCGTTTGGCATTGTCTCAGCATCGGAGATCTTCCATCGCATCATGGAGCAGATGATGGAGGACATTGAAGAGGTTTGTGTGTACGTGGACGACATCATCATATGGTCCACGACCCCTGAAGAGTATGTTTCCCGTCTCCAGCAGGTATTCCACCGTGTCCATGCCAATGGCATGAAGCTGAACCGGTCCAAATGTTGCTTTGGCATGTCGACACTCAAGTTCCTAGGTGACCAGATCTCTCAGCAGGGCATGCGCCCGGACACAGACGAGATCAAAGCCATGAAGGTCCCTGAAGACAAGAAGGCGGTGTTGCGCTTCCTGGGCATGGTCAATTTTCTGGGCAAGTTCATCCCAAACCTGGCCTCACATACCACGGCCCTACGAATCTGGTGAAAAAGTCCACTGCCTTTGAATGGAATGCAGCACATCAGGCAGAGTGGTTGAGTTGAAAGCCAAGCTCACCACTGCACCCGCCTTGGCATTTTTCAACCCAGACAGGGAGACATAAGATCTCGACAGATGCGAGCCAGGATGGCATTGGTGCGGTGCTGCTTCAACGCGATGACACTTCATCCTGGGCACCGGTAGCCTACACATCGAGGGCCATGACGCCCACCGAAACAAGGTATGCGCAAATAGAGAAGGAATGCCTGGGTCTTCTCACTGGCATTCTCAGGTTTCACGACTATGTCTACGGCTTGCCGACTGTTGAGACAGATCATTGGCCTCTGGTCCATATTATCCACAAGGACCTGAACAACATGACGCCTCGGTTGCAGCGCATCATCCTCAAACTCAGAAGGTACGACTTTGACTTAGTGTATACGCCTGGCAAGAAGCTCATCATCGCTGATGCATTGTCCCGCTCCATCACATTGCCTAGTGAGCCGCTGGAAATCATCCAGCAGATTGAATCACAGGTGCAGCTGTGTGCTAGCACCCTCCCGTCATCTGATGCGAAGGTGGTTCATATCCGCGAGGAGACGGCCAAAGACCCCCTCTTTGTTGCACAATGGCTGGCAGAAAGGGCAGTGCCCTCAATTTTACAATGTAAAGGACGTCCTGACGGTGATTGATGGTATCCTCCTCAAGCTGGACTGGATTGTCATTCCACTCAGTCTCCAGAGCTTGGTGCTCCGCCAAATCCATGAGGGACACCTGGGTGTCGAGAAGTGCAGACACAGAGCCAGGCAGATTGTCTACTGGCCCGGTATTAGCCAGGACATCTCGAACATGATCCTCAACTGTGCGACCTGTCAATGGTTCCAGCCAGCGCAGAGCAAGGAGATGCTCCAGCAGCATGAAATCGAGACCTCCCCGTGGTCCAAGGTTGGCATCGACCTCTTTTGTGTGAATGGTCGTGACTACGTGTTGATTATTGACTATTTTTCCAATTACCCTAAAGTCGTGAAGCTCTCAGACCTCACATATCGGACCGTCATCAAGGCCTGTAAGGAGACTTTCTCTTGGAATGGTATCCCACTCACTGTCATGAGTGACAATGGCCCGTGCTTGAACAGCCACGAGTGGTCTATGTTTGCCAAGTCATACCATTTTAAACATGTCAATCGAGCCCACACTATCCGCAGTTCAATGGGAAGGTTGAAAAAGGGGTGCACATTGTGAAACAGCTCATCTGCAAGGCTACGGATTCTGCTTCTGACATCTACCTCGCGCTGCTTGCGTACAGGGCGACCCCACTGTCCACTGGCATGTCGTCGGCTCAAGTCCTGATGAACAGGGACCTGCGGAGGACACTTCCAGCCATACACTTGCCCAACCTGGATCACCTCCCGGTGCTGCAGAAGGTGCAGTAGCTCCGAAACCAGCAAAAGCAGGGCTAGGTTGCTCATGCCACCGATTTGCCCGTGTTATGCCCGGCAGACACTATCAGGATCAAGATACCGAATGCTGGCTGGTCTGCTCCAGCTGTCGTTGTTGAACAAGCTGCGCCCCACTCGTATGTTGTACGTATGGCTGATGGTTCTGTTGTGCAACAAAACAGACGGGCACTGCGCAAAGTTGCCCGCCCGCAACCACTTCTCCGTTTCCTTCCATTGTTTTGCCATCTCCTGATACCTCGAACTACGAGACCACCAGTCAGGCTTCCATCCTGCCTGTCAAGGCGCTGTCGTCCCCACCACCACCTCTCCGGCGGTCGACAAGGATCAGACGCAAGCCCCAGAGACTGGAATTATGAACATTTGTTTTGTT
Source organism: Scyliorhinus torazame (assembly GCF_047496885.1). Classification (NCBI taxonomy): domain Eukaryota; kingdom Metazoa; phylum Chordata; class Chondrichthyes; order Carcharhiniformes; family Scyliorhinidae; genus Scyliorhinus; species Scyliorhinus torazame. The sequence goes on along the minus strand of NC_092713.1, from coordinate 284,644,583 downwards.
TGCTATGTTCTGTTTTCTCACATTAGACAGCTGTCTTCACATGTAAATACGTTCACATATGCCACTGCTTGTAAATATGGTAATATATGCCACCACATGTAAGTATGTTCCAATGTGCCAACAAAACATTTTTAAAAAGGGGGGGATGTCATGATATGCAGACATGCAGATAATATACAGACAGGCAGCTAATGTGCACAGAGAACAGGAAATGACCAATGAGCAGGCAGGACACTCGGGTGGTATCTCACTATAAAAGGCACAAGACACTGACACTCCGCCTCTTTCCACTGATGAACATCTACAGAGTGAGTCAGGGTGTATGTACAGTATCACACCTCCAGCACGTGGCTAAGAGTTAGTCTGGTTCAGTCAGACAGAGTAACCACATCTCGGTTAGCAGAGAGCCGAACTCATAGAGAACTGTGCTACATGTTCAATAAATCAGATTGAACTAACTTCAAGGTCTGGAGTATCTTTTGGTTAAAGCTGCATCCAGTTGCAGCCTGTGTTATCCCAGAGTACATAACACATCAATTGTCTTTTTTATGAATGAATGATATTGGATTTGAAGATTGGGCCATTTAGTCCCCCTAACAATAGAATCAGAATCCTTACAGTGCAGAAGGAGGCCATGGGACCTGCACTGGCCCTCCGAATGGGCACCCTACCTAGTCCCATATCCCCACCTAACCTTTAGACGCTTAGGAGTAATTTAGCATGGCCAATCCACTCTGCACATCTTTGGACTATGGGAGGAAACCGGATCATCCAGAGGAAACTCATGCAGACATGGGGAGAATGTGCAAGCTCCACACAGTCATCAAGGTCCGAATCGAACCCGAGTCTCTGGCACTGACGCAGCAGTGCTAACCACTGTGCTACCATGCACAATAACACTGAAGTGGTTTACCGATCACCTAATTCGACCCAAGAAAATGATATCATACTACAGAATTTATTTGGTCTACCGGGTGATCAAAAGAATGATTTTACAATTGTTATGGGTGATTTGAATCTACCTGCAATTGACTGGGCGGTCTTTCAGTAGAGACCACAATATGATGATCTGATGGATGCAATTCTTGGTGGATTTACACAGCATGTCAAACAAGCGACTCGGGGAGATGCTGTATTACATCTGGTTTTTGTTTCTGACCCAGCGTGTTTGGGTCAATAATTAAAAAAATGTAAAAATGCAATTCCTGGTTTATTGAACATACTAATGTTTACATAAATAACACAAAATAGTGAAGAACTATGCTGTTACCATTCTTTATATCGATAATGGGCCACTACATGCATATTTTGATCATCTACATTTGTTCATTTGTTTTCCTATTTCTGTTGAAATTTTTGAACCGCTTGGAGACTCTAGTCACAACATCGTATTGATTGACCTTAACTTGGAGTTAAGGCAAGAAAGTGTTAAATTTTCAAAACCTGACTGAATGGTAATTGAGATTATTTTCAGGAACCATTGCAAGAAAAAGGTTGGGCTGCAGTTCTCTCGTGATGCAATCAATGATGTCTGAGCAACATATTCAGTAATGATTCACAGAATTTCTACAGTGAAGAAGAAGGCCATTCAGCCCTTCGAGACTGCACGGACCCTCAAAAGAGCACTGTACCCATGCCCAATCCCCCGCCCTATCCCCATTACCCCAGAGCCCCACCTCACCTTTGGACACTAAGGGACAATTTAGCATGGCCAATTCACCGAACCTGCGTAGTGGGAAGAAACCGGAGCACCTGGAGGAAACCCACGCAGACATGAGGAGAACGTGCAACTCCACCCAGACCATCTTTGAGGCTGTTAGAGAAAGTGTTCCAACAAAAATATGGCATCGCAAATTAAAACCAGTCTGGGAAACAAAGTGCAAGAAGCAAAGAGACAACAGCGGTTAGCACAGTTGACTTATAGAATGTACAGGACTGAAGCAAATCGTATTAATTGTAATAGATCTGCAAACAATCTTAAATCTGAAGCAGTGCTGAGTTTTGAATGTACAGTTACAGAAAGTAGGGACCGTAATCCATCCTGGAATTGCGTGAAGTCCAAACAGAAAGTTAAAAATCTTACTGCCCCACTTTAATCCAGTAATTGGGAGAGTCACTGATAATATCCAACAATATGCTCAGATATTTAATGATTTCTATTCAACAGTCCTCACTGTCAAAGATTTAGATCCAGCCTCGTTTGCCTCGGTTGTACAGCTGATTGATTGGAGACCGTAAACTCCAGTCCTAATGGTCTTCAACAAAGGCTATTCTGATGCAAGAATTTTGCCTCTCCTAGACCAGATAAGATACCTTATTATGTTCTGGAAAAAGGGAGATTTTTTTATTTATTGTGTCTGCTTTAGCTACTTGAAAAGTGCTCTTGTGTACCTATTTTTTAAAAAGGGAGCAGAACGGATGCTGAGAATAATTGGCTGGTCAGTTTGACATGCCACATTGGAAAATTAATGGAATATTGTATTGTAGACACCATCTGGACTTTTTGTGGTCTTTTGGGGAACAAACTGTTTGGCTTAATCCCCCAGGGATTCGTGTGCCACAGTTATTTAAAGTTTTAGAAGATTTGACTGCTATAGTTGACAGAGGCCAATGGTATGATGCAATTTACTTGGGCCCCTTTTATTTGTGGCTTATATTGATGGCACTGTCAGCAATATTCAGCACAGCACAGTTTTGAAATATGTGGATGACATTAAAATTTATCAGGCAGTCAAGAAAATAACCTGGGCTCTTGCACTCCTCTACACTGAACACTACTGTGGTGTAGTGGTCCAAGGGGTGGTACCTTAACCGTTAAGTGTGTTCAATTTTCTATTTTGGCCATAATAATTCTAATTCACAGTATCATATCGATGGTCAGCCTTTAGCACATTCAGCCATTGAAAAGGATTTGGGTGTGACTGTTACAAATTACGAATCATGTGGCTCAGGCAGTACATCGGGCAGAAAATGTTTTACGAATGCTGAATGTATCTTTTGAGTGGGATGTTAGTGTTTATCTTAAACTCCATAAATTGCAGGTATGCCCACATCTGGAGTGTGGATCCACATTTTGGAATCCGCACTTTCAGACAGATATGCACCTTATCGAGTGAGTGCAAAGATGCGTTACCAGGAAAATGAAAGGCATGAGGGGAATATTTTATGAGGCTAGTTTAGGAATTCTTGGATTACAATCTTTAGGGAACAATTTTTTTTGATTTAGTTGAAATTTATAAATTGATACATGGGGTGTGATTCTCTGTTCTAGAGTCTGTAAGTGTTCCCACTAGTGAAAAATTGGAACATTTTTGCGCTGCCACCAGGAGCGGTATATTGGCTTTTTTTGCGAGAGGATTCCAGTACAGGAGCAGGGATATCTTTCTGTAATTGTACAGGGCTTTGGTGAGGCCGCACCTGGAATATTGTGTGCAGTTTTGGTCTCCTTATCAGAGCAAGGATGTTCTTGCAATCGAGGGAGTGCAGCGAAGGTTTACCAGACTGATTCCTGGGACTGATGTATGAGGAGAGATTGAGTTGGATAGGATTGTATTCGCTGGAGTTCAGAAGAATGAGGGAGTATCTCATAGAAACCTATAAAATTCTAACAAGACTAGATAGGGTAGTGCAAGAAGAATGTTCCCAATAGTGGGGGTGTCCAGAACCAGGGTTCACAGTCTGAGGATATTGGGTGCAGCATTTAGGACAGGTGAGGAGAAATTTCTTCACCTAGAGAGTGGTGAGCCTGTGCAATTCGTTGCCACAGGAAGTAGTTGTGGCTAAAACACTGGTTTCAAGAGCAGTCAGACATAGCACTTGAGGTGAAGGGAATCGAAGGATATGGGGGGGAAGGGGGGGATTAAGCTATTGAGTTGCATGATCCGCCTCGACCATAATGAATTGCGGAGCAAGCTCGAAGGGCCGAATAGTCGTCTCCTGCTCCTATGTTTCTTTGAACCTCTGAGCGCGCCAGGATGTATGCGTCATGCACACTGCCTGTATTGTGCATGGACGTGCATGATGTCCAGCTGGTGATTGCACACCAACTGAACATTCATGGAGTAGAATCCCTTCCTGTTAATGAAGGCGCTCCCTGTCGAACAGGGTGCTCTGAGGGTGATATGCGCGCCATCAATAACATCCTGGACCTGGGGCATGCCCGTGATGGCAGTAAATCCAGCAGCCTGGGCATCCTGGTAGGCCTGGTCCAGGTTAAAGTGGATATAGGTAGCTGCCAGGGCGCATAGGGCATCCATCACATCTTGGATGCACCTGTTAAAATCCTGCACATGTCCCCACTCAAGCCCTGGAATGAGCCAAAGGCATAGAGGTTGAGGGCAGCTCTCAGCTTGACAGCCACTGGGAACGGGTGTCCTCCTCCTAGCCCTCCCGGTGCCTGGTCCACCACCATCAGGCACAGGTGGAGCATGCTCTCCTTGATGAGGAGGAGTCGACGACACCACTAGCGATCCGACAGCTCCTCGAAGGACAAACGCTGACTGTAGAAAAGTGACATGATGTGGAGCTACTTCGTAACTCCTGTTCAGCCTGGTGGACAGCTGACAATTGAGCCTCACTGGCCCCTGCTATTCTGCAGCAAACTCCTGTCGTGCAGGGTCTCCCTGGGCTGGCCCTTGCGCTCTCACCACTGTGCATCCACGATGGCAGCAGCAGATAGGTAGATAGCTAGCATGGCAGGCTGAGTTCCATATTCCATTTCTGTGCTGGGAGAGTCGTGAGAGACAGAGTCTGTCAGCAAGGTGATGCTTCCCTTGATCATCCAAACTTCCCAAATTACATGTTCATCCTGAGTTTAACTGCTCTGCTACCCTCACAATTCTCCTCCCCCCCCCCCCCCCCAAGTCCCTTCTCGATCATGTACTCGACATTGCAGCCCTGTCCCTATCAGTGACTTGCACCTGGCCCTTGATGTGGGAAGCCTTTATTCTCGCCACTGGTCCATGTCAAATGGGGTTACTGGTGACTGCCACAACAGGTGTTAGCGCTGGGCTCTGGCCCCTGTCCTGGTTCTCCCAGTGAGGTCTACTGTGGGTGTCCTCATTGAGTGAGCCGTGTGCCCTCCCACCAGAACGGTGACAGCTGGTTGTGTGGTGAAGATGTTCATACTGTGCAGGCATGCAGCTCTATGTTACGAGACTGAGGTACAGGCAAGTCCTACAGATGGGGGTCACTGCGGGCTGTGTGCCTTTGCTGGGAGCATGGCTGCGGTGTGATGTGGAGCATGGGTTTAACACAGAGGTTGTGACAGGGAGCTGTCTGGGTTTCCTGGGTGGGTCTGTGATCCATACACTCATACTGGTTGACCTGCAGGGCTTGGAGCGATCATCTGAACTTTAAGAGTAGATTAGCTGATTGTCTCACTAATGAGGCTGTTAGTCTGGGAAGGGCTGTGTGCCAGGGTGGGTTCCAGCAGCCACCAGTGCCTTTTTTGTGGGGTTAGCTCTGTTAACTCCCTGCTTCCTCTGTTGTGGAGCTGTGCATCCAAGGAGTGCAATGAGGGGTCTCAACACCTGGTGATCCAGCGATTGAGTATGGCCATGCCCATTCCCTTGATTATACTGTAGATAATTGAGGATTTCCAGATGGCAGGGTAGATGGATATCTACATGATCAGGAGACCTCAGATCCAGGATACTGGCAGCAATCAACAGTTTAAACCGACGGGAATTGTAAGTGAACACCTAAGGGGTGAGTTGCTAGTCTTTTACAGCAGCAATGATAGGTTCCGCCACTGTACCCAGATTCTAAGGGGGACACCCCAAGCCCACAACCTTGCCACCAAGTTGGTCCCTGCTAGTTCCAGAGCTCCAGGCCTATACACAACCCAGCAAGCCCAAGGACAGTTTAAAAGATTTTGCCTCCCTGTTCCCTCTCAAAGGCCATGGTGTCAGGACCCCATTTGTAAATACTTGCAGCAATTCATGCCTGCATGACTCCCATATTGTGCCTATGTGTTTCGCACTGTATGGCAATGAAGATCAAGAAAATAAATAAATCAGAGCTTTATTTTAAAAACAGATTAAATGGACGCAGTGGCCATTACAAAATTACAATGCAAGTCTTGGAAGGGTACTTGTTGCAGAATCTTGGGTAATTCTCTGTCGGGATTACTAGTTTTTACTGCTGACCACAATCTCTCCCTCTTTCTATTTCTGAATGCAGAAACTTCTGGGTCGGTAAGCTGTGAAAGGAGGCTTAATTAGGCCGATTCTGAGTTGCCATTGAACTTTGGGGGTGAGATGCTGGTGGTTTGGCTGAAATGGCTGAAAGAGGTATACGAAGTGTAAATGTTGCAAATCAAATTTGCATTGAAGTCATATTGTTGATACCAAATGGTACAATTTTGAGAATTATGCAGGCAGATGAGGTTTGTCATGTTTGCTTGCATAACATGTGGGTACATCAGATTTCCATAAATGAACATTGTCACTGTTCTGGAGTATGATCGAGGACTGAGGTCAACTGTATTGCTCCTATAGGCACCCTGACTGAGGTAACATTCAACACAGATCAAACATTTATATAAACTTACATACCCGTCGGCAGAGTAGAAAACGGGAAGTTTAGAATAAAATTTGTCTGATTCTCCCTTCAAATTGGATTGGTACAAAAGCGATCAGAAAAGTGATCAAAGACCAGATGTTGGGGCAATTCTAGTTTTGGGAAGAGATGCAAAGGTGAAAGTTGAGCCATGTGTGAATTTGCAAATAATAAATATGCTAGTACAGGAAATAAAACTATCTATTGACAAAGGACTACAATGTTCAGCAGGTTTATCCAGAAAATAATTACTGCACTTCTGTACAGCATTGAGGTGTTTAGTTACTGTAGACAATGCTGCACAGTTCAATTCTGAGTTTAAGCCAACCTCCTCGCATTCACTAAGCTGATTTAATATTTTAATTTTATGTTTGAAGTGGGAAGTGTGTGGGTGCAAAAATATAATTTCTTCAAAATGATTTGCCTGGTGATGCTCTCCCTGGAATCTAGTGAAATATTTGGTTCACTAACACTGTCATTGTGGCTATTATGGTAATTTTGCTGAAAAGAGATTTCAGATTTTAATGCCATGAAATGAAGCATGTCTGATCTGTCTTAAGAGGACCATGTGAGATTTAGTGGCTGTGTAATGCTGTTCCAATCACCTCTGAAAATCCTATTAATCACATTTTTCTCTGATTGTTCTGTGTTTGTGTGATAGGATAAGCAATCACTTAACCTCCAGGGCTAATATCTCCATTACTATTCATTAAAGTAGATCATTAGAATGCACTCTTTTATCCACTTGAATTAATTTTGAACAGCATGATATTAATATACTAGAATAGAAGAAGTGCTGCAAAGCTGTGCCATAGATTAATTTTTTCCTATATTTTTGAGCATGGTATTTATATTTTTACTTTGTATTAACTTTTATTGTAGTATATTGTGTATTAATTTGTATTGTAGTATAAAGCTAGACAAATTTCATGTTCTTGATTCAGCCTGTGAAATGTTAAATATTGAGCACGTAAGTTGAATGGTGATAGAGAGGGTTGCAATGAGCTTAATTGTTTTTTTTTTTTACCTATCTTGTTTAATTTTGTTCAACGGTCCCAAAACTCAGTACTATTCTGTGACTGTAAGCAGCTAGTTCCCAAGATTTAGTTAATACAATAATGCAATATGTGATAAAAATATATTAGCCAGGTTGACTTTTTGTTCTACTACGGGATCTCACTTGATAACCTTGGAGTTTGGCAGGTCATTTTACACTTTAATTTGCTGTGCACATTAGAACTAGCTAATGTGCTGATTGTGCACAAAATTTCAACAATTTTGTGAATTGGTGTTAATGAAGTGAGCTATAACTTTTACTCATGCTTCTAAAATTGCTTCAAGGTGTGAATGAGTCCAACACGTTGGCCTAGTGATGACCCATATTTTGCAGCATTTAACAGGTGGTGCGCAAATTTACTGAGGATTTACTTAATTTGCATATCATGTTAGTTTCTAACTTATTTGAAGCTGGAGTTAAAGCACTTGGGTGTTTGGTAAGGACAAAGGGTAGAGCAAAGCAGCAACTGGCTAAATGAAGTTATCAGAGCAAAAATAACTCCATAGGTGTACAATAAAGGCTTTGTTTCCACTACTGGAGGAAGCAGAGATGTATGGACAAAAGGAGACCACAGACTGGGACATTTGAGAGCAGAGGAGATAGATCCTGAGAACTCATGACAACCCAAGGAGTGTCAGTGGCACAGAAATGCTAACTGCATTCACCTCACTGCAGAATGGTAGATATGCAGATTTTGCGTTAGCAAGTAAATGCTCTCCAGTCTGTCTGCTCCTGCAGTCCGACCGAAGGCTAAGAAGCAATGTTCAGATAACACAATAAAGTAAAAGTGTGAGTAACCACTGCATTAATCTTCTAAACTGTCGGACTGTACTCGTAAATCTACCTCCAATTACCTGTTCTCGCTTTTTGTCACTGGCACCTTGTCCAGTGCATGAGAGACACAGAATATTGAGTTGTATGGTTGTTTAGTTTTAGTGTTTTATGGGCTTTCTGGGTTTTTTTTTCAAAAAGTAAATGGCCCAGGATAAGAACATGGACATTGTTAAACATATTTCTGTAATGATGATTGTAAATGCTATGTATCACAGCAAAAGCACATACATTACTTTTACCTTGATGTAAGTAAATTTCATTGCCACAAAGAAAATCATTGGACAAACCAGATGGGGTGTTGTTTACACAACTTTGGGCCATAACTTCCAGAGTCCCCAGTGTCGGATTTGGGGGCTGCCCCAAAGATATGCTAGGGAATCATAGAAACATGCATAGAAGCAGGAGTGGGCCAATCGGCCCTTCAAGCCTGCTCTGCCATTCATTATGATCATCAAATTTAATACCCTGATCCCACCTTCCCGAGATCCCTTTCGCCCCAAAAGCTATGCTAGGGAATCATAGAAACATACACAGAAGCAGGAGTAGGCCAGTCGGCCCTTCAAGCCTGCTCCACCATTCATAATGATCATCAAATTCAATACCCTAATCCCACCTTCCCGAGATCCCTTTAGCCCCAAAAGAGAACAGAGAAAAGTACAGCACAGGAATAGGCCTTTCGGCCCTCCAAGCCTGTGCCGACCATGCTGCCCGTCTAAACTAAAATCTTCTGCACTTCCGGGGTCCGTATCCCTCTATTCCCATCCTATTCATGTATTTGTCAATATGCCCCTTAAACGTCACTATCATCCTTGCTTCCACCACCTCCTACGGCAGCGAGTTCCAGGCACCCACTGCCCTCTGTGTTTAAAAAAAAAAAAAACTTGCCTCTAAATCTCCCCTCGCACCTTAAACTGATGTGGCCTAGTAATTGACCCCTCTACCCTGGGAAAAAGCCTCTGACTATCCACTCCAAAAGCTATGTCTAATTCCATTTTGAAATCAAACAACATTTTGGCCCCAACTACTTTCGGTGGTAGTGAATTCCACAGATTTCCCACTGCTCTGGGTGAAGAAATTTCTCCTTACCTCAGTCCTAAAGGTTTATCCCTTATCCTCAAACTATGATCCCGTAGCTCTGGACTCTCCCACCATCGGGAACATTCTTTCTCAATCTACTCGGTTTAATTTGATAAGTTTCGATGAGATCCCCTCTCAGTCTTCTAAACTCCAATGAATATAATCCTAACCGACATAGTCTCTCCTCATATAACAGTCCTGCCATCCCAGGAAACAGCCTGGTAAACCTTCACTGCACTCCCTCCATAGCAAGAATATCCTTCCTCAGATAAGGACACCAACACCGCATACAATTCTCGCGGCGTGGCCTCACCAACTCCCTACACAATTGCAATAAAACATCCTATTCCTATACTCAAATCACCTATTTTTGTTACTGAAGTCGATAACCTCACATTTATCCACATAATGCATCTGCCTTGCATTTGCCCACTCACTCAGCCTGCCCAACTCCTGCTGAGACATCTCTGCATCCTCCTCACAGGTCACCCCCCCCCCAACATTGTAAAATCTGCAAATTTGGAGATAATACATTTAGTTCCCTTGTCCAAATCATTAAAATATAATGTAAACAGTTGGGGTCTGAGTACGGATCCGTGTGGTGCCCCACTAGTCACTGTCTGCCCATCGGAAAAATACCCATTTATTCCAACTCTTTGCTTCCTGTCTGCTAGCCAGCTTTCGATCCATCTCAATGATGTGTTATGTACTCTGGGATAACACAGGCTGCAACTCGATGCAGCATTGACCAAAAGATACTCCAGACTTTGAAAATAAGTTCAATGTGATTTATTGAACCATTCGTACAGTTCTCTATGAGTTCGACTCTCCTGCTAATCTTGCTATAGTAACTCAGTCGAGCTAACCAGTCTGCTCTAAGCCACGTGGTGGGTGTTATGTTTCTGATCTGCCCCTGTCCTTCTCTTTGAGTGTCACCTGTGGAAAGAGAAAGAGCATGTGTGCCCTGTCCTTTTATATATGGGTTTTGTAATGCCCCCTTTGTGGTAATGTCACCTCTGGGTGTCTTGACTGCCCATTGGGCGTGTCCTATTCTATGTGTTCATTAGCTGTATGTCTGCATGTCATGACGTCTCTGGTGCTCCCTCTAGTGTTTACTTAGTTGTAGTGTATTTACATTAACTTCTTGTGTATTTACAGTGATGCATATCACCACACACCCCTTTTTTCGTGTTACATATTTGCTGTACTTGGTTAAAGAAAATTGAACAAAATCGGTAGATAAGTGATGACATGTACAAGTCATAATGACAGTGATGATTATACAATACCAAATAATATTTATGAGTCCAAAGGTCATGAATTTATATGGTCAAGTGGCTTTGTTGTTTTGTTATTGAAGTGTCGATGTTGATGTTGTCATTTCCTTGTTAACGCCGCCAGCGTCCCTGTGCTTAAGGAACCAAGAAGTCATCAGGAGGTGTTCAAATGGTCAAATCACTTTGTTGTCTGATTTGGACTCTTTTTTTTTTGATGCTTGTGGTAGCGATTCTTGATATCCTCTTTCCTGTCTGACCTGGACTGGTGTCTTGTGTTTGCGGTATTGATGCCGTATGTCAGCTGCCTTGAAAGCTGGTCTTGTTTGTAGTGGAGCAAACGTGAATTTGTAAGATGCGTTATCGTGCCATGGTATGTCTGCACACTTACCATTGTCTTGAGCTGTGCTATCACAGTATCCTGCATTTGCAGAGTTGTACCATGTCGTACCAGTCGTTATTCCAGTGTTGTTGTTTTTGTCATGCTTGTGTTGACGTTGGTGCCTTTGGTACGCTTCTTCTTGTTGCGTTTGTTGCGCTCAATGACCACACCGCAGGGAGAATTTGAGTCCTTCACAAAGTTACTTGTGTCAGTGTCCTTCGTGGCATCTGTTGTTTCATTGAGCTTGCCGTCTCTGATTCCTCGGCGCTCCCCATCTGGAGTCATGTCCGGTTCACTGGAATCATCTTTGGTTTCTTGATGCTCCCCGTCTGGAGTCATTTCGGATTCTTGTGGAGTGGCCCGAGTAGATGAGGTTTGAATTAATGTGGTGTCACTAGTAGCCTCACTTTGATTATCGAGTGCCTCTGTACATCCTAGCTGAGATCAGTCTTGCTGAGGTGTCGCTCATCTTGTATGGGAATTGTGAAGCCTTTGTTACTTGTCGCACATACAGTGGGTAGACCTTCTGTGTCTACTTGTCGGTTAGATGAGCTGGGCAGACTGTCAGAGTCGTCTTCTGGTGGCTCAAATAATCTGGGTAGACTGTCATAGTCGTCTTGCTGTACACTTGAGCGTGGCAGACTTGCATCGTCTGCTGCTGGTTGCTCAGATAAGGTTGCTGGACCTTCAGGGTCTTGTTCATGCAAGGACTGTGCTCTGGAGTCTTGCGTTGCTTCCATCATGGAGTCTGTCAACGAGCTCGCTGTGGAGGCTTGTATCGCTCTTTGTGGTGTCTGGCATCGTTCCCGGTGTGAAGTCGTGCAGTGGTCTTGCTGTGGAGTCGATCTGTGTTCTCTGTGTGGAGACATGCAGTGGTCTCGCTGTGGAGACTGTCATCGCTTTCTGTGCAGAGTCGGGGACTCTTCGTGGTGCGTGGACCACTCTCTTGGCGCCAGGCCGCTCTTTGTGGACTTGTACCGCTCTCTGTCTCTCGGCGTCAGGCCGCAGCAGAATCCTATACTCATGGGTCGGGATGTCATCTATGCTGAGGATCCTCCAATCCGAAGAACCCGTCCATGACTGTATTGGATGCTTCAATGTACAACACATCTCGTTGCGGTTCGAAACTGAGGTCGCCACGTCCAATGATGAAATTATCGTCTGAGTCGTAGTCGTCAAGGACTAAATCATCTCTTAGGGCAGTGCTAACTGCTTGTTGCAGGGTTCTGCGGAGGTTACTTTCAGCTACTGGTCGAAGTTCAGGCATTGTGCTGTCGTTCCAGGTGAAAGAATTGTATTTTCTGGCTTTAAAATTTTTTTTCACTATTTTCGGACGTTTCCCCTTTAAGTGGGCGTGGTCCGGGGCCTCTGAAATCATGACGCTTGTGACATAGAGCGCAGGAATGGATTGCGCATGCGCAAATCGCTTTTCCTTTACTGTGCACTGTTTGCGCAACTGCGCATGTGCGGCTTCTCGCGCATGTGCAGAACACTGTTTTGCCGGTTCACATCTTCTTGGGAACTGCACATGTGCGGCTCCTTGCGCAAGATGGCTGCCAATCAAAACTGCCGTTTGCCTCTGCTGCCAGCCTACCTTTGCCTCGTGGTGAGTATAGGCGGCGGTTTTACTGATTTCTTCTGTGCTTACCTCGCAGTAGTTTTCAAACTTGTCCAGGACTGTCTGGAAGTCTCTCTTGTCCTGCCCTTTGGAGTACTTGAAGGAGTTGAAGATTTCTGTTGCACTTTCACCCGCAATGGTGAGTAGAAGATCTATCTTCTCCGCATCGGCCACGCCATCTAGGTCGGATGCTACCATGTAAATCTCAGATCTCTGCTTGAATGCACGCCAGTTGGCACTGAGATTGCCGTGGTACCTGAGCTGCTGAGGAACCGGAATCTCGATCATCTTGCCTGGGTGCTGTTGCTGGTCGTCACGGATCTTGCTGAGTTGAACTATGTAGATTCAACAGGCACTACTGGTACCATGATGTGTTATGTACTCTGGGATAACACAGGCTGCAACTTGATTCAGCTTTGACCAAAAGATACTCCAGACTTTGAAGTAAGTTCAATGTGATTTATTGAACCAGTAGCACAGTTCTCTGAGTTTGACTCTCCTGCTAATCTTGCTATAGTTACTCAGTCTAACCAGCCAGTCTGCTCTAAGCCACGTAGTGGGTGTGATGCTTCTAATCTGCCCCTGTCCTTCTCTTGGAGTGTCGCCTGTGGAAAGAGAAAGAGCATGGGTGCAATTCTCCCATCGCGTAAATGCGGCACCGTGTAAATGACGCGACCGGTGCCGCGTAAATGACATCACCCGTGCATGCGCAGTTGCCGCCCTCCCTGCGGTCGCCCCGCAAGAAGTCGGATGGATCTTGCGGGGCGGCGGAGGAAAGGATGTTCTCCTTCAGAGAGGCCGGCCCGCCGATCGGTGGGCACCGATCGCGGGCCAGACCCCTTTTGAGGCGCCCCTCCCCTCTTTCCCCCCCCCCCCCCCCCCAGCGTTCCCGTGCTGTTCCTGCCGGCAGTGACCAGGTGTGGATGGCGCCGGCGGGAACCTGTCGCGTTGGGCAGGCCGCTCGGCCCATTCGGGCCGGAGAATCGCCGCTTGCCCGTTACCTACGGCAAGCGACTATTCTCCCAGCGGCCAGCCGTGATTCGCGCCGGTTTGGGGGGAGGGGTGGGAGAATGGCGTACGGGCAGCGTGGCGGGACTCGCGCGGCGTCCGGGCATTTCTCCCACCCGTGTGGGGGGAGAATTCCGCCCCATGTGTGCCCTATCCTTTTATATATGGGTTTTGTAATGCCCCCTTGTGGTAGTTTCACCTCTGGGTATCTTGACTGGCCATTGGTCGTGTCCTATTCTATGTATTCATGAGCTGTATGTCTGCATGTCATGCGTCTCTGGTGCTCCCTCTAGTGTTTACTTAGTTGTAGTGTATTTACATTAACCCCTTGTGTATTTACAGTGATGCATATCACCACAGTCAAGACACTGCCCGCAATCCCATGTGCTTTAATTTTACATAGTAATCTGCTGTGTGAGACCTTGTCGAAAGCCTAAATAAACCACATCCACCGGCCCTTGTTAATGGACTCTAGCAACTTCCCTACTATTGACGTTAAACTCACTGGTCTATAGATCCCTTGTTTTCTCTCTTCCTCCCTTTTTGAATAGTGCCATTGTATTAGCTACTCTCTAGTCTGTAGGAACCATTCCAGACTCCAAAGAATTTGGGAAAATGACCACCAATGGATCTACTATTTCCATGGCCACTTCCTTAAGTACTCTGGGATGAAGATTATCAGGCCCTGGAGATTTATCTGCCTTCAATCCCATTAATTTCCCCAATACCCATTTCTCTACTAATACTCATTTCCTTCAGCTCCTCACTAAAACATGTGTTTCTCAAACTTCTGGTACGTTATTCATGTCTTCCTTTGTGAAGACAGAAGCAAAGTACGAATTTAATTCCTCAGCTATTTCTTTGTTTCCGTTATGAATTCCCCCGTTTCTGACTGTAAGGGGCCTACATTTGTTTTATAATCAGTTTTTATGTTTCCTGCTAGCTTACTTTCACATTGTATTTTCCCCACCTTAATAAATCCTTTGGTCTACCTTTGCTGAATTTTAAACTGTTCCTCAGGTTCATTACTTTTTCTTGCTAATTTGTATGTCTCTTCTTTGAATCTAATACTATCTCTAATTTCCCTTGTAAGTCACAGTTCCTTTTCTACCCTTGTGCCAAATAGGAACAAACAACTTTTGGAGTTAAGCTGTATGTTCCTTGAATGCCTGCCATTGGCTGTCCACTGTCCTTCCTTTCAACGTTTCCCAGTCCATCATAACCAACTCATGCCTCATACCACATCATAGTTACCTTTCTTCAGATTCAAGAGGCAGTGGCATAGTGGTATTGTCACTGGACCAGTAAATCAGAGACCCAGAGTAATGCTCTGGGGACCCAGGTTCAAATCCCTCCACTGTAGAGGATGAAATTTGAATTCAGTAAAAATCTGGAATTAAAAAGTTTAATGATCATGAAACCATTGTTGATTGTCATTAAAAACCCATCTGCTTCACTCATGTCCATTAGGGAAGGAAATCTGCTATCCTTACCTGACCTGGCCTACATGTCACTCCAGACCCACAGCAATGTGGTTGACTCAGAACTGTCCTCTCAAGGACAATTAGGGATAGGCAATAAATGCTGGCACAGCCTGCGACGCCTTCGTCCCATGAACAAATTTTAAAAAAAACTTGGGCTCAACTACTTCACTATCCACCGTGATAAAGAATTCTATCATCCCCAAGGGTTCTCTCACAGCTAGATTGCCAATTAATTCTTTCTCATTGCACAATACCCAGTCCAAGATGCCAAGATGGGCTATTCCCTTGTTGGTTCCTCAACAAATTGGTCCAGAAAACCAATATACATGCCAGAAATTCCTCCTCTATTGTATTGACTAGTTTGACTCACCCAATCACGGATGTTCCTTTATCACATGGATCTCTGATTTCCTGTCCAATGCCAGTCCCACCATTACAGTTTGGTGGTCTGTATACGACCCCTACAATTGTTTTTGCCTCTTTCTTAACTCGACCCAGACAGGTTCCTGTGCTATTAACTTTCCTCAATATTGTATCAACAATGCAACTCCACCACCTTTTCCTTTCTGGCTGTCCTACCTAAAAACTAAATAGCCCTCAATGTTTAGTTCCCATCCTTGGTCACCACGGTGATCCCAACTATATCATAACCCTTTACATCTATCTGCGCAACTAATTTGTCCATTTTATTTTGAATGCTCCGAGCTTTCAGATATAAAACCTTAAGGCTAGTCCTTAATGTTTCTCGTCTCATCCTCACTATTTCTTTTTGTAAAAAATATTTTTATTAGGGTTTTTGCAATTTTAATAAAAATAACAATAACAGCGACATAAACATGGCACTATAAGCATTTCCACCCCTATCACAATCTTCATTCCCCCCCCCCCCAACAATAAAGCAACAGTCTGCCCTCCCCCTTTTTGGAATTCTGTTTCTGCTGACATTTTAATTTTCCCCGAAAAAGTCGATGAACTTCTGGGTGAACCCTAACATTGACCCTCTTAAGGCAAACTTTATTTTGTCGAGACTAAGAAACCCAGCCATGTCACTAACCCAGGTCTCCATACTCAGGGGCTTTAAGTCGCTCCACATTAATAAGATTCTGCTCCGGCCTACCAGGGAGGCAAAGGCCTCTTTCACCCCCTAAACTTCCTGCTCTTCCGACACTCCAAAGATCACCACCCCCGGACCCACCGTCCAGCCGACCCGGTACAAACCGATGGTTATTATAAATCGGGGTCCAAACCGATGCTCCCTCCACTCTCTTATATCTCCTCCACGGCCCCCAGATTCTCAGAGCCGCCACACCATCGGAATTCTGGAGTATTGGGCCGGCGAGAACGGGAGACATGCCGTTATCAGTGCTCCCAAACTTGTGTCTTTACATGATGACGCCTCCATTCGCTCCCACACCGACCCCTCCCCCACTACCCACTTCCTAATTATGGCTATATTTGCTGCCCAGTAGTAATTACAAAAGTTCAGGCAGCGCCAAACACCCTCCCCCCGACTGTGCTCCAGCAACACTTTCTTCACTCGCGGGGTTTTACCCACCCCCACAAAGCCCAAAATAACGTTATTCGCATGTTTAAAAAAGGCCCTCGGGATGAAGATGGGGAGGCACTGAAAGACTAACAGAAATCTGGGGAGGACTGTCATTTTCAAGGTCTATACCCTCCCTGCCAGTGGTACCTGGAGCATGTCCCATCTCTTAAAGTCCTCTTCCATTTGTTCTACGAGCCGGGATAGGTTTAACTTGTGCAGTGCCTCCCATTCCCGAGCCACCTCGATTTCCAAATATCGAAAGCTCCTTCCTACCATTCTAAACGGCAGCTTTCCCAGTCTCTTTTCCTGCCCTCCCGCCTGGATCACGAAAATCTCACTTTTCCCCATGTTCAATTTACACCCCAAACAATTACCAAATTGCCCTAAGATTTGCATAACTTCCCCCATCCCCTGCAACGGGTCTGAGATATACAAGAACAAGTCATCTGCGTAAAGCGAAACCCGGTGCCCCCACCCCCCACCCTGAACCAGCCCTTTCCAGTACCCAGAGGCTCTTAACGCCATGGCCAGTGGCTCTATGGCCAGAGCAAACAGTAGGGGGAGAGGGGACACACTTCCCACATCCCTCGGTGTAGTTGAAAATAACCCGTCCTCAACCGGTTCATACGCACACTAGCTACTGGTGCCTGATGGAGCAACCACACCCCGTCAATGAAGCCCTCACCAAGCCCAAACCTTCCCAGCACCCCCAGGTAATCCCAGTCCACCCAATCAAACGCCTTCTCCGCATCCATCGCGACCACCACTTCCATCTTCCCTCCATCTGAGGGCATCATAATAACATTTAGGAGCCTTCAAACATTGGCCGTGAGTTGCCTGCCCTTTACAAACCCCGTCTGGTCTTCCCCTATCACCCCCCGGGACACAATCCTCTATCCTTGTGGCCAATATTTTAGCCAGCAGTTTGGCGTCCACATGCAGTAGAGAAATTGGCCTGTATGACCTGCATTGCTCTGGATCCTTCTCCCGTTTCAGGATCAATGCAATCAAGGCCTGCGACATTGTTGGGGGGAGGACTCCCTTCTCTCTTGCTTCATTAAATGCCCTCACCAGCAGTGGGCTCAATATCTCCAAAAACGTCTTATAGAATTCCGCCGGGTAGCCATCGGGTCCCTGGGGCCTTGCCAGATTGCATGCCCTCCAACCCCTCCATTATTTCTTCAATTTCAATTGGGGCTGCCAGCCCTTCTACCAGATCCTCATCCACTCTCGGGAACGCCAACTGACCCAAGAACTGCCTCATCCCCTCCACCCCAGCCGGGGGTTCCGACTCGTATAATTTACTGTAAAAGTCCTTAAACACCTCATTCACCCCCGCTGGGTCCAGGACCGTGATCCCACCTCTACTCTTTACTCTCCCTATCTCCCTGGCCGCCTCCCTTTTCTAAGCTGGTGCGCTAACATTCTGCTTGCCTTTTCCCCATACTCATAGATCGTCCCCCCTTGCCTTCCTCAGATGTTCCACCGCCTTCCCTGTAGTCAACAGCCCAAATTCCACCTGTAACCTCCGCCGCTCCTTCAGTAACCTCACGTCCGGGGCTTCCGAGTATCTCCTGTCCATCTGGAGTATCTCCCCAACTAGCCTATCCCTCTCAGCTCGTTCCACCTTTTCTCTGTGGGCCCGAATCGAGATTAATTCCCCTCTGACCACTGCCTTCAAAGCTTCGCAGACCGTTGCTGCAGAGACCTCCCCATTTCATTTGTTTCCAGGTAGTTCTGGATGGACTTGTTCACCCGTTCACCGACCGCTCCGTCTGCTAACAACCCCACATCTAGCCTCCATTGCGGGTGTTGTCCTCTCTCTAAACTAATCCGTAGATCCACCCAATGTGGGGCATGATCCGATACTGCGATTGCCGAGTACTCCGTATCCGCCAGCCCCAGTAGTAGAGCCCTGCTCAGGACAAAAAGGTTGATGCAAGAGTATACCTTATGGATATGGGAGAAAAAAAGAAAACTCCCTCGCTCTTGGCCCCCCCCCCCGCTGACTAGCCATGACCCTTTTTAGGCCAGTCTCCAGCTCGTGTCCACAGCCTCCTCGAGCCGCCCTCGGGCATCCGCCGTTCCCGACCTCCCATTTGTCCCCCAGTAGCAGTTCCTCCCTGTCAGCAAAGCAGGCCTCTCTCCTCCCCCCCCCCCCCCCGGTAACAGCACCAGAAACCCAACCCGCCATATCAAGCACAAGCCGATCACCTGCACGCCCCCCCCCCCCCCCCCAACTGTGCTTCCGTGAGCCAGCTGACCTGATAGCTACCGCCCATGGCACCAAACTGACTGTCTCCCCATTGTTCTCTCACCTTCCCCCCCCCCCCCCCCACTTGGACATACATATTCAAAGCATCACATTCCCCAGAGAACAAACAGTGGAAAAACAACCACAGCACCCCCCCCCCCTTACTCCATCCAGCTCCCAGTAAAACAAAGTTAACTTTAGGCCCCCGAAACAGCCCTATATTGCACATAACACTACTTATTCAAACCAGCTCAAAAGTGATTACCAACAAATCGCCATTGCAATACTCTCCCCAGAGCTCCAGTGTGTATAGCTCACATCCAGTCTTTTTTCCCTGATGAAAGTCAATGCATCATCCGGTGTTTCAAAGTAGAATTCCTGGTCGTCATATGAAACCCACAGATGCGCTGGGTACAACATCCCGAACTTCACCCCTTCTTAGAGGGCCGATTGTGCCTGATTAAACCTGGCTCGCCTCTTGGCCAACTCTGCGTCCAGGTCTTGATAAATGCGCAGCTCACAATTCTCCCATCTGTTGCTCCACTCTTTCTTGGCCCATCGCAGAATGTGTTCCGTGTCCAGGAATCGGTGCATACATACCACCATCGCCCTCGGCGTCTCGTTCGCTTGGGGCTTCTTCGCAAGGGCTCTATGCGCTCTATCCACTTCCAGGGGCTGAGGGAACGCCTCAGCTCCCATCAACTTCTCCAACATGTTCATCACCTAGGCCCTCGCATCCGATCCCTCACTGCCCTCTGGGAGGCTGACAATTCTCAGGTTCTGCCTACTGGACCTGTTCTCCAAGTCCTCCAGCTTCTCCTTCATTCTTTCCTGGCGGTCATTCATCATCTCCACCTTGGTCTCCAACACGATTATGTATTCCTCGTGCTCGGACACTTTTCTCTTCACCTGGAACGCATGTCCGTGAATTTCTTCATTCTGCACCATCTGATCAATCGAAGCCTTGATCGGGTCCAGTGTGTCCTTCTTAAGCTTGGCGAAGCATTCTTCAAAAAACTTCACCAGCTGCTCCGCCGACCACTGTGCCGTCTTCCCGAGGCCCTGCTTCTACGCCATGTCTTCCCACATTGCCAGCTCTGCTTGTGTCTTTCTTGTAAAACTTTGTCTTCTCACACGGCCACTTCTGGTCCAATTCTCCATGTACTGGAAGGGGACTTTCTTCTCACTGTCTCACTCTCCACCGATTCATCCAATAAAATCCGGATAAAAAGGTCCAATAGTCCGTCACAGGCAGGAGCTATCAAACGTGCGGCCTACTCCTCCATGGCCGCCACCGGAAGTCCCCACTATTTTTTTAGTGTGTCCTTACCTGCGCTTGGCCCTTGATTTCTCTACCTATCACTTTTTAAATTCTCCTTGCTGTCTTTTTATCTTTTCCTTGACTGCCCCTGCTCTGAATCCGTACATGGGTTCCCATTCCTCTGCCATATTAGTTTAAACCCTCCCCAACCGCTCGGGTGTGTACCCCCCCCCCCCCCCTCACACACACACACACACACACACACACACATGACATCAGTCCCGGTCCTGCCCAGGTGTAACCTATCCAGTTTGTAGTGGTCCCACCTCCCCCAGAACCCCGGTGCACCAGGAATCTGCAACCCTCCCACTCTCACCATCTTTGCAGCCAGGTGTTCATCTTACATATCCTGTTGTTTAAACTCTGACTAGCAAGTGGCATTGGTAGTAATCCTGAGGTAACTACTTTGAGGTCCTACTTTTCAACTTGCCTCCTAGCACCCTATATTCTGCTTTTAGGACTGTATCCCTTTTTTACTGATGTTGTTTGTACCAAATGTGCCATGACAACTGGCTGTTCACCCTCCTCCTTCAGAATGTCCTGTAACTGCTCTGAGACATCCTTCACCACAGCACCAGGGAGGCAACATACCATCCTGGATTCTCTTCTGTGGCCACAGAAACATCTACTTCCCTCCCAATCGAACCCCCTGTGACTATTGCATTTCTACGTCTTTTGCTTATCTCCTGTGCAGCAGATCCAACCATGGTGATACGAATTTTGCTGCTGCTGTTATCCCCTGAGAGGCCATTCCCCTCAACGGTATATCTGTTTTTCAGGAAGCTACAGGAGATTCTTGGATTTTATCCCTTGTACTCTTGCTCTGCCTGATGGTCACCCGTTCCTTTCCTGCCTGTGGAATCTAAGCCTTCGGTGTGACCAGCTCTCTACATGTACTATCCATGATTCTCTCTGCCTCATGGATGCACCACAGTGTCCCCAGACGCCACTCCAGCTCCAAAACTCCAGGCTTCCAGGAGTTGCAGCTCGAGACACATCCTGCAGACATGCTGGTCCTGGGAAGCGTTCCTGGCCTCCCACAAGGAGCAAGAAGAGCAGACCATGGCTTTGAGTTCTCCTATTATTTAAATTAATCATTTTAACATCAGACAACATTAAGCAGGACCCTTCTTCTTTGCACTTTGTTGTTATAG
This sequence comes from Scyliorhinus torazame, assembly GCF_047496885.1. Lineage (NCBI taxonomy): Eukaryota > Metazoa > Chordata > Chondrichthyes > Carcharhiniformes > Scyliorhinidae > Scyliorhinus > Scyliorhinus torazame. The sequence goes on along the minus strand of NC_092713.1, from coordinate 284,623,013 downwards.
GATATTATTCCTTGGCACAGTGGTTTGCATTGCTGTCTCACCGCTCCAGAGTCCTGTGTTCAATTCCGGCCTCGGGTGACTGTGTGGAATTTGCACTTTCTCCCCGTGCCTGCGTGGGTTTCCTCCGGGTGCTCCGGCTTCCTCCCAAAGATGTGCAGATTAGGTGGATTCACCATGCTAAATTGCCCCTTGGTGTCCAAAAGGTTAGATGTGGTTACGGTGATAGGGTGGACGCATGGGCTTAAGTAGGGTCCTCTTTCCAAGAGCCGGTGAAGACTTGATGGGCTGAGTGGCCTCCTTCTGCAGTGTAAATTCTAAAAAAAAATGAATCACCGAATGATATTTTACAATTATAGCCAATCGTAGTAGTAAATACCAACCCAACTGTACTCGCCCAAACAGCTGTTTAGATTTCCTTACGAGATGTAAATTTGCACTTCACTCTTTCATACAGTCTTTTAAATTACTGGTTCTGCTCATAGATTTGCTTTTTCTTTACTCCTTAATCCTCCTAGCCTTGCCCCCCTAACTGTTTTCTTATTTAATTATTTAAGTTTCAGCTATTTAACGACGGTGCCTAATTTCAGTTATTTACCATCCAATCAGCTAACCACTTTATGGTGAGATCACTCTTGGATTTTTGATACTCAGCTTGCTGTCTGAACAGTGGCCAAAGGTCCGGTGCTGTCCGCTGCCCAAAGTTAAGGGAGAGCTCTGAGCCTCATGCTCTCTTATATCCTCCGCTCTCAGAAGAGTGTTCCTCACAGGTGCGATGCGCTCCACTGCTCGAAGGTGAATCCCACGTCAGGGTTTACTCGGCAATTTTCCAGAACGGCTAACTTCCTCTGGACAATTGCGCTGGGCTGGGAACCATCCGACAAAGCGATTCAGATCACTAACTTCAGATCATTCTGCTAGTTTTACATTCATAGTTACTCTGAAACAAAAACAGAATATTCTGTAAGCACGTGGTGAGTCAGGCACATATTTGGGGTTCTGTTTATTGAGTGCCATAAGTTCAAGTGTGGTAGTACTGATGTCTGTAAAACCTCACACTTTGACCAGTTTATTAATCAAACATTTCACCAGATGCCTTTCTTTGCGAGATGAACACAGGACAAATACAAGTTTATGATTCAACCAAATTTATTATTAAACAGTAAAACAGTCCCCCCCCTTTAAATTATTTCAAATAATAATAATAATCCCAAGATTCTTAATGCTACCTGTGCTGATGAACTCAATCGAGCTGCGGGTCCAATTCTGTGTCTCGGTTGTCTCAGGGCCTTCGCCCGCGAAGGTGGGTCTCGCATGCTGCATCCTTCCATTTCTGGTCGGTCGTCCAATTTTATAATACAATCTTTATTATTGTCACAAGTAGGCTTACATTAACACTGCAATGAAGTCACTGCGAAAATTCCTTCGTCGCCACACTCCGACTCCTTTCGGGTACACTGAGGGAGAATTCAGAATGTCCAAATTACCTAACAGTACGCCTTTCGGGACTTGTGGGGGAAACCAGAGCACCCGGAGAAAACCCACACAGACACGGGGAGAATGTGCACACTCCGCACAGACCCAAGTGACCAATCATCCCTGTTACCTCTGCTCCAAGTCCTTGCTGGGGGTGGGTAGGGGGGATCCTGGATGGTTGATCTTTATACCCCTCTTCGTGCCTTTCCAAAAAGTTCTCTGGCCCTCAGCCAATGCGTTCTTCAGGCAGGGACACAACACCCAATGGAGTTGCCGATTGCAACTCTGCAGGACACCAGGAACCCACTCCCAGGGATCCATTTCTAGGTGTATTGTTCACATGTAACCTTACTCCATTTATAGTAACTGGGTGCCAGAAAGTTTAATTTTATCTGGGCAATCTACAACAATCGATCCATTTGAATGGGACCAATTGTCTCCTGATGAGTTGTTGACCGGGCAAGCCCAGACATGTCCTGGCAGTCTGTCTGTGTTCAGTATATTCAAACCTGGCCAAGTTTAAATTCCCATTAGGCCGGCTTGGAGCTGACGGTGGTTTAATTTAAAATGTCCAATTCTTTTATGTGTCCAATCTTGTATCGGGCCTAAAATTCAGTCCGCTTTCCATTTTACAACAGTACCTTTTGAGAAAAATGAATAAGGAAAAAAAAAACATGGTGCAAGGAAATAAACTGCACAACAACAAAACTGATGAATGCAAATTGTTTTCTCTCTGAACATGGATCTTAGCCATTTGTTTATTTCTTAAAACTTCAAACAAGCCTAATTTAGCTTGTTAGACTAGTGTGAAACATTGAACCGCTCAGACCTTACAGCTGCTGAATACATTTTACAGATGTGCTGATTGCCCTTTCCTCTTTTCTGAGAATGATCAATATTAATCTTTCGATGCAGTTTCATTGAGTGTCACATAGGGCTCGAGCCAATCAGTGGTTCTTTCCCCTTTCAAAATCTGTAACAAGTTACAAACTTTTCAACTGTGAGCAAAGGTTATTTGAGTACATAGAACATAGAAAATACAGCACAGAACAGGCCCTTCGGCCCACGATGTTGTGCCGAACCTTTGTCCTAGATTAATCATAGATTATCATTGAATTTACAGTGCAGAAGGAGGCCATTCGGCCCTTTGAGTCTGCACCGGCTCTTGGAAAGCGCACCATACCCAAACTCAACACCTCCACCCAACACCAAGGGCAATTTGGACATTAAGGGCAATTTATCATTGGCCAATTCACCTAACCCGCACATCTTTGGACTGTGGGAGGAAACCGGAGCACCCGGAGGAAACCCACGCAGACACGGGGAGGACGTGCAGACTCCGCACAGACAATGACCCAAGCCGGAATCGAACCTGGGACCATGGAGCTGTGAAGCAATTGCGCTATCCACAATGCTACCGTGCTGCCCTTAAGAACAAATAAATCTACACTATATCATTTTACCGTCATCCATGTACCTATCCAATAGCTGCTTGAAGGTCCCTAATGTTTCCGACTCAACTACTTCCACAGGCAGTGCATTCCATGCCCCCACTACTCTCTGGGTAAAGAACCTACCTCTGATATCCCTCCTATATCTTCCACCTTTCACCTTAAATTTATGTCCCCTTATAATGGTGTGTTCCACCCGGGGAAAAAGCCTCTGACTGTCTACTCTATCTATTCCCCTGATCATCTTATAAACCTCTATCAAGTCACCCCTCATCCTTCTCCGCTCTAATGAGAAAAGGCCTAGCACCCTCAACCTTTCCTCGTAAGACCTACTCTCCATTCCAGGCAACATCCTGGTAAATCTTCTTTGCACCTTTTCCAGAGCTTCCACATCCTTCCTAAAATGAGGCGACCAGAACTGTACACAGTACTCCAAATGTGGCCTTACCAAAGTTTTGTACAGCTGCATCATCACCTCACGGCTCTTAAATTCAATCCCTCTGTTAATGAACGCGAGCACACCATAGGCCTTCTTCACAGCTCTATCCACTTGAGTAGCAACTTTCAAAGATGTATGAACATAGACCCCAAGATCTCTCTGCTCCTCCACATTGCCAAGAACTCTACCGTTAACCCTGTATTCCGCATTCATATTTGTCCTTCCAAAATGGACAACCTCACACTTTTCAGGGTTAAACTCCATCTGCCACTTCTCAGCCCAGCTCTGCATCCTATCTATGTCTCTTTGCAGCCGACAACAGCCCTCCTTACTATCCACAACTCCACCAATCTTCGTATCGTCTGCAAATTTACTGACACCACGAGTACACCACGAGTACTGCAGCAAATCCAGAAACAAAGGCCACTGATAATGCAACCTCATGCTACAATTGAATGGAAATAGCTACTCATTATTACTAAATGAAATCAATCTGTATCAGTAGCCTAAGATACTTCTCAATTAATATGTCATTCCAGTTCATTGACTCGGGAGCATGCTGTTCTTAATTTCAGGTGAAACCATGATCATAAAATCATAGAATTTACAGTGTAGAAGGAGGCCATTCAGCCCTTTGAGTCTGCACCGACCCTTGGAAAGAGCACATTACTTAAGCCCCACACCTCTACCCTATCCCCTTTATCCCCGTAACCCAACCTAACCTTTTGGATACTAAGGGGGAAATTTAGCATGGCCAATCGACCTAACCTGCACATCTTTGGACTGTGGGAGGAAACCAGACCACCCGGAGGAAACCCACGAATACACTGGGAGAACGTGCAGACTCCACACAGACAGTGACCCAAGCCGGGAATCGAACCTGGGACCCTGAAGCTGTGAAGCAACTGTGCTAACCACTATGCTACCGCGCTGCCATGAAGGTGGTTGGCCCAGGATGAAGCTAGCCCATTACTCTTGGGGTGTGCTGACGCCTGCGATGTCCCCAGATGTGCGATACCCGACTGCAAAATTTGTGGATTTGTGAACTCGTGTCCTTGTTGAAAATATGTCTTGGATGATATTGACTTAGCACCTCACATTTTTTGAGTCCAGCAGTGCAAGTTTAAAAATTACAACACGGCAAAAGCTAATTGTGCCACTATAAATTTTTCTCAGTTGATTCGAAGCATCTATGTCTGCTTGTTGTAGTCATTGGGATATCATTATTTTGTGCTTCACCTCCAACATGAACATAGACAAGTTCAAGCTAACATGAAAAATACAGACATGGCTGGCTGATACCTGCAATCGTTTTGTATAGCCATTTCCTCTAATATAAGATAATAGCTATGCCCATGTGTAGTTGTGGAGGATAATTGACTTTCATCTTAATGTTATGTGTTGGCATGTTATTCAGATTGAATGCTGCAGGAAATTTTAATAACTATGATGAGCTGTGGGTCATTTATTACTTTCCAGAAAATTGCTTCTGATGTTTGCTCTACCTTTTTGTTTAATGGTGATTTGCCCTTCTACCTGCAACGGATATTTTACTGTTTCCTTCATGTATTATTTGATATGACCAGGTTAGAAGGGGTGAACTGACTCCTCTCTATTCAATCTCCTCGGTTGGTCACAGCAAAAATTTTAAGTTTAATTTTCATTACAAAATGCCCGTTTCCAAATTAAGATGTATTTCCCTATTTAAGGGTTGAGCAATGAGGAGCCAATCAAAGAAGGTTTTCTTGAGTCAAAGAGCAAATTAATTAACTACCAAGCCTGAGAAAAATAGCAAAAATATGACACCAAGCATTTGACCCTCATGCAGTCATTTGGGCGTGCATACACACACATGTAGGTATCTTAAATATGGGAATTTAGAGTCCTCTTGTTTGTATAAAGGTAAAAGAAAATATGGTTAAGTGTCGGTTGATTGTTGTTGATGTGTAGATTTTAAAATACTATTGCCGATTTGGGTGAAGTGGATTCTTGGATGCGGTCAGTTGTAGAAACTGCCGCAATTTAATGTACAAGATCTCGGTTTACTAGTAGGTTTCTGAACCGGGCGACATACTTGATATGTGTCACTTGCAATCTCTCTCCAGTGACTGGGGCAGGCTTGCCTGTTGTGCATTTCCAAGAGGTTTTGGGTGTGTCTGACTGTGGCAGCCATTGTTTCAAGATCCAGTACTTTGACTTTTTAATGTCTCTTCTGTAGTTGTAAGTTTTGATGACTGTCTAAATTATAAGAATGTCTCTCTTTTCATGCTCCCCTGAGGGTGATTTGTTGGTTTCTTACCTTCACCATAAAATGCGGCTTTGCATTTTTAAGGAGTTTGCTCTGTCTCAATTCAAATTGCAAAACATCCAGTCAGTTGAAAGTTCAAAAATCAGCCTTAACTTCAGAGCTCCCCAGCGTCCAATTTGAGGCGATACCGCAATGAGGAATCCTTCTCTGAGGTTCCCAGGTAAGGGTTTGCATGACAATTGCCCTGAAGTGCAAACTTCCTCTGGGCAATTGCCCTGGGCTGGGAAACATCCGAAAATACAATTTTAAATCACAAACATCGGATTGTTGTGCCAGGGTTACAAAATAATCATCCAGAAAATGTTAGAAGAATTAAAACCACTTCTAACTTCTGGGTAACTATTATAAACACCCAGATCAGATCAATCCCCACAGAAGAAGTGGGGGTTACTGGGCTATGGGGATAGGGTAGAGACATGGACTTGAGTAGGGTGCTCTTTGTAAGGGCCGGTGCAGACTCGATGGGCTGAATGGCCTCCTGCACTGTAAATTCTATGATTCTAACTCTTCTCTCCAGCCCAAACTCAACCCCTCGAGTTCTGAAACCCTCCCCACACCAACCCATGGTCTCGTTCTGACCCACCCAACTCCCTGACATCTGAAAGCCTATCCACTTATCTTAGACACTTACCATTTTGCTGGACCTATAAATCTGAAGGTTGTGGCCTCTTTGAAATCGACGGAGTTTAGGTCTGCGAGGAATCTTTTGTTGCAGGCCCCAACAACTCCAGCAATTAGAAGTGTCAGTGCAGTTTTCAAGGGTATGTATGTAGGTACTTATTTCTTCTAATTCTGTGGGCCATCTCTTTTCAACGCTAGTCAGAGGTTGCAGCACCATATTTTCAAAATAAAGGGGCATTGCCTCATGATATATTGTTATGATATTTGTAAAAACCTAAGAGCTAATATGTGAATATATATCTCTGGGTGTTACATTCATTGTCGCACTAGTCATGTGGCAAATAACAATCCGTCCAGCATCCATATGGAAAGGAATATATTCAATGAACCTCCATCATTTTGAGTTTTAGATGTGATTATTTCTGACTTATGGGAATCAGAAGACGTTTATGTTGTGATATTTATTAAGCCCATTTTTCTACAGGGTGCCTAGATTTGTGTGCTTCATAGCTGGATTTATTGGATTCACAGACTATATAGCATTTATAATTACCGATATTGCATACAAAATTTTGTTTGTGTGTACTTGTTACACAAAAACAAAATGCGACTGTACTTACTTTCCAGAAGCCTATGATAAAACCTTTTTTTTGCTGCTTGAAGGTTTGATCAAATCCTTTCGGGGAAGTTATGCACCCACAACTCATATCATTAATCTCGGCACAGGAAATTCCAGGTCCTTCTGTAGTGTCTAGCGTGCTTTTGTACATTACACTTCAAAGTTTAAAAAAAAGGTCATTTCATGCTAGTTTCTTCATACCTGAAGCTGTGAATTTGCAATCTGCAAACATTCCCTCGGCACGGTGGCACAGTGGTTAGTACTGCTGCCTCACAGCTCCATTGGATTGGATTGGATTTGATTTGATTTGTTTATTGTCACGTGTACCGAGGTACAGTGAAAAGTATTTTTCTGCGAGCAGCTCAACAGATCATTAAGTACATGAAAAGAAAAGGGAATAAAAGAAAATACATAATAGTGCAACACAACATATACAATGTAACTACATAAGCACTGGCATCGGATGAAGCATACAGGGTGTAGTGTTAATGAGGTCAGTCCATAAGAGGGTCATTTAAGAGTCTGGTGACAGTGGGGAAGAAGCTGTTTTTGAGTCTGTTCGTGCGTGTTCTCAGACTTCTGTATCTCTTGCCCGATGGAAGAAGTTGGAAGAGTGAGTAGGCAGGGTGGGAGGGATCTTTGATTATGCTGCTCGCTTTCCCCAGGCAGCGGGAGGTGCAGATGGAGTCAACGGATGGGAGGCAGGTTTGTGTGATGGACTGGGCGGTGTTCACGACTGTCTGAAGTTTCTTGCGGTCCTGGGCCGAGCAGTTACCATACCAGGCTGTGATGCAGCCCGATAGGATGCTTTCTATGGTGCATCTGTAAAAGTTGGTAAGGGTTAATGTGGATATGCCAAATTTCCTTAGTTTCCTGAGGAAGTATAGGCACTGTTGTGCTTTCTTGGTGGTAGCGTCGGTGCGGGTGGGTGGACCAGGACAGATTTTTGGAGATGTGCGCCTTTTGTATTCATCAAGGTGCCAGCCTGGCAGTGCCAAGGTGCCCACATTCCAGGGGACCACCCTGCACTATCCCTGGCCACCCAGGGGCGTCCGATGGCCCAGGACACCCCCCAGGTGCCAGGGTGACAGTGCCGGTTGTGTGGACCGGTACTGAATGGCGCCCGGCTGGGAGCTCCCTGGGGTGGCTGTTAGATGCCGGGTGAGTATGCTTAAGTAGGTTTAAAACCTAACCTACTGAAGTGAGCGCGGGATTTTGAACACGGTCCATGTGGTACTTGGGTAGATCCCCCGGGGCGAAGTGGCTGCCAGGAAGTCTGCGGGAGGCCTCACCTGGCATCGATCAGCCATGTCGCGCCACCTGTTGGTAGATCACGCCCAAGGTTTTCTACAGGTGAAATCATCCTCTGAAGTCATCTTCTATTGCTTAGTTGATACCACCCAGCTCGATCCCTCTCAACCCCTCTTCGGTACCATACTCTGCCAGTGTTTACCCTGGGGTGAGATGCAATTTCTTCTCGTTAATAATTGGAAAGACTGATCTTTGGCCTCCTACTTTATTCCTATCTACTTTTCATTTTCTTTCTGCTCAACATCAATTATATATCCTCCTCAACGACTTTCTATATTAATATGTGCTGAAGTAATACGGTTGTTGTTTCCTTTATCACATGCTAATCTAGTTTTGGCCATGAAATCCTCACAGGACAAAACATTTTTCATCACCTCAGCCCCCACCATGTCCAGTGCCGCCACCATTTAATTCACAATCTCTTGCCTCTTAATTCAAATTATCATAAATTCACATTTCTTTTGAGCACAAAATTCCTTCTTTGCTTTTTGTTGCTTAATTCAAATAGCTGGAAACACAAACTTCAAATTAAAAGATATTCTAATCTATTTTACTTGACTCCTTCAAGTCAAATTGCTTGAATGCAATGCCAATTATTTTTCATAAGCAAAACACTTTTTATTAATTTTGTGCTCTTTTAGATGCAAATTGCTTTCTTAATTATTGTGCTATGATTGAGTGTGACTAAATATTCCATTCACCTCCAAATTAAACACGTCCAATTTAAGTTAAATACTGTGGTTTCTCTTCAGTTCGTATAAATCTTTTGCCTTTTACTAAAAATTTAAAACAAACATCTGGGCCAATTCTCTTCTTGGACTGTCTGCCTCTGACTCTCCCAGGATTTCACCCCCTAGGATCAATCATCAAGTTGAAACTCTGTGCTTGTACAGATTGAACTTCAAGTGTACTTTTGTAATTGTTTTAATGGCATATTCTTGGTGGTAAACTACACTTTTTGCTTTACGTACCCTTCCAAACTTTGCATTTATTATCTGTGTAGCAAAGACAAATAGAAGTTAGTGCTTAATTAATAATTTATTTATGAAGTGTTTAAAACCCTTTTTTTGCACTCATTCTGCAGTCATTGTGAGGTCTATGCGAAAGGCAGCAGCAGTTCTCTAATAGAAATTGTCTGCAGTAAATAACTGCAATTTTGAACATGCTCGTTTTATACCATGACAATATTTATAGGCACTTATGCACGTTTACCGCTTTTAGCTGCATAAAGTTGTTGATTACTGGTTTTTAAGAAATAGTCAGTGTCGTGTTGGGTGTTCCGCTATACAAACGAACCAACACGGTTGTAGATGGTACAGCTCTGTTTTATTACTCTTGATAACAACATCTGTAAACGTATCACTGTGTTCGTACTTTACCCATTTAACCTGTGGACCTAGCCCTAACACTACCTTAAAGAGGCACTCAGCACATGGTGTATGTCTGAGTGGCACGCTGTGAGCTCTGTGCCCTGAGCTGTCTCCTGCTGGAATGAGCGGGAACTGTGGTGTTCCCTGTTTTATAGTGCGTGTGCTCTCACTGGTGATTGGCTGTGATGTTGCGTGTGTGTTGATTGGTCCGTTGATCTGTCCATCAGTGTATGTGTGTTTGCACCATGATGTGTGTATCTGAATATCATGACATCCCCCCTTTTTACAAGAATATGTGCCTATGTGGTCATAAATATTGGTGTGTACTGAGTGCAGCTGAATATGTGTGTGCAATATCTACAACATGTACATGAGGCTAAACTATATACATGGGAAGGTGTCAGGTGCAACATAGCAACAACGTTGTGCCACAAACAAAACAAGTGCAATCATCAAATATCGAAAGAGAACTCCTGATACGACAAAAAGAGAAACACATTAACATTGTTGCATAACAATTCAGTGAGTCCAATGTGCAAACAGGCTCATAAGTCCAGCCGAGTAGGTGGGTGACTAATTTGGGTTGACCGTTAAGGTGGCACACCATTCATCACCCGGATTAACGCTGTGCACTGGCATCGGCTGGTGGGTCCTACTTGGGGACATCAGATTTCTGTCAATTGCTGTCATGTGAGAGTACCTTTAAGAAATAGCTGGTTAAGAAATGTACCTTTAAGAAATGGGCGTTTATCAGTGATGTCAGAGTGTAGGTGGAGCTGTCTGAGAGCTTTTTACTTTCGTGTTAGGCTGTTTACTGCAGGGTGTGTTTTAGTTTCGTTTTCAGAGCTGGATAGCTGCAGTCACAGCCAGAAGGTGTATGAGTCTCTCCATAATCTAAAAACTGTAAATCGATCCTATGGTGATTTAAAACTAATAACTGCTCTCAGTAGTGACTTTAACCTGATATGCTTCTGTTAAAGGTTATGTTTTTAAGTCTAATGGATGTTAAAAGGAAAGCTTAAAGGATTACTTAATGTTGTATTCTTTGGGGGTTATATTTGAATTAATGGTTGCTAAGATGTTAACTATGATTTAAAAAGGTTAACTTGAGTTCATAGAATAAACATTGTTTTGCTTTAAAAAATACTTTTCCATTTCTGCTGTATCACGCCTGTTGAGTGGGTTGTGTGCTCCCCATACCACAATCTATTAAAAGTTGTGGGTCAGGTGAACTCCATGATACACTTTGGGGTTCTCCAAACCCTGGACCATAACAAATTGGGGGATCAAGGAGGATAAAAGTCTATCTATTGGATTGACTTAGTGAACTTAAAGACAGTGAGGGGTGAGCATATTGTGGTTGCTTTTCAGGTGTGGTATTTTAGTTTAAGTAGGGAGCGTGTTGTGGACAATGGCTCTTTCAGAGGCTCTGAAGTTTTTGTGGGTTGAGACGGTCACACGCAGTACCTTACAGATAGAGACTAAAAGCAGACTGTTACATTTGGCAAAAGCATTGCAGTTAACATTACCTGACAAAACGTGAAATGATGAGTAATTATGGCAGTGGCTAAGCATTTAAAGTTGCCTGAGATACAGTCTGACTCATTAGAACTGGCAAAGATCCAGTTGCAGATTAAGCAACTTGAACATGAAAAAGAATTAAAGCAGCTTGAATATGCAATGAGAGAAAAAGAAAGAGAAAGGGAGATACAGATCAGGGAAAAAGAAAAGGAGAGAGAAGAAGGAAACAAAGAAAGAGATAGAGAGGAAAAGGAAAGAGATAGAGAGGAAAGGGAAAAAGAGAGAGTTTGAACTTCAGAAAATGGCTATGAAACATAACAGTCAGTTAAAATTGGCAGACGTAAAGGGAAACGTACAGTTGGAGGATAGAGATGAGGATAGTGAGAAAGAGCATCATAGTCGAAGGCTTGGTGGGGATCTATTTACATATGTCCAAGCATTGCCAAGGTTTGACGAGAAGGAGGTGGAAGCCTTTTTCATTTCATTTGAGAAGATAGCTAAACAAATGAAATGGCCACAGGACATGTGGGTATTACTGATTCAAACAAAGCTGATAGGTAGGGCTAGTGACATGTTTGCATCACTACCGGAGGAGGTATCTGGGACATATGAGGAGGTGAAAAAATCCATCTTGGGTGCATATGAACTAGTGTCTGAAGCCTACAGACAAAGGTTTAGAAATTTAAGGAAAGAATTTGGTTAAACGTACATGGAGTTTGAAAGGCTCAAACAGAGTAATTTTGATAGGTGGATAAGGACTTTGAAAATAGGCCAAACGTATGAAGCTCTCAGAGAAATTATACTTTTGGAGGAGTTTAAAAATTCAATTCCTGATGTCGTGAGAACTCGTGTGGAAGAGCAGAGGGTTAAAACTGCAAGATTAGCAGCAGAAATGGCAGATGATTATAATTTAGTTCATAAATCAAAGCTTGGTTTCCGACATCAGTTTCAGCCTGTGAGGGATAGAAACTGGGGACATGAGAAATACTCAAGTGGTAAAGGTAAAGGTGATCTGATGGGAGATAATAAGGAGAGTGTACCTCCGATTAAAAAAGAAATCCAGGAGGGTGGAAAAGAAATGAAAAGTTTCAAATATTTTCACTGTAATAAACTAGGCCATGTAAAGTCACAGTGTTGGTGGTTGAAGAAAAGCACTGGGAAGGCTGATGTGGTAAAACAGGATAAGACAGTGGGGTTTGTTAAAGTGGTAAAGGAAAGCCCAAGTGAAGCGAAGGAGGTGCAAAAGATTGTACAGCCTGATAAAGAGGTGATTGATAAGAAGGTGCCAGATCTCTTTAAAGAATTTACTTGTGTGGGTAAAGTTTACTCATGTGGGTCAGGTGAACTCCATGATACACTTTGGAGTTCTCTAAGCCCTGGCCCATAACACAGCCCAAACCTGGATATTCATGGTTTTGCTGAATTTGGATATAGACTGTACATGAAGAGTTGTGAATCATTCAGAACATGTTGCAATGATCAACGAGCATCCCCACTTCTGACCTTATAATAATCCTTATTAGTGTCACAAGTAGGCTTACATTAGCACTGCAATGAAGTTACAGTGAAAATCCTCCAGTCGCCACACTCCGCGCCTGTTTGGTTCCACTGACGGAGAATTTAGAATGTCTAATTCACCTAACAAGCACGTCTTTTGGGACTTGTGGGAGGAAACTGGAGCACCCGGAGGAAACCCATGCAGACACGGGGAGAACATGCAGACTCCGCACAGACAGTGACCCAAGTGACCCCTGGAATAAAACCCGCGTTGTGAAGCAACAGTACTAACCACTATGCTACCATGCCGCCCTTACGGTGGAATGAATGTCGTTAATGAAGCAACTGATGGTGGTTGAGACTCGGACACTACCCTGACAAACGCCTGCAGTGATGGTCTGGAAACGAGATGATTGACCTCTAACTACCACAGCCATCTTCCTCTGTGCGAAGTATGACTTCAAACAACGAAGACTTTTTCCTCTGACTCCCCTTTATTTCTGTTTTGCTCATGCTCCTTGATGCCATATTCAGTCCAAGGCTGCCTTGATGTCAAGGACTGTCACTCTCACCTCACCTCTGGAGTTCACCTCTGTCCATGTTTGAAGCAAGGCTGTTATGAGGTCAGGAGCTGAGTGACCCTGACCGAACCCAAACTGAGCACCAGTAGGCATGTCATTATTCACCAAGTGCCGCTTGAGAGCACTGAAGATGACCCTTTGCATCACTTTACTGATGATTGAGTGTGCAATGGTGGGGCGGTAATTGCCGGTTTGGATTTGTCCTGCATTTGGGGATAGGACATATCTGGGAATGTTTCCACATTGCTGGGTAGACGCCAGTGTTGTATCTGTACTGGATCAGCTTGGATAGGTGCGAGCCAATTTCTGAAGCATAAGGATTCACTACTATTGCTGGAATATTTTCAGGGCCCAGAGACTTGGCAGCCCTCCTGTTGATTGTTTAAGTGCCCACCACCATTCACAACTCAATCTAGCAAGATTGCAGAGCTTATATCTGATCCATTGGTTGTGGGATTGCTTGGCTCTGTCTGTCATTTGCTGCTTAAACGTTTCGGCACGCAAGTAGTGCTGCTTTGTAGTTTCACCAGATTAATACCTCATTTTTAGGTATGCCTGATGCTGTTCCTGGCATTCCCCCCCCCTTGCATTCTTCATTGAACCATGGTTGATCCCCTGGCCTGGTGGTAATGGCAGAGTGGGGGATATGCCAGATCATGAGTTCATGGAATGTGGTTGAGTACAATTCTGTCACTATGATGGCCCACGGCTCTTCATGGTTGCCGTGTCTTGAGTTGAGAAATCTCATCATAATTATCACATTTAGCACGGTGATAGTGCCACACAACACATGGAGGTTATCCTCACTGTGATCTTGTAAACACACTAATTAGGAGTCAGGAGAAAGCCACTCAGCCCCTGGAGCCTGTTCCGCCATTCAATAAGATCTGATTGTAACTTCAATCCCACATTCCTGCCTATCCCAATAACCTTTCACCCCCTTGTTAATCCAGAATCTATTTAACTCTACCTTAAAAACATTCAAAAACTCTGTTTCGACTTGCCTATTGAGGAAGAGAGTTCCAAAGACTTGCAGCTTCTGAGAGAAAAGAAATTCTCCTCATTCCTGGTCTTAAATTACCAGCGCCTTATTTTTAAACAGTCACCACTAGTTCTAGATTCTCCACCAGGAGGAAGCATGCTCGCCGCATCCACCCTGTCAATCCTCCTCCGGATCATAAAAGGTTTTGATCAAGTTGCCTCTTTCTCTTCTAAACTCCAATTTATACAAGCCTAATCTCTGCAGTCTTTCCTCATAAAACAACCTGCTCATTCCTGGTATTGGTCGAGTAAACCATCTCTGATCTACTTCTAACTCATTGACATCTTTTCTTGAATAAGGAGACCAATACTTTTTTTTATTTGTTTATGGGATGTGGGCGTCGCTGGCTGGGCCATCATTTATTGCCCATTCCTGAGGGCATTTAAGAGTAAATCACATTGCTGTGGATCTGGAGTCACATGTAGGCCAGACCAGGTGAGTTTTTACGATAATGACAATTGTTTCATAGTCACCTTTAGACTTTAATTCCAGATTTTTATTGAATTTTAATTTCACCATCTGCCATGGTATATTTGTATAATTTGTAAAATGTTGCGGCCCCAGAACAGATGCTTGTGGCATGCAACTGTTCACATCGAGCCAACTAGAAAAAGACCCAGCTATGGGTACTTGGAACTATGATTTTGTGGCCATTACAGAGGCATGGATTTCATTTTGGCAGGAATGGTTGTTGTTCCGGGGTTTAGATATTTTAAGAATAACAGTGAGGTAGGTAAAAGAGGAGGGGGAGTGGCACTGTTATTTAAAGAGTGCATCACAACTGCAAAAAAGGAGGTAGTTGGAGGGGTTGTCTACTGAGTCCGTATAGGTGGAAGTCAGAAACAAGAAAGGAGCAGGCACTTTATTGGGAGTTTTCCATAGACCCCCCAATAGTAGCAGAGAAATGGAGGAACAGATTGGACGGCAGATCTTGGAAACAACAGAGTTGTTGTCATGGGTGACTTCAACTTCCCTAATATTGACTGGAACTTCCTTACCGCAAATGGTTTGGATGGAGCAGATTTTGTCAGGTGTGTACTGGAAGGATTCCTGACTCAATATGTAGATAGGCCTACTAAGAGGGAGGCCATATTGGATTTGGTGCTTGGCGACGAACCAGACCAGGTGTCAGATGTCTCGGTGGGAGAGCATTTTGGTGACAGCAACCACAACTCCTTGACCTTTACTGTAGTCACGGAGAGGGATAGGAACAGACCGTTTGGGAAGATATTTAATTGGGGGGTGGGGGGTGGGGTGGAATTGTACTGCTATTAGACAGCTGAGGAGCATAAATTGGGAACAGTTGTCCTCTGGGAAATGCACAACAGTAATGTGAGGGTTGTTTAAGGAGCACTTGTTGCGAGTGTTGGATGGTTTTGGCCCACTGAGACAAGGAAGGTAAGGTGAAGGAGCCTTGATTACAAGAGAAGTGGAGCTTCTCGTCAAGAGGAAGAAGAAAGCTTACATAAGGTTAAGGAAGCAAGGATCTGGCACGGCTCTAGAGGGTTACAAGGTAGCCAGGAAGGAATTCAAAAATGGACTTGGGAGAGCTAGAAGGGGGCATGAAAAAGCCTTGGCGGGAAGGATTAGGGAAAACCCAAGGCGTTCTACACTTATGTGAGAAATAAGAGGATGATCAGGGTGAGAGTCGGGCCGGTCAGGGATAGTGGAGGGAACTTGTGCCAAGAGTCTGAGGATGTAGGGGATGCACTAAATGAATATTTTCCTTCAGTATTCACTAGAGAGAGGGACCTTGTTGCTCATGAGAACAATGTGAACCAGGTTCATAGGATTGAACAGGTTGATATTAAGAAAGAAGATGTGCTGAACATTTTGAAAAGCATCAGGATAGATAAGTCTCCTGGGCCAGACGGGATAGACCCACGGTTGCTACGGGAAGCGAGGGAGGAGATAGCTGCACCGTTGGCGATGATCTTTGTGTTCTCACTCTCCACTGGATTAATACCAGATGATTGAAGGGAGGCAAATGTTGTTCCAACCCTGTTCAAGAAAGGGAATAGGGAAATCCCTGGGATTTACAGACCAGTCAGTCTTACATCTGTGGTGAGCAAAATACTGGAAAGGATTCTGAGATAGAATTTATGATTATTTAGAAAAACCTAGTTTGATTAAAGATAGTCAACATGGCTTTGTGTGGAGCAGGTAATGCCTCACAAGCCTCATTGAATTCTTTGAGGTTCTAACGAGACCCATTGATGAAGGTTGGGCAGTGGATGTGGTGTATATGGATTTCAGTAAGGCATTTGATAAGGTTCCCCATGGTAGGTTCATTCAGAAATTCAGGGGGCATGGGCTACAGGGAAATTTGGCTGTCTGGATACAGAGTTGGCTGGGCGAAAGAAGATAGTGAGTGGTAGTGGATGGAAAGTATTCCGCCTGGAGGACGGTGACCAGTGGTGTCCCGCAGGGATCTGTTCTGGGACCTCTGCTCTTTGTGATTTTTATAAATGACTTGGATGAGGAAGTGGAAGGGTGGGTTAGTAAGTTTGCCGATGACACAAAGGTTGGTGGAGTTGTAGATGGGGTTGAGGGTTGTTGCAGGTTACAACAGGATATTGACAGCAAAAGGCAGGATTCTTGGAAGTGTGGAGGAACAGAGGGATCTTGGGATCCACGTACATAGATCCCTCAAAGTTGCCACCCAGGTTGATAGGGTTATTAAGAAGGCGTATGGTGTGTTGGCTTTCATTAACAGGGGGATTGAGTTTTAGAGCCGTGAGGTTTTGCTGCAGCTTTATAAAACCCTGGTTAGACCACACTTGGAATATTGTGTCCAGTTCTGGCCGCTTCATTATAGGAAAGATGTGGATGCTTTGGAGAGGGTGCAGCAGAGATTTACCAGGATGCTGCCTGGACTAGAGGGCATGTCTTATGAAGAAAAGTTGAGGAAGCTAGGGCTTTTTTCACTGGAGCGAAGAAGGAAGAGAGGTGACATGATAGAGGTGTACAAGGTCATGAGTGTTCACAAAACCGTGTTGACTATCTCTAATCAAATTATTCCTTTCCAGATGATTATACATCCTATCTCTTATAAACCTTTCCAAGATTTTGCCCACAACACAAGTAAGGCTCACTGGTCACTAGTTACCGGGGTTGTCTCTACTCCCCTTCTTGATCAAGGGGACAACATTTGCTATCCTCCAGTCTTCTGGCACTATTCCTGTAGACAAAGATGACTTAAAGATCAAAGCCAAAGGTTCAGCAATCTCCTCCCTAGCTTCCCAGAGAATCCTAGGATAAATCCCATCCAGCCCAGGGGACTTATCTATTTTCACACTTTCCAGAATTGCTAACACCTCCTCCTTATGAACCTCAAGCCCTTCTAGTCTAGTAGCCTGAATCTCAGTATTCTCCTCGACAACATTATCTTTTTCCTGTGTGAATACTGACAAAAAATATTCATTTAGCACCTCTCCTATCTCCTTGGACGCCACGCACAACTTCCCGCTACTGTCCTTGTCTGGCCCCACTCTTACCCTAGTCATTCTTTTATTCCTGACATATTTGTAGAAAGCTTTAGCGTTATCCTTGATCCTACCTGCCAAAGACTTCTCATGTCCCCTTCTGGCTCTTCTTGGCACTCTCTTTAGGTCCTTCCTAGCTAACGTGTAACTCTCGAGCGCCCTAACTGAGCCTTCATGTCTCATCCCTGAAGCTTCTGTCTATGACTGCCTCTGCCTCCCGAATGTTCCGAAGTTGCTCCAGTTCCCTAATGCGGTTTCTGAGGAGCTGGAGATGGGTGCACTTCCCACAGATGAAATCAGCAGGGACACTGACGGCATCCCTCACCTCAAACATTCTGCAGGAGGAACATTGCACTACCTTCCCTGCCATCCCCTCCAGATTAAAAAAAGAAAGAAAGAGCTTACCTGTCATTCATTCCCCTTCTCAGCAAGCACTCAGTCAGCAACCTCTGCACCCCGCACTATAACACCTGAGGGAAAATAAAAGAAAAAACTACACCAGCCAATCCCTTACCTGCAGGCTGTGACATCGCGGTTCAACTTGTTTCTACTTCTACCTGCCCTCGAGCCTTCCTCTTGATCTTTACAGCGGTTGGGTTTTTTTGGTTAAACATGATTTCCCTTTCACAAACAATGTTGACTTTTTCTGATTGCCTTGAATTTCTCCAAGTGCGCTGCTGTAACATCTTTAATAATGACTGTTGACAGTTTCTTTATGAGGTGTGTTAGGCCAACTAGCCTACAGTTTCCTCATTTTTGTTTCCCCTTTTTCAATAAAGAAATTGTATTTACTATTTTTCAATCTAATGAAACCTTCCCCAAACATAGCGAATTTTGGAAAATTAAAACTATCTCGTTAGCCACTTCATTTAAGACCCTGGGGTGAAGTCCATCAGTGTGATGAATGTAGATATTGTTTTATATTTTATATCTGTTGCAGTAATATTTTTAAAAGCCTGTATTAATGTATATATTTGTTGCAATAATATTATTGAAGTACCTAGGTTTAAGGTACCCAGACTGTGTTTTCTAAAGCTGTAATTATGGAGTCGTAAAAGAGTGAAATAATTATTGATTTTAACCACTCTGTTACAGATAAAGGTCTATTGGAATTGTGTTTTGATGGCTGGAGTGTAGATAATTTAGGAGCGAGTGGTGTTTAGTCATAGCTCAGCAGGTCATGGAACTTAGTGGGATTCAGTTGATGTAATTAATGGGAGGAGCCAGGTCTGTCTGTAGTTTTGCAGTCTGGTTTGGATTTTAAGTTGATAGTCCAGGTCTGTCTGCAGTTTTGCATTCTGTTATAGGATTTTAAATTGGACAGCAGTTTTGCCAAATGATGTTAGGTTGAGCAGATGTGTAGTGGATCAGCTCTTGAAAGGATTTCTCTCAAAGTAACTACACAACTAAGAAATGAAATGAAAATCGCTTATTGTCACAAATAGGCTTCAAATGAAGTTACTGTGAAAAGCCCCTAGTCGCAACATTCCGGCATCTGTTCGGGGAGGCTGGTACGGGAATTGAACCGTGCTGCTGGCCTGCCTTGGTCTGCTTTAAAAGCCAGCTCTTTAGACCTGTTCTAAACCAGCCCCAAGAGAGTAACCTGTTTTGTTAACTTAAATTTATAGGTGGCATTTGAAATTGTTCAAATGCAATCTTCAATAAGCTGCCGTTTTCTCCAGCTAAACATTGAGAAGACCAAAGTCTTTGAGCGAGATTTTCTGGCCTCCCTACGGCGAGATCCCACCAGAATGAACAGCCGGAAGATCCCGACCTTTAGCTTCGACTCTTGCTACTAACCATACTCTTGCCTCCAATTTCATTCCTTTCCCAAGCTACTGTCTTGGGCTGAACTAAATTATTTGCAGCGCATTCTATTTTTTGCCCCCAGGCTGGACCTTCAAATTCATTCCCTTTATCACAAAAAACACACCAGTTTCCACCTGTAACATCGCCTAATTTCCGTACCTATCCATTTGCTTCTAGAGCCTTTATCCATGCTGTTGTCACTGAACTATTCCAATGCGTTACTGCCTATCCTCAACCCGATCTCTGTAAAACTCTGTGGGCCAGATCCTATTTTGCACCAATATATAATCACTTCTCATCTGTTGAGTCCTGCCCCCCCCCCCCCCCCCCCCCCCCCCCCCAACACCTAACTTAAAATTCCTTTCTTGGTTGAATCCCTTCATTGTAGAAATAGTGAAGGGCAAGACAATGTTCCCTCATCCTAAACGCTCTTCTCAGCTGAACTCTCCATTCCTTGGACTTCTGACCTATTGTGGAGCTCTTCTCTTTCATCTAATATTTGTGACGTGACATTGCCTTCAACTGCCTAGGCCCAATGTTATGGAATTACTGACTAAAGCTCGACATTCCCCTGCTTTAACCAAGCATTTAAATAGGCGTTTTTCTACAAGATTGATGCTATATAAATATATATTGTTATTCATTAACTAGACCGCTGCTTTTCTGGGTAATATATGCTATTACATGAACTGCACAGAAACTGATTTCTGCAACAGCTTACCGAGATGCGCAGTATTAATTAACAATTGGGAAAGACTCGGAAACTGAGGCGTTTTCTATTTGTTCTATAGATGGACCAAACCCCTCTCTTTTGGTGATTGTGTAGGAGATGAATTGCCTTTAGGTTGGGAAGAAGCTTTTGATGCACAAGTTGGAATCTATTACGTTGACCACCATACACGTAAGCATGCCAATTATGGAATTATATTGCTTCACCTCAAGTGGAATCTAAAAACCACATTGCATTATTCTGCGGTTTTTGGTGAAAAAGTATTTGTAAATTGTGTTGCCTTCATTCAACAAATGCCACACAAGATTGTGACATAAGCAAGCTGCTGCTGCATCGCTTGAAGACTTTCAGCATCTTTGCTTCAATTTTTAAAATTAATATAAATTGAACTTCATGGTTTATTATCTTTCAGAAACAACACAAGTAGAGGATCCTCGGGCTCAGTGGCGAAGAGAACAAGAACGTATGCTGAAAGACTATCTAGTTGTAGCACAAGATGCCCTAACTGCACAGAAGGAAATTTACCAAGTAAAGCAACAGAGATTGGAATTAGCCCAACATGAATACAGGCAGCTAAATGATGTCTGGAAGGATAAATCTAGTTCCCAGACCAGCTGTGAGTACTGATAAACTGTTGCTTTCTGTTTCGAGAAACATTTATTGATTTTTTTAATGCAATGTTGCCTTAATAGAGAATTTTATCCACTTATCCTAATGTCCAGTATCTATGATAAAGTTTAAGGTGCAGGTCTTCCCACTGTGAGACTTAGAGACTTAATCTTAATGGCGAGGGCTGGTGGCCAGTCAGGAACACGTTTGTTGAAGCTGTGAACTTTGCCGTGGTTGTTGAACTCAGTCCTGTCCCTTCAGGTTTATTGACTAATTGCCGAGTTCCGGCTAAATGACAGCCTGCATTTGTCAGTACCAGGCAGCACGGTAGCATTGTGGATAGCCCAATTGCTTCACAGCTCCAGGGTCCCAGGTTCGATTCCGGCTTGGGTCACTCTGTGCGGAGTCTGCACATCCTCCCTGTTGTGTGCGTGGGTTTCCTCCGGGTGCTCCGATTTCCTCCCACAGTCCAAAGATGTGCAGGTTAGGTGGATTGGCCATGATAAATTGCCCTTAGTGTCCAAAATTGCCCTTAGTGTTGGGTGGGGTTACTGGGTTATGGCGATTGGGTGGATGTGTTGACCTTGGGTTGGGTGCTCTTTCCAAGAGCCGGTGCAGACTCGATGGGCCGAATGACCTCCTCCTGCACTGTAAATTCTATGAAATTCTATGAGTAGTGGGTTTTCTATTTAAAAGGACCTTGGCAGAGGTCAGTGGCTGCATCCTGGGCTCAGGAAGGAAAAGATTGGAGTTGGGCATTGGACAGTCTCTCCAGTTCTCTGCCTCTTCCGTGGGGTGATTTTGAGGTTGTGATGATTTGCAGAGAAGTGCTGTTTATGGCAGATGAAAGGAAGCCCTTAGCCTCACCGAATAAGCAGGCACAGGTGGACTTTGTGAAAGCATGTGTGTGCTCCCTAGAATCTGGATTCAATGCTGCAAGAGGTTCAAAGACATCATAATGGTAGGAAAGGCGAATGTCCTAACTCTTAACTGTCGCATTCTAACTTGCCCAGCGTTTTCCTGCACAGCACACATCAGACCATCAGGCCCTCTCTCTATTGGCACCCCCTCACAACCCCATCTGAGCAACCAACACTCATACGTGGGCAACACGGTAGCATAGTGGTTAGCACAGTTGCTTCACAGCTCCAGAGTCCCAGGTTCGATTCCCGGCTTGGGTCACTGTCTGTGCGGGGTCTGCACGTTCTCCCTGTGTCTGCATGAGTTTCCTCCGGGTGCTCCGGTTTCCTCCCACAGTCCAAAGATGTGCGGGTTTAGTGGATTGGCCATGCTAAATTGCCCTTGGTGTCCAACAAAAGGTTAAGTGGGGGTTACTGGGTTAGGATAGAGACGTGGGCTTGAGACGGGTGCTCTTTCCAAGGGCTGGTGCAGACTCGATGGACTGAATGGCCTCCTTCTGCACTGTAAATTCTATGATATCTATGATAATTCTATGATACTTGCCCATACCCTCATCTGAGTGCCATTTCACACTCATCCCCCACAGTCAACTTTTACAAATATTGTCCTTCTATCCTGTCCAATTCCATTTCACATGTGCATAGCTCTTGTTTTTTTCTCTTTTCAGGAGAAGAGAGCAGAGGCAGAGAATCTGGGTGCCCTGCAAATCGTAGCCACCCTTACCATTATGGAGGAGGAGGCCTTGGAGATTGGCAGGGTAGCGGTCAATGGTCTTTGGTGACGAAGGGATGGGGGGGGTTCTCACATATACCTAGTGACAGGTTTAGATATCAGGCTGCCATTTGGCACCTAACAGTCACGAATTGTTGTCACCACTAACTGAAATGTTGACTTTGAACCCTTTCCTCATGTCAGTTCTAATTCATGCATTTCAAGTCCTTCAGGGGGATTCTGGATATGGTGGAAGCCAAGGAGATCTCGAGAAGGGCACACACTCTGAAGCCTTATTATAAGTCTCCGGCACACTGTCCACCAGCTCAAACACACACACACACACACACACACACACACCTTGGTTGGGGCCTCCAAGGGAGAAAGCTAGGTTGAAATATGGTATGGCACACATCACAATAAGCAAAAGCTGGAGCCCGAGTCAGAGATAACAGTGGAAAATCCTTGTTATAGGTTTGCAGGATTTCCCAACCTCTGTTCAGTTGAATGCAAGTGTTGAAGCCAGGGATCATCCACTAAGAGGGCACATCTGGACTAGCAACACAAAGGTCCTGTCAGCACTTCAAGAGGCACTGTGCACCATTGGAGAAATATTGTTTGGGTTGATTTATATCATATGTGCTACCTCCGAGGAAAGATGAGCCACCTCTCTCTTTCCCACATTCTACCTGCCACCTGACGACTGAGCCTGTCCTTGTACAGGGACTGGTGGGGCCCTTACAGACTCCAAAACTGAGAGGCTTCCGTCAAGGGCGTCTCATCTGTCAGATCAGGGAAACAAGCAGCCTGCATGTTGCTCTGTTGAAGTCACAGGGGTGGCACCATGTGGTGCCTGTAATAGAAAGCAGAAATGTTGTGCAACTACCAGTTTTGCAAGAGGATTCCCTATGGTGTTCAAAGCAATGTCATCCTGTGTGTGAATATTTCAATGAATCAAGTATTTTATTTGAAGTCTCCATTGTCCTGACATTTCCACCATTGCTTCCTGAAACTTAAATGGATATTAACATTCAGGAGAATAGTATAAACTGAGTGGAAGATGAAGAAAGGGTATCTATGTAATGGAATTTTTGACAGTGGGCATTTCCTACATTATGGTTGGGGGTGGGTGGGGTTGTTGATGTGGCAGATGGGACTTATCCAAACTGTGCCTGGATGGACCCATTGTGGGCTTCTCTGGCAGTTAAGTGATCCGAATCAAGCACCGTGGCTACATTAGGCTCCTCCTCCTGTTATCCAAGGAAGCACAGCCGATTTCTCCTTCCTCTCCCTGCAACACAATGTTTTGCAGGGGCAGCAAACAGCTACCTTTTCTTGACACGTTTGCTGGTGACTATGAAAGGAGCCCCAGATCTGTACAGGCACCTGAATCACATTTTCAGCAGCCCATGATTTGCTCATGTTGCATTCCTGTAGCACCTGTTGTACCTTTCCTCTGTTTTAATGATCGTGCTCCTCACAGACAGCACTGTAGCACAGTGGTTAGCACTGTCGCTTCACAGCACTAGGGTTAAAGGTTCGATTCCCGGCTTGGGTCACGTCTGTGCAGAGTCTGCACGTTCTCCCCGTGTCTGCGTGGGTTTCCTCCGGGTGCTCCGGTTTCCTCCCACAAGCCCGAAAGACGTGCTGTTAGGTAATTTGGGCATTCTGAATTCTCCCTCTGTGCACCCAAACAGGCACTGGAATGTGGCGACTAGGGGCTTTTCACAGTAACTTCATCGCAGTATTAATGTAAACTTACTTGTGACAATGAAGGCAGCACGGTAGCACAAGTGGATAGTACTGTGGCTTCACAGTGCCAGTGTCCCAGGTTCGATTCCCTGCTGGGTCACTGTCTGTATTTTTGATTATCATATGTGTACAGTCTGGTAATCCAGCCACTGCAGCAAGCATGGGAGTTCACTGGGTCTGTTTGGTCTCGTTGGTATTAATGTGAATGTAAATGCAGCCTGGGCAAGCATTGCATTGGTTTCATTAGAGATAGACTTGTGGGCAACAGATTATGAAATCCTGCAGGTATCACCAACAGATCCTGGAAGGAGACAGAGGTGAAGGAATTCAGGCTGTGTTGATCTTGATGGTCATTGGCAGTGTGTGCCCCTTGGAAAGAGGTTCCCTTTCAGCAGTCTGCAGATGTCCACAATGACGTGCTGTGAAAGCTCAAGTGGCATGTGGCTGCAGAGATGAGAGCTGCTGATGCTGTTGGTGCTGCTGCTCCTGGTGCTGATGGTGTTGCTCCTGCTGTTGATGTTGGTGGTTCTGTTCCTCTTGTTCCTTATCTCAAGTCCTTATTATAGCTGCATAAGCTGCTCCCATGCAGTAGTGAAGGCAGACAGCAAGGAAAGTGTTGATCAAAGTGGACCAAATTCAAGATAGATTAAATTAGTTCCAAAACCAGTAAAGCTGTAAGAGCACACATTCATAAAAAGTCATGTGGGAACAAAGCTTTCACATAGACAGGAAGTATTATTCCAGTATTATTCTTGAAAGGTTTTCCAGCCTATGAATTCCATTGATCACTGACTGCCTGCTATACTGTTGCGTTGTTGACCCTGGCTCTGGAAATCTGGCATTGGTTATTAAAGCCAGAATGCTGGGTTAAAGGCAGAATTAATTGGAACTTTACATATTTAAATTATGGATCCGGCAGCTCCAAGTGAATTTTCTTGATAAGGTTGAGAGGGACTTAGTAGAATTGACGGCGAGAAATCTTTGGAGTCTAAAATATGGAGGCATAGTCTTTGGATAAGGGATTGATCATTTAGGACAGAGATGAAGAGAAATTACTCAAAAGAGTTGTGCATCTTTGGAATTCTCCACTCCAGAAGATTATGGATGCTCAATGGTTGAGTATATTAAAGATTTAGATCAACATATTTTTGGTTTCTCAGAGAGTAAAGGGATATATGATGCAGGTGGGGAAAAATGGTTGCAACTCAAGAGGGGGTGGCACAATGGTTAGCATTGCTGCCCCACAGCGCCAGGGACCCGGGTTCAATTCCAGCTTTGGGTGACTGTCTGTGTGGAGTTTGCACTTTCTTCCCGTGTCTGCGTGGGTTTCCTTGCGGGTGTTTCCATTTCCTCCCACAGTCCAAAGATGTGCAAGTTAGGTGGATTGCCATGCTAAATTGCCCTTAGTGTCCAAAAGGTTAGGTGGGGTTACGGGGATAGGGTGGGGGCGTGGTCCTAGTAGGGTGCTCTTTCAGAGGAACGGCGCAGACTTGATGGGCTGAATGGCCTCCTCCTACACTGTCTTGATTCTACGATCACCCACGATCATATTGAATGGTGCAGCAGGCTCAATAGGCCGTGTGGTTTACACCTGCACCTATTTCTTGTGTCCTTCCATTCCACATATCTCCAAATGCTAACACCGGGTATGACTGAGATCACGTTAGGGTTTATGATATGCTGATATTTTTGGCAATTCAGCATCCTCACCCACACCGTAACCCACACTCCCACGGAAATTAAAATTCTGCTCTTGTTCTTTGCAGCCAATTTCTGACTTTGGTTAACGAGTAAGAGCTCATTAACCTTTTGGTTAATGAGTTTCCCTGTTCTAGTTAATGAATTCTCCATTTTTGAGCCAAAATTTTCATGTTTGAATATTTTTGTGGTTGTTTTTCAGTGTTCTCAGGATCTTCATCTAGTACTAAGTATGACCCCGACATTCTCAAGGCAGAGATTTCAACAACAAAATCTAGGGTGAGAACAATGATAATTCATAAAATTGTGAATATCAGTTTCTATGAAGTCTTTGAATTGATCATTACTATCACTTATAATTCATGTAGTTTACATCTCTGGAACACTTATTCATATTGCAGAGCATAAAGGTTTAAACCAAGAATCTAACAAAATCCAACACTTTGCATATCGTTGTGTTTTATGGCCACCTAAAGTAAGAATTAGAAATATAAAACTGGGTACCATGTTGGAGGAAAAAAGTACACGGAAATCATTCTGTAGTACGGGTAGCATGGTGACAGAGTGGTGCTTCACAGCGCCAGGGACCTGTGTTCAATTCCAGCCTTGGATGACTGTGTATGGAATTTGCATGTCTACATGAGTTTTTCTGGGTGCTCTGTTTCCTCCCACATTCCAATGAGCAGGTTAGGTGGAGTTATGGGTATAGGGTGGGGGAGTAGGGTTCTCTTTCAGAAGGTCGGTGCAGACTTGATGGGCTGAATGGCCTCCTTCTGTACTGTAGGGATTCTATGGAAATTACATTCTGTGGAAAAATGCAGAACTTGAACAAGATCAGTAAACGGACTTGAAAATTAATTAGAAAATCAACCCAGGAAAGAGCTGAAGGGCTCGATGCCTTAGTCTCTGCTGGACCTGAATGATACCTTTGATCTCAGCTCCCCAAGTGCAAAACCATGGTGGATTGACGAGTATATTTTGAAAATGCTTCTCTTATTATTGCTGTTACCTCCCATTAGAATTAATTTATTTAACGGAAAAGCAAAAGCCCAACTACAATTTTAAAAATAGTTAATATCTGAGTTCTGGCTTTTACCAGAACCCAGTCCTGATTTCAGTTTTTTATAATTTTAAACTTCTAACATTTGTTTTCTTTTCCCCCTTTTTATCACTCTCTTACCTAATGATTAATCTGGATGTGACAGCCTTCATTGTGTAACTACAGAATCTCGCCCTGAGTTCAGCTTTAAACTGGATTTAAATGTGGAATTGCCTGTTAGTTTCAGAAATATTGAGCAGATCAAACATTTAAGATTGAATGGTGATATGTGTTCTTACTAGTTTTGGGAGAGGAGTGGGAAAACAATATTATTGTAAATGTACACAAAATAGCTAAATATAGAGAGGGTGTGTAATTTCACATCCTTTAATTATCTAATAAATATTTCTTGCTGTAGGGGAAAAACACAATCTTTCTATTATTTTCCCTACAACAGGTGAATAAACTGAAAAGAGAGCTATCTCATATGAGGCATGAACTTCAGTACAAAGAACAAGGATTTGAAACTCTTAAAGCGTAAGTATATAAGATTAAGACCTTTTTCCAAAAACTATTTTCATGTAAGTAATTTGTATAAAGAAAAAGTGTAATCTTGAATAGAAATAGTTGTAGCACAACCCATTCCTATTCAAACACATTCTTTGGCAACAGGAATTTTAATTAGACCAAATGTGTTGAAAAGGCGTAGGACGATTAGGGACAAAAAATAGTTTTACACATGGAGGCAGCGGCATGCCTGAAGTATTAAATGAGTACTTTGCATCTGTCTTTATGCCAAGGAAGAAGATGCTGCCAAAGTCATATAGTTAAAGAGACAATTCAGATATTGGATTGGACCAAATGTTGATAAAGAGGAGGTATTGGAAAGGTTGGTTGTAGTTAAAAGTTGATACATCACCAGAAACACAAGAGATACACACTGGATACTGAGAGAAGTAAGTGTAGAAATTATGGAGGCCGTCATTTTCTAATTCTTCTTCGATACAGTGGTGGTACCAGAAGACTGGAGAATTGCAAATATTATTTATACCCTTGTTCGCAAAAGGGTGCAAAAATAAGCCCAGCAACTTCAGGCCAGTCAGTTTACCTTCATTGATTGAAAAATTTTTAGGACTGAAATCTGGCTTAATGACCTAGGCTTAGATCTGCAGGGCACAAATTCAAAATTTGTCAATGACACAAAACTTCGAAGTATTGTGAACTGTGAAGAGTGCAGTGATCGACTTCAAGAGGACATAGGCAGGGTGGTGAAATGGGCGGACCAATGACAACTGAAATTCAATGCGGAAAAGTGTTAAATAATACGTTTTGGTAGGAAGATAAGAAAAGGCAATATAAAAAAAGGTACAATTCCAAAGGGGTGCAAAAACAAAGTGATATATGTGTGCTATATAATTGTTAAATGTGACAGGTTAAGTTGAGAAAACAGTAAATAAGGCATATGGGGACCTGAGCTTGATAAATGGAGTAAATAGAGGAATAGAAGAAAGTTATTCTAAACCTTTATAAAACACTATGTTACAACACCCTGGCTATTGCGTGGTCAATTCCAGCCCACCTTGACCTGGAGTCACAAGACAATTGAATTAACCAATAATTCTTAGAAAAATACCCGAAGTATTTGGCCCTTGACTGCCCAATAATTAGTCACCAGGTTGGTAAATTTAAATGTAATTATTTTTTATTTATAATAAGAAATATGCAGCAAATGCAACTAGTTAACTCATAACTAATTCCTATTCCCCCACATTAACTTGTCGCCCATCTCATATATATAATATATCTATTACACGGGAGGGTGGCGCAGTGGTTAGCACTGCTGCCTCACGATGCCAAGGTCCCAGGTTCGATCCCGGTTCTGGGCCGCTGTCCACGCAGAGTTTGCACATTCTTCCCGTGTTTGCGTCGGTTTCTCCCCCACAACCCAAAGATGTGCAGTGTAGGTGGATTGGCCACGCCAAATTGCCTCTTAATTGGAAAAAATGAATTGGCCACTCTAAATTTTTTTTTAAAATTAAAAATAATATATATATTACACAAGACAAACAAACAAGAGGGGAAGAAAGGGGTGACTATAATAAGTTTAAAAAAAATAAGAGTCTTTGGTTCAGATTATTTTTTTCCAGCACACTGTCCTTCAAACCAGGCTTTCAGGTGGAGGTTTCTGCTTTCTAGTCTTTAATGGTTTTCACTGTAGGCTCATTCAGGTCTCTGTAATGTCAGAAATATAGCAGCTCACAGCGTTTCTGGAGAAAACACAAGGGAGAAAGAGCAGGTCCTTTTATCTATGTATCCAGGCCTCAACTCTATTTTCCATCAGTCACTGGAAATCATCCCACTAAGGCAGGATCACCACGTGTTACCGGGCAGAATACAGCCTATTGACCAATTCGTTGACAACCAGCCAACCAATCGAATCAAGTCCCATTCCATCTCTCAGACTCCACAAAGTCTGAGTTCTGTTGCTCGAAGCTAGCAGTGTTCTTTTACGTAACTTTTGAATTCTTAATTTCCCCTGCTCAGCTTAAAGACATTAAGCATCCATGGATCAAAATGATAACAGCAAAAATAAAGAAAGGGGAAAGAAGGGAATCAACAGGAAGGATCCTTACAACTGGTTCAGCCTCAGCTGGATTATTGTTTCCAATTCTGGGCACAACGCTTTCGCAAGAATGTGAAGGTTGCAGAAAAGATTCAAAAGAATGTTTCCAGGAATGACCGACTTCAGTTATAAGGACAGATTGGAAGAGGCCAGAATAGTTCTCCTTTGAAAAGAGAAAGATAAGAGGAGACTTGATAGCTATGTTCAAACATCATCAGGAGTCTGAACAAAATAGGTAGGGGGAAATCTTTTATTGGAGGAAGGGTCAAGAACCAGAGATCAGCGATTGGGAAAAGAACCAGGGGAGACATGAGGAAAAACTCCTCTAGCACCGAGTAAGGTCTGAAAGTGCTGCCTGAGAATATGCTGGAGACAGATTCAATCATGATTTTCAAACAGATGTTGAATAATTATCTGAAAAAAACGGATTCTCAGGTCAACGGGGAAAAGCTGATAGAGTAGGATGAGCTGAGTTAGTTGCCCTTATGGAGAATTGAC
Source organism: Scyliorhinus torazame (assembly GCF_047496885.1). Lineage (NCBI taxonomy): Eukaryota > Metazoa > Chordata > Chondrichthyes > Carcharhiniformes > Scyliorhinidae > Scyliorhinus > Scyliorhinus torazame. Next base: position 284,592,905 of record NC_092713.1, on the reverse strand, counting down.
AGAGAAAAGATGTAATGAAGATTCACTGAGGATGAGAAAGTGTACGTCTGATGGTTGACTTTTTTTTCTTGCCTCTTTTATATACTAAGATCGAATAAAATCCTGCCCTCCTTTGTGCTAATTGAAGCCGTGAGTGGCTAATTAATAGCCAGTAGGTGAGCCTGGATGGGAAGTGAAGGGCTGTCTCCATCTTGCAACCAGTTTTCCAACTGGAGGTCCTCGACAGGCTCTCTCCCCCCCCCCCCCCCCCCCCCCCCCCCCCCCCCCCCGACCCATTCCCCTGGGATCTTATTTCCTGGTCCTACTGAGAACTCCCCTCATTCCCACCAACTTCCCTGTCATCCGGCTCTTGGCTCCTCTTCGCTGGTACGGGATGCAGTCGCAGCAGTGGCCAGGGCTCCTTGTTGTGCCGTTGGGAAAGGGGAATTTCCAGCCAATCAGATTGGCCTGCAGCCCTCTGAGGCAGGGCAGAATGGGGGCAGCGATCTCGCTCTGAGCCACCTAATAGGAGGGGAGTAGAGACAACCCCGGTAACTATAGACCAGTGAGCCTTACTTCTGTTGTGGGCAAAATCTTGGAAAGGTTTATAAGAGATAGGGTGTATAATCATCTGGAAAGGAATAATTTGATTAGACATAGTCAACACGGTTTTGTGAAGGGTAGGTCGTGCCTCTCAAACCTTATTGAGTTCTTTGTGAAGGTGACCAAACAGGTGGATGAGGGTAAAGCTGTTTCTGCAGGCTACTGCAGAAAATACGGAAGCATGGGATTCAGGGAGATTTAGCAGTTTGGATCAGAAATTGGCTAGCTGGAAGAAGACAAAGGGTGGTGGTTGATGGGAAGTGTTCAGACTGGAGTCCAGTTACTAGTGGTGTACCACAAGGATCTGTTTTGGGGCCACTGCTGTTTGTCATTTTTATAAATGACCTGGAGGAGGGCGTAGAAGGATGGGTGAGTAAATTTGCAGATGACACTAAAGTCGGTGGAGTTGTGGACAGTGCGGAAGGATGTTACAAGTTACAGAGGGACATAGATAAGCTGCAGCGCTGGTCTGAGAGGTGGCAAATGGAGTTTAATGCAGAAAAATGTGAGGTGATTCATTTTGGAAGGAATAACAAGAAGACAGAGTACTGGGCTAATGGTAAGATTCTTGGCAGTGTGGATGAGCAGAGAGATCTTGGTGTCCATGTACATAGATCCCTGAAAGTTGCCACCCAGGTTGAGAGGGTTGTTAAGAAGGCGTATGGTGTGTTAGCTTTTATTGGCAGAGGGATTGAGTTTCGGAGCCATGAGGTCACGTTGCAGCTGTACAAAACTCTGGTGCGGCCGCATTTGGAGTATTGCGTGCAATTCTGGTCACTGCATTATAGGAAGGATGTGGAAGCATTGGAAAGGGTGCAGAGGAGATTTACCAGAATGTTGCCTGGTATGGAGGGAAGATCTTATGAGGAAAGGCTGAGGGACTTGAGGCTGTTTTCGTTAGAGAGAAGAAGGTTTAAGAAGTGACTTAATTGAGGCATACAAGATGATTGGATAGGGTGGACAGTGAGAGCCTTTTTCCTCGGATGGTGATGCCTAGCACGAGGGGACATAGCTTTAAATTGAGGGGAGATAGATATAAGGCAGACGTCAGAGGTAGGTTCTTTACTCAGAGAGCAGTAAGGGTGTGGGATGCCCTGCCTGCAACAGTAGTGGACTCGCCAACACTAATGGTATTCAAATGGTCATTGGATAGACATATGGACGATAAGGGAATAGTGTGAATGGGCTTTAGAGTGGTTTCACAGGTCGGCGCAATATCGAGGGCCGAAGGGCCTGTACTGCGCTGTAATGTTCTATGTTCTATGTAATACCCCTTTGAGTGTAAACTACCTGCAGGATAGTGCAGCTTGCCTTTCATGGCAGCTTTGTCAGTGGCCTGTCATCCATGAAATCCTGCCCATGTTATAGCTCCCAGAGAAAAAAATAACTTTTTCCATGAGTTAGAATCATTAAAACCTGACAGCAGCTGAAAAGTGCCTGGCTGTTTTGCTGTGAGCTGCTTAAAAGGAGAAAGCAAGTTTGAGACAGCAGCTTGAGAAGTTCTGGTTTGCTGTGAGCTGCTGAAGCCAGTTTGAAAAAGCAGCTCGTGTGCGTCTGTGTGTTTCCAGAGAGCTGCAGGAAGAAAAGCAAGGTGCTGGAGCTGAAGTCAACCAAACTGATATATCTCTGCCATCAAACAGAAAATATATATATTCTGTGACCTGGTGTGTTACTGTTTTGAAGGTTTGAAGCCTTTTGGATGTTTGAAGGAACATTTTGAGGGATTATTTAGTGTTGTATTATTTTTGGGGTTATCTTTGAAGGTGTTAAGAGATCCAATGTTTATTTAATAGGTTAATTTGAGTTAATGGAATAAACCTTATTTTGTTTTAAAAACCACGTGTCCATAAGTGTAATATCACACCTGGGGAACAAGCCTTGTGCTTCAAAAGCAACAATCCATTAAAGGGGGAGGTTGGTTGAACTCGGTGACACATTTTTGGGGTTCTGAAAACACTTCGCCCATAACACCAATCAAGCAGGCTGCTTTACCCTCAATGCTATCAAGCTTGAGTGTTGTTGAAGCTACACCGTTCCAGATGGCAGATGGAGTGTTCGTACTCTTGTTTTGTGCCTTGTAGATGGTGGAGTTGTCATTGCAAACTTCCCACCTCTGACCTCCTCTTGTAGTCACAGTATTTACAAGGCTGGTTCAGTCAAGTTTCCGGTCAATGGTATCATGGGGATTCAGCGATGGCGCTATCTTTGAGGGGAAATGATTAGATTCTCTCTTTTGGAGATGGACATTGCCTGACACAAATGTAACTCCCACTCTTCATCAAAATAGCATCATGGGATCTTTTATGTTCACATGAGAAAGCAGGCAGGGCTGCTATTTAGTGTTTCACCCAAAATTAGAACCTCACAGTATAATACTTCCTCAGTCCTGCCCTAAATGATTGCCCTCAAAGCCTGGAGTGGGACTGGCCCCCAGAGTCTTCTGGTCCAGAGGTCGGAATGCAACTAACTCAGCTAAAACTGACATACTCAAAAGTCCTTCCATGAATAAATTATTTTTACATCTATCAGTATCTTACAGTCTTTAAATTATTGGTCAACTTAACAGAGGAGGACAAATTGGGCGGGAATCTCCGATAATGGGGCTAAGTGTTGACGCCATCGTAAGCGGCGGAGCGTTTTACAATGGCGTCATCTGTGCACTAGGAGCAGCGATTTCCCCCAACTCACAGGGGGCCAGCACGGCACTGGAGTGCTTCATGCAGCTCCAGCTGCCAATACACGCCCCAGCATGGGCGGCGCATGCCCGCCACGGCCGGTGCAGGTCCGCACATGCCCACCACGGCTGCCGCAGGTCCGCACATGCCCGCCACGGCCGACGTGGGTCGGTGCCTCCGCGCCGGCCCCCACGCAACATGGCAGAGCCCTACAGGGGCCCAGGACGGAGGAACATAGGCCCCCCGGAATTCGCAAGCCCGCCGATCGGTAGTCCCCGATCGCGGGCCTGGCCACCGTGCAGGTTCCCCTACCCCTCCCCGGAGTCTGATCCCCCCTCCCCCAAACCAGGACGGCCCCCGCACCCAGAACGCCGAGGTCCCGCCAGGCAGACCACACGGAACGACGCCGGTGGGACTCGGCGAGCACTCGGCCCGTCAAGCGCGGAGCATTGCCGGGGGGGGGGGGGGGGGGGGCACGTTCAGCAGGCCCCGACCGGCGGAGTGGCGACCACACCGGCACCAATACTCCGATCGACGGAGAAATGGCGGCCTGGCATTGCGGGATTCGCGCCCACCCCGGCGATTCTCCGACCCGGCGCGGGATCGGATAGTCACGCCCATTATCTCTTGTCATCATCATTTCTACACCTTGAATGTGTCAGTTCCATGGAAAAATAGTTATTTTTTTCTCTGGGAGCTATAACACAGGCAGGATTTCATGGATGACAGGCCACTGACAAAGCTGCCATGAAAGGCAAGCTACACTATCCTGCAGGTAGTTTACACTCAAATGGGTATTAGGTGGCTGAAACCAAAAGCAGAAGTGAGCTCCACTCCCCCCAACCTCTGACATCACTTCAGTAATATGATCATCTCCATTCCTTAAAGGTACATTGTTTGAACATCCATTTCTTAAAGGTACACTCACAGGACACCTCCCCCCCCCCCCCCCCCCAATAAAAACAAATAAACCATCAACTTCTCATTTTTCACTTTTGCACCATCCACTAAGAAATGTACACAGTAAATATACCTTTTCATTTTTAAAAAAAACAACACACGCAAAACAGGTATAACAATATCATCCATTTTTCTTTGTTCTTCTTCCTCCAACCGAAAAATTTCTCAATTGACAGTCTCTTGGAACAAAGTCTCTGCACGATCCATCCATTCCTCTACTCCTCGGCATTTCTCTTTAGAATCAGATACTTTAGTTCAATCTGATCACAGAGTCCCTTGCAATTCTCCAATACAGGAGCATTGGTTATCACAGCTTTCGGGCAGTCAAATGCCTGTTGAAAGTCCGCTGTCCATTGAAATTTTTGACGTTTCTTTAGCAAGTCCATCAGTGGAGTAATCACGCCACAAGAATTTTGCACAAATGTTCGATCAAATTCATTCATGTTAAGAGATCGTATTGTCTCCCTTCGTCTTGAGGGTATCGGAAACTCCGCAAGGAAAGTGATTTGGGCTTCTCCAAATTCACTTTTGGCTAGGTTCATCATCAAACCAGCCTCCTGAACTCGATCGAAGAACTTCATACGATGTTTAAAATGTTCTTTCCATGTCTGGAAGTTGGAAATAAAAGCAGATTGTCCCACCTTCTCAATGCAATCCTTCAAACGTGGGATAGGATAAGAGTCCGTTCTTGTAACTGCATTCACCTTTTCTATAGTCCACACACAACAGTTGGGTACCGTCTGGTTTAGGTACCATCACTATGGGTGAGCTCCATTGGTTGCAACCCACTTCAATTATGCCATTTTTAAGCATACTCTCAATCTCTCTGTTAACCTGTGCCAATTTTAAAGAATTAAGTCTATATGGATGTTGTTTGATAGGAACAGCATTTCCCACATCTACATCATGTATAGCCATTTTAGTACTTCCCAATTTATCTCTACAAACTTGCCCACGTGATATCAATAACTCTTTCAGGTCAGTTCATTTTTCCTCTGGAAGGTAACTTAACAATTCATCCCAATTTTTAAGAACATCCTCATTTTCCAATTTAATTTGAGGTATGTCAAATTCACGGGCATCCGGATTTGGTTTGTCACTTTGAGTTAGAATCATTACAACCTCCTTTTTCTCTCCTTCCCTTTCAAAGTATCTTTTAAGCATATTCACATGACACACTCGGTGAGCCTTCCTTCTATCTGGTGTTTTTACCACATAATTCACCTCACTTAATTTCCTTTCAATCTGATATGGTCCACAAAATCTAGCTTTTAAAGGCTCACCTACCACTGGTAACAACACTAAAACTTTATCTCCACAGTCAAAACTACAAACTTTGGATTTCTTGTCCGCTACCCGTTTCATCACATTTTGTGCAACTTTCAAATGTTGTCCAGCCAATTCACCTGCTCGATTTAATCGTTCCCTAAAATTTGACACTTAATCCAATTTTTTACGATTTTTCACCCACCAATTTTTCCTTAATCAATTTAAGTGGTCCTCTTACCTCATGACCAAAAATTAGTTCAAAAGGACTAAATTTGATAGACTCATTCGGTGCATCCCTAATTGCAAACAATACGAATGGCATTCCTTTATCCCAATCCTCTGGATAATCTTGACAATACGCCCTCAACATTGTCTTTAATGTCTGATGCCATCTTTCTAACGCTCCCTGCGATTCTGGATGGTACGCAGTTAGAATCATAGAATCATAGAAGTTTACAGCATGGAAACAGGCCCTTCGGCCCAACCAGTCCATGCCACCCAGTTTTTACCATTAAGCTAGTCCCAGTTGCCCGCACTTGGCCCATAACCCTCTATACCCATCTTACCCATGTAACTATCTAAATGCTTTTTAAAAGACACAATTGTACCCGCCTCTACTACTACCTCTGGCAGCACATTCCAGACACTCACTACCCTCTGAGTGAAGAAATTGCCCCTCTGGGCCCTTCTGAATCTCTCCCCTCTCACCTTTAACCTATGCCCTCTAGTTTTAGACTCCCCTACCTTTGGGAAAAGATGTTGACTATCTACCTTATCTATGCCCCTCATTATTTTATAGACGTCTATAAGATCACCCCCTAAGCCTCCTACGCTCCAGGGAAAAAAGTCCCAGTCTATCCAGCCTCTCCTTATAACTCAAACCATCAAGTCCCGGTAACATCCTAGTAAATCTTTTCTGCACTCTTTATTTAAAGTTGATTTAAATTATTTTATTCCTAAGCTATCCATAACTTCTTTGAATAACTTTGAAGTAAAATTTGATCCTTGATCCGATTGAATTTCTGGGGGTAGTCCATATCTAGTAAAGAATTTAAGTAACTCCTCCACAATCCTTTTAACTGTAATATTACGTACTGGAATGGCCTCTGGATACCTAGTAGTCACATCCATTAGTCAAAAGATATTGATTCCCACTTTTTGTTTTAGGAAGCGGTCCTACACAATCAATTAGGACCCTCGTAAAAGGTTCCTCAAATGCTGGAATGGGTATTAAGGGCGTTGGTTTTATCACTGCTTGAGGTTTCCTATCACTTGACATGTGTGACATGATTGACAAAATTTAACTACATCTTTATGTAATCCAGGCCAATAAAAATGTTTCTGGATTTTAGCTTGAGTTTTCCATATTCCCAAATGACCTCCCACAGGTACCTCATGCGCAACACCTCCTTTCTATATCCTACCGGCAATACTACTTGATGAACTTCTGCCCACTTTTCATCCGCCTGTATGTGTACAGGTCTCCATTTTCTCATCAAGACATCACTTTTATGATAATAACACTCTGGTATACTCTTGGATTCCTCTTCCGTATATGCTTTCTGATATATCCGTTTTATTTCTACATCTTTCTGTTGTAACACCGCCAATTTTCCTGAATTAAAAATATCCGCCTCCTCCTCCACCGGTTCTTGTTCTTTTTCAACCATCTGATCAAAAATCGTTTCTGATAATTGCACTTCAACTTCATCTTCACTCTTTGATTTCTCCTCTTGTCTTAACCTGTGACTTTGCGACCTTGTTACTACACAATCCGGATAAATCCCAGGATATTTGTCCTTCAATACTTCAGTTGTCTGATTTTCCACTGGTTTATCGTTCGTTGAAGTGCACATGAATTTCTAATAGTATTAAAAATCTTAAAGTAGAGTCTCATTCCTTTTGATTTTAATTATTGTTAGACAGTTAAAAACATCTTTTTCATTTTTTCTTTGTTTTATCTGTCTCTTCCTTTCCCTCTCTCTTTATTTCACTTTCTGAATGTGGTATTTTATTTAATCAAATTGCATTTTCTGGTTTAGACTGTGCACCTCGATGAGCATTCATCAAACTGATTGGTTGAAGACACACGCCATTGTTTGCCATGCTTGTACAAGACCCAGATTCCTTATAGGATGCCGTACCGTGCTGTTTCAGACTTCCAATGACTTTAAATTGTTGCTCAAAAGTGTACAAAGATTCTGTGTACATTTATAACTGATGCGAATGACGAGCATAATTTCTGCACCACAAAATCCAGGCCATCCATCTCACAACTATTGTGTCTGTCTTATTCATTAGTTTTCTGAACTATACTGATTTGAAATGTACAAAATTATTTTAATTGATGGGCAGGACTTTCCGGTCCCATCGGACCTTTGTAGGTTAGTTTTTTTCCGACCCACTTGAGACGATTTCAAAAAATCTCCGCCAATAATATTTCTTCACAGTCAAATGAACAGATAGAGTCAGTATTAAATGCAACAGAATAGTTGAAAGCATCATTGTAATCTTGTTAAAAAAGACGCAATTCAAATATTTTGGAATTTAAGTGAATATCTTTAGGAATTAAACTAACATCAAAACAACTATTTTTGGCTATTACAGTAAAAATCTTGCAATTAAATGTATATGATTGGCTGTGCCAGAAAATATTCAATAACTTTTGTATCCTCACAATTATTGACTGCTCCATGCATTTTCAATGACAGAATTGATCTAAAGATGTCAGGCACTCGGGGAGGATACAAACTTGATGAAGCACAGGCGATTCTGAATGAAATGAAAACCATCAAAAGGGCTATTAGCTCAGGAGAAAAGGAAAAAAGAGATCTCATGCAGGTAATGTTTTAATGGTGCACAGGTCAAGTGTTAAAACTGATTTTGCAAGCTGAAATTTGAAAAGTTAAACCGTTTCAATTTTAAAAAATTAATTTACGGGATGTGAGTGTCACTGGTTCGGCCAGCATTTATTTTCCATCCCAAGTTGCCCTTCAGAATGTGGTGGTGAGTTGCCTTCTTGAACCGCTGCAGTCCCTGAGGTGTAGTTACACCCACTGCTGTTAGGGAGGGAGTTTTTGCCCCGGCAACAGTGAAGGAATAACGATATATTTCCAAGTCAGGGTGGTGAGATTCCCAGGTATCTGCTGTTCTATCCTTCTAGATGGCAGTGGTTGTGGGTTTGGAAGGCGCTGTCTAAGGAACCATGACAAGTTACTGCAATGCATCTTGTAGATGGCACACATGGCTGCCAATGTTCGTTGGTGGTGGAGGGTTTGAATGTTTGTGAAAGGGGGAGCAATCAAGCGGGCTGCTTTTTCCTGGATGGTGTTGACCCTCTGTTGTTGGAGCTGCACTCATCCAGGCAAGTGGAGAGTGTTCCATTACAATCCTGACTTGTATCTTGTAGATGGTGGACTTGCTTTTGGGGGGTTCGGGGGGGGGGTGTCAGGAGGTGAGTTACTCGCCTTAGGATTCCAGCCTTTGACCTGCCCTGGTAGCCACAGTATTAATATGGCTAGCCCAGTTCAGTTTCTGATCAAAGGTGACCCCCAGGATGTTGATTGAATTTAGTTGGTGATCTTGGATTAGGCAAAGGAGGTGACAGCAGTGCTATTTAAATTAATGACTTTTTATTTTAAAGTACTAAACTTTTGACTGGAATGGAATATTGCTGGATGGCTGTCCATTAGATTGCATGGTTAACTGCCATAGAATTTTTATTTTGCAACTTTTGTCTTGCTTTAGTACTTGGAAAGTAATGTTGAACTCTTTGGGGCGTTGGGTTGAATACTTGTGTCAAGTTTGTCGAGGGATGGGAGTGCTTTGGAAGATTGACATTTTCAGCTTGTGGAGGGATGTGAGATTGGACAACCTGGCCAGCGGGGGGAGTTGTAGATCAGTGCGAGAGGCCTTAATTTAAGGCAGTAGGACAGATCATACGTCATGGTGGAGGGAGAGGGAATGTATATTGTAGCTAAGGAGGGGAAAGAACACGTACATCCCAGTGGAGTGAAAGAGCCCATACATCCCAGCATAGCGGTGGTTGGGGAGGGGGGACAGAGGAGAAGAGAGGCCGTACACAATGAGCAATAGAGTACATTGTGATGGGGGGCGGGGGGGGGGGGACAGAGAGGTTGTTGTGGCTGGAGCAGCAAGCCACGGCAGTCAATGGGACGGTCAAACGGGTTCTTGAACTCCTCCTCCTGGACCACAAGGAGTCCTAAGAAAGGTGTGCACCTTGTATTTCAGCAATTCCAGTCTCCAAATTGCTTACGTAATAACCATTGAGCATTCAGATTGCAAAATTTTAATTTTCAAAAATTCTGTTACTACTTTTAGTATAAATACTGAATTTGTTTTTTTCCTCTTCTAGAGCCTAGCCAGATTAAAAGATGGTTTCCGAATTGAAACAGGATTTCACTCTGATCTCTGGGTCAGTCAGACATCATTAAGCACAAACCAACCTGTCAGTTGCCAGTTCTCAGAAGTTGGGTCCCAGACAGATGTTTCAGGAGATGTAAGTGTAAAATCCAGCTTGTTTTAGTAAAAATGGCTATTACAATAAGATATGCAAGTAACCTCATAGAGTCTAAATTCATAATCTGTACCGTACATCTCCAGAGACTTTAAATACACCACCATACTAATTATCTAGGACTCAGAATAATTCTCTGAAATATGAGTTCATTAATGAATCTTAAATTTACTGAAGAGGTGTTCAGGAAGAGGATCAAGAAAAAAATGACATTTTAATACTTTGCAGTGTATTGTATTCAGTAGGGTGATCTAATTCAAAACTGATCATTGATTTAGCAGGTGCATTATAGAATTTCAGTTGTGACAAACATTGGGCGTCATTCTCCGACCCCCCGCCGGGTTGGAGAATCGCCGGGGGCTGCCGTGAATCCCGCCCCCGCCGGTTGCCGAAGTCTCCGGTACCGGATATTCGGCGGGGGTGGGAATCGGGCCGCGCCGGTTGGCGGGCCCCCCCCCGCTGGTTTCTTCTGTCAAAGTCCCGCCGATAAATTGCCTGTCCCGCCGGCGTGGATTAAACCACCTTTTGAACGGCGGGACAAGGAGGCGTGGGGGGGGCGCGAGGTGATCTGGCCCCGGGAGGTGCCCCCACGGTGGCCTGGCCCGCGATCGGGGCCCACCGATCCGCGGGCGGGCCTGTGCCGTGGGGGCACTCTTTCCCTTCCGCCTCCGCCACGGTCTCCACCATGGTGGCGGGGGCGGAAATCCCTCCGGCATCGGCCTAGCCCCTCAATGTTGGGGCTCGGCCCCCAAAGATGCGGAGCATTCCGCACCTTTGGGGCGGCGCGATGCCCGTCTGATTGGCGCCGTTTTGGGTGCCAGTCGGTGGACATTGCGCCGTTTGGGGAGAATTTCGCCCATTATGTCAAAACATTTTCTTCTCAACTTAACCTGTGCTCTGTAAAGTAAAAGAGATGTACTTCTGGGAATGAGATAGAACCATGAGACAAATGCACACTCAGCATACCTTATCAGTAAGTGCTTAATTAGGCACACTTAAGTGTGATTTTTTTTCTATTCACTCATGAGATGTAGGCGTCGCTGGCTAGGCTAACATTTATTGCCCATTCCTAATTGCCATTGATAAGGTAGTGGTGAGCTGCCTACTTGAACTGCTGCGGTCCATGTGGTGGAGGTACACTCACATTGCTGATAGGGAGGGTGGTCCAGGATTTTGACACTGAAGGAACGGCAACATATTTCCAAGTCAGGATGGTGTGTGGCCTGGGGGAGATCTTCCAGGTGGTGGTGTTCCCATGCAACAGTTGCCCTAGTTTGGAAGGTGCTGTCTAAGGAGCCTTGGTGAGTTCCTGCAGTGCAGCTAGTTGATGGTACACACTGCTGTCACTGTGCATGGGTAGTGGACGGAGTGAATGTTTGTAGGTGCAATGCTAATCAAGCGGATTGCTTTGTCTGGATGGTGTCAGCTTCTTGAGTATTGTTGGAGTTGCACTAATCCAGGCAAGTGGAGAGTATTCCATCACACACCTGACTTAAACCTTGAAGATGGTATACAGGCTTTGGGGGAGTCGGGAGGTGAGTTACTTGCCACAGGATTCCTAGACTCTGACCTGCTCTTGTTGCCACAGTATTTATATGGCTGGTCCAGCTCAGTTTATGGTCAATGGTAACCCCCAGAATGTTGATAGTGGGGAACTCAATTATGATGCCATTGAATGTTATAGGGGAGGTGGTTGTATTCTCTCTTGTTAGAGATGGTCATTACCTGGCATTTGTGTGGCATGAATGTTACTTGCCAGCAGTCTCTGATAACAGCAAATGCTGAGGCTATCTATTAAGACAGCAACAGATGCAATGACCACTGCCATCGTCCCTACGTCTCACTGCTATACAGCATTCTTGCCATCTTGACTCTATTTCTAACTTGACTCTTCCCGTTCTGAGCAATTCGTGTGGCTAGATTCACCTTCACTCATTCCCCTCGTGGTTGCTTGACGGCTATGGCCCATAAATCTCCTGGTAGTGGTTCAGGCCCTTTCCACTACAACCCGAGCCATCTGGCCCAGGATGTCGTTGACATTTAACATACTGTCCCACCATGGATTGAATACATAACCAGTGAGGGCCCTACCTGCAAGTTGAAAGTCCTCTACAGTAAAGAAGTTGGTGATCTGTAAGAAGAAGATGTGGTTATTGTCACATTCTTTCTCCATATATGAATCTTGTCCTGTCCTTCAGAAAGCACCACCGCATAGGGAAAGTTTGAACAGCTTTAAATGCTCTTTCTGGCGGACTGATCGGTACCACAATGACAGAATCGTTACTGATTAGTTCCATGGTATGATAGGAGCAAATTATGTGATGGTGTAATTCAGTATAATATTCTTGTGTTGTCATTAAAAGGTGCTACAATATCTTTCACTAAGAGTAAAGCAATATTATTGGCTTCTATTATTGGCCTGTAATTGTTGTTGTGTTTGATTCTGGAGCCATTTTTAACCCAGTCTGCATTATTCAGTTTGTTTCCAGCAATAATACTAAACTGGCTGAGAAGGTGAGACTTAGCCTGCAATATGAAGAATCAAAGCGAAGGTTAGTGCTAAACAAATTTTTTATTATTATTTTCGTCATGTAATCTGACAGTGTCACCTGTGCCTCAGTTTTTATCACAGTCGGCTCTGGCACAGAAGATTTTGGGTTCCTATCCCCACACCAAGCAAGAAAATCTTGGTTAATACTTCAGTGGAGTGCTGAGGGAGTGCTGTACTCTAGAAGTTGCCGTGTCTCAGATGAAACGTTAACTCAAGACCCCACCTGTCCTATTTTGAAGACGAGTAGAATAGTGATCCACAGTGTCCTGTCCAGTATTTATTACACAATCAACACCACAAAAACATTATCTGGCTTGTTATCACAATCCTGTTTGCGGGAGCTTGTTGTTTGCAAATTGGCTGCTGTGTTTCTACATTAAAACAGTGACTACACTTCCTAAGAGCGCTTCATTGACTGTAAAACCTGGATACCTGAAGTTGTGAATACACTATATGAATGCAAGTCACTGTTCCACAAGACTTTACTGCTACAACAAATCGTCAATTTGTGACTTTCGAATAGGTTTTAATCATTAGTTTTTAAACATTATCTTGTAAGAATTAAAACAACAAATTTAATTTTTGTAGAACCGTTAATGTAGACAACAAGGAGCTTTACAAGGCATAAAGAGAAAACATTGGCTGGATTTTAATCTCGAGGCGAGTTCTGTGGAGGGATAGTGTTGGCAGTTTGTGAGATCAGGAAACCTGGATGAACAGGTTCCCAAAGACCTGCAAAATGTAATTGCAGGACTCCTTGAAATTATTTTCTGTGGGTGGGAGGCCATTCAGGTGTTTTGGGAAAGTGAGAAATCATGGAGAGGGCCTTTCCAGACAGTGCTTGGGGGGTGGTTCTGATAGTGGTGTGTGTGTATGTGTATGGTCCGATGATGTTCAGGCTGGTGGGGTGGAGAGCTGAGGGTTAACAGTTTGATCATGGAGAGACTGATCATCATTGGACCTGAATGGAAGCACCACTGCTCTTCCTGCTCACGAGCAGTTCTGTGGAGTAGTTCATAGATCCATAGAATACTTACAGTGCTCAAGGAGGCATCTGACCATTGAGTTTGCACCAACCCTCTGAAAGAGCTCCTACCTGAGCCCATGCCCTCACCCTATCCCCATAACCCAGTAACCCCACTAACCTTTTGGACACAACGGGGCAATTTTGCATGGCCTGCACATATTTGGATTGTGGAGGAAACCCACACAGATATGGGGAGAAGGTGCAAACTTCACACAGTCATCCAAGGCCGGAATTGAACTCGGGACTCTGGCACTGTGAAGCTGCAGTGCTAACCACTGTGCCACCATGCTGCCCGGCACTTACCTCATGGGTTCAGTCCATCTTGCCTTTCTTCAGCAGTTCAGGTTCCCAGTGCAAGTAGAACAACTGTTACATTGAAGGCAGACTACCCAATATAATACAATTCACTGCTTTTATTTAAATAGTAATTTTTGTTTCATTGGCAGGATTGCAAATATCAAGATTGAAATGGCTAAGCTTACTAGTGAGGCATGGCCTGGAGTATTAGATGCAGAACGAGACAGGCTGTTGCTGATAAATGAGAAAGAAGAACTGTTGAAGGAACTGCAGTTTATAAACCCTCGTAAATGGACACACAATGAGGTAGAGCGCTTGGAGATGGAAAGGAAACGACTGGCAGAAGACCTTCAGGCTGCAAGGGACACACAAAGCAAAGCACTGACAGAAAGGTTTGTGATTCAGTTTGTTGAGATAATCCAGCATTGTGAATAATAGCTGAATTGAAATGTTTTATAATACATGTATATGCAAGTAAATTAATGTGTAGTTGTACATTGCATGAGGAAATTGAGGAAAGATTGCTCAATTGATCGGTACAGGAAGAGTTGGGAATAGTAGAAACACTTTGATGACAGTATATATTGAACTATCCAATAACTATTTTGTGCTATTTTTCAACAATGAGGAAACAGAAGATATTAGTTGATATCCTTTACGGATGATCATGACGAATCCATTTAAAGTAAAGTTTGTCCAGTTTTGGTATATAAATGACCATTGGTTGGTAAGATCTGGCAAAGTAAAGCTGATATTTACAGTGAGCATGTGTCTGCACAGTTCAAATAGCTCCAAACCTCATTAATGAAGGACTTGATACTTAGAGAGAACTGGATAAGAATACCAACATGTTCCTACTGAGCCAAATAGCCTTTTTCTTTGCTGTAAATACGGTGCAATGCATTGATTCTTATTTGTACTTAATTTATAAATGACATTTTTTCATTTCTCTGTGTTTTGTAAGTGCTTCATAAGAATTTGCTTCCCCGGAAAAAGGCCATTCAATCCCTCCAGCCTCCTCTGCCCGCCAGTAAGAGTGTGGCTGACCCTGAACCTCACTACAACTTCCTGTACTATCCCCATATCCCTTGATTTCCTTCAAATTCAAAAATCTTGAATACACTCAACAACTTGGTAGCCTCTGGAGTAGAAAATTCCAAAAGCTCGCAGTCCTTTGAGTGAAGAAATTTGACCTCAGTTTATCCCTAAATGGCCAATTTCTTATTCCGAGACTATGGCTGGGATTTTCCGGCCCCTCAGGCTGGCAGGAAATTCAGGCCAATGACTCCTTGCTCCAGACTTCTCAAACAGGCGATCCACCTTCACAACATCTACCCTGTTAAGCCTCTTAAAAAAATGTTTCAATGAGATCACACCTCATTGTTCCAAACTCTCGGAAATATATAGAGCCAGTTTAATCAACCCTGCCACCCCAAGAATCAGTGGCGAACCAATCCCTCTACAGCAATATATCCTTCCTTCGTTGAGGAGAATAATTAATGTTGCAATTTACAGTAAATTCTTGCATACCAGGTTGAAATCAGTGTGCTGTTAGCTAGAAAAATGAAGTCGATATTATCATGTGTTCTACAGGCTAAAGATGCATAGCAGGAGAAACAACTTGTTGAGGGAGTTAGAAGAAGCAACACGCTTAGCCTCTACATTGCACTCACAACTACAAAGGTGAGTTGCTTGTGGATGTATGCATAGAGTAATTATTGAAATAAGCTGTAACTTCCGATGGAGTGGCACTTAAGGCAAATACCTGGAGATCCTTATGCAGGAGATCCTATCTCGCTTGACCTTCCGATTCCTGTAGGTTTGGGAGTTCCTGTTTTGGGGGAGGGGGAGGGAGGGGGTAGTCACATGGGAGAGGTAGTCAGGGGGTTGGGGGAGTCTCTTGGGGAATCGGGAATGATGGGGGGAATCCCGTGGGGGTTGGTTGGTGTGGGTCTGTGCAATAGTTGCCCAGAATTTAGAATAGAAGAGGTTTTAATTCTTCTAACTTTTTCTGGGAAACTATTGATGTAACCGAACCGGAACCATCAAAAGTTTGCAATTTAAATTTTATTTTTAGATGGTTCCTAGTCCAGGGCAATTGATGAGGAAATTTGCACTTCCAGTCAATTTCTTTGCAAACCTTACCCTGTGAATCTTGTACGGCACCCTGGGAGCTCATAAGTTATGGCCCAATATGGGACTCAAAAAACCTTGTCAAGTACAGCACCTATTATTTATTCAAGACTCTGTTAGATAAGTTTATTTAGAAGTTCTATGCCACTTCCATTTTACATTTTCGGGACAATTATTAAACTGTGTGCCTTGTTCATAATGACCAAAATTCTTGTTTCCCCACGTGCTGTGTTTTAATTCAGTAAAAAATTTTGCATTTCATCCAAATCTGCATTGTAATGTGACATGCCAATAATTGGTTTTTTTTTGTCTTAGCCTCTCAACCAGCACTCTTTCGTTGTCATCTGGAAGCAGCAAAGGGTCATTGACGTCCAGCCGTGGATCTCTTGCTGCATCTAGCCAAGAATCTTCAAGTTCTGTTAGTTTTACTGACCTGTATTATGATCATCCAGAACAGACAGTAGACTTCGACTACCAGTATAAACTAGATATCTTGCTTCAAGAGGGCACTTCGGGTAGTAGACCAGCTGGCTTCATAACGACAATTCATGAAAACGAGGTGGTCAGTTCTCGGAATGGCTCCCCATACATAGATACTTGTGGAGTCTCAAGCAAGATTCACACACGGAGATGTTTGTCTGAGACTCCCAAGTCTCTGACTTCGTTGTCACCTAGGTCGTCCTTGTCCTCCTTATCACCCCCGAGTTCTCCTGTGGTAATAGACCCTCATTTTTTGGTTCCTTCAGGGGAGCCTCCTTTTAACGATGCCTGTACAGACTTTGAAGATACAGGACTGCCTGCTAATATTGCTAACTTTGGTTTACATATTGAAGATGATCAGATTTCTTCAAGATCTATACCACCAAATAAGGTTATGCCATCATGTTTAAACTTGGAATCTGAGAATGGATCGGAATCTGGACCTTTTAGCAATTCATCAAAAGCACCGAGTGAAGAGTTGGGGATTTCTACGAAAACCAATGAAAGAATAGAAGGTAAGGTGTACAAATGCTAACAATGTCAGTTGTGCTCAAGGGTTGGGCTACCAGATGCACTTTATTCCGAAAAATTCATTCTGCACTGTTTGCGTTCTGCAGCACAGGTTTAACTTTAAAATAGCATTTTTTGGACCTGTTGCTACAAGCAGACCTGAGTGGGAAAAAAAGAGTTGCCATTTCTTGAATGTGATCACACTTGCCAAGCCGTTCGGCAGGTCCCATGACAGCAATCCAGTCTGTCCCCGACTGTCGATATAATGCCAAGAACTTTGAATGCAAGGTGACACATTTAGGTGGAACACAAGTATTTATTGGTTTGGTACATGAAGAATACTTTGCTTAACACTAATTAAATATCCCTCTGGGGCTGGTGTCATGTTCCAAGGTTTGATTTTTTATTTCCATTTGTGTCTAAATACGCTGAACATGTGATATTTCAAAGCCTGATATAATGGAGTCCATAAACTTCTGACTACAGTATTTTATGTTTGCAATACCAACTTTAAATTGGGTTCCAGTTGAAAATGATACTGTGACCAGTTACCATAACTAACAGTAAGTCATCAGTTATTTTGAACATTTGTGCCAACAGCACACTTGATTGCCGAACATATTTGTTTTATGCAATGATTTTACCATGCTTAGATACACTGGCCGCAATCCTCCGGCCTTGTTACGCTCTCGCTCAAGTGAAACGAGGCCGGTGAATAGCGGGAGAGGCCAAAAACGAGAACTGCGGCAGGCGCTAAACAGTTTGCGATGCAACCACCTGCTCCCGGAGGCGAAATCGGGATCTCGCCCTGGTGAGGCGAGAAACCAATTATCGCCCCTTAAGCCCAATTTCCGTACAATTAACGGGAGCCACCCCATATCCAATGGTCTGCTGTCATTCAGCGGTATCCCCAGCAAGTGCTCACTCTGGCGCCGATTAGTACTCCTTTGGAAAAACATGAACCTTGCGGAAGGGCTTCTGTGGGGAGTCGAGGAGGGAAGTAGCCATCTTTGCTCACCGGCAAAGAGCCGGGGGTGCTGGGCTTGCCGCCCTAATGCTCGGTGGGAGATGGGGGACCCTCTGCAGGGATGGGCTGCCATAGGAGAGTGGCGGGGGGGGGGGGGGGGGGGGGGGGTGGTGCTGGGGGGCACTGACTGCCGAGGCTTCAGGCCATGCGGTTGAAGGCTATTGCTGATAGGGAAGTGAGCACTTCACACATCCCAATTGGATTCCCGTAGGTGGGCAGGCCATGTAGTATGTGGGCGTAATTGCCAAGCATCCCAATCACATCTTGATGCCTGGACACTGTACTTGAACATTGCGGGAGGCAACGCCACACATGCAGCAGCCATCATCCGAACACCCAGGGAATGGGAGACAGGTCTGGGGACATGTCCATGGCTGGAGGGTGGGTGGGTGCCATGGGGAGGGAAGATGGCTGGAGAGATGGGCCAAGGGATCGAAGGTCGGCCTGCATTGCGGAAGAAAGTGAGAGAGGCATCATATTGGTTGTGCACAAGGGTGCTTGATTTGCTTTATAATTCCCCACACTCCTGATGGTGCACTAAGTGATCCTCAACCTGCTTGGTCCTCTAGCTCTACCACTACATCTAGGTGTTCCCCCAGGATGCACATCAGAGGTGAAAGAAACCAGCTGCCAACCTCATCCTGTGGCCTTCGATGCCCCTGGCGGGCGTCTTCTTGGGACTCTGAGGCCGAAGGTCGACAGCACATGCACAGCCATGACCCCCTGTCCTGTGTGCTGACTTCGAGACGCGGCCTCATCAGAGGGGTGGAACTCCATGGGACGGGTCCAGGTTGGCACCCAGCGACCCCGCCTCCCGGTCGGTGCCCATCGGGCCCTGGGGTTCACCTTGGGGCGGAGGGGCAGGTTGTTCGAGCCCCAGCTGCTCCTGCATCATCCGGCTCTGCCAGCCCTGGCGGTTCCCCAATGTCTGCACCATCGTGTTGACGCCCACGGCAATGCTCCTCAGTGACTGGGACAGGCTCTGCAGTGCCTCGGCAATCCCCACCTTCAACTGGGCCAAGCTCCGCGGCGCCTTGGCCATGCCCATCTGAGAGCAGGATATGTCCCGCAGAATCTCATCAAGGTCAGTCTGCACTGGGTTATGTCCCCCAGTGAGTCGGACATTCTGTCGAGGACCTCAGCCATGGTCGCCGCCGACTGCGCGACGCCTTGGACATTTTTACTAATGGTGCTGATGTCGTGCACTAGACTCTCCACTGCAATCATCACCCTAGTAGTGTTGGCCTCGGTGCCACACATTGCCGGCGTCATCTCCAACGCCCGTAGCCTCTGGAACCCCTCCAAGCGGCTCTGGATCTGCTGGAGCGACACTGACATCCCCCTCTGAATATTCCAGGCTGTACCCTATCGTCTCAATCAGCTCCAGGTATATCTGTACCACAGGCTCTGCATCAAGCTGGGTCACAGCTGGGTCCTGGGATCCAGCAGCCTTCTGACTGCTGTCTCACCTTGGGGTTCCTGCCTCCACCTGATGTGCATCATCAGCAGTGTGGTGCTCACCAGATTGTGAACCTGAAGCCTGACCACTAACATATTCCACAGAAGTGTGTGTATCGGCACTGGTGGGAATTGGGGATGATGGCTATGCCGCGACTGTAAGGGTTGCATCCTTGAAGTCTCCTCCGAGGTGTTGTCCTGGGAGCCAGGAGAGGGTGCCGCCCGGGATGGGCCGGTGCCGTCAGCTGGAGGAACTGCGGGAGAATGGACCTGTGGTCAGTGGGAGGAATCGGTCAGTCAGTAAGGCAATAACAGCTCACGTTTGACAGGACCTCCGGGTGGAACCTGGTGGTTCCTCACCTCTACAGCGTCCGCCAGCCGCCACATGGGTGACCGCCCTGTCCTCGGTCACCCCAGTTACCTCCACGGCACGCTCTTCGAAGGAGGTGAGGATTCTTAAGTCTGGCACACCTCCGCCAGTCGGGGCCCTCTCTCGACGATTATGGGAGAGCTTTTCCTGATGAGTCACAGAGGGGGCATCGTTTACCAAGCATGGTTCACAGTGGTGGGAAGGGGGGGATGAAGGGGGAGGGAGAGATGGGGGTCGCAAGATTGAGTTGGGGGGGGGAATGGATGCTCCATTGGGGGATGTTGGTGTCTACTCAGTTGTGCTGTCTGGTGTTGACCTTCTGGCATTGAAGGCCAGTCCTCCTGGTCACAATCCCCGAGCTCATAGCTGCTGCCATCTCAGTCCAGGCAGCACTGGCTGCCCTGTGGTAGACTCTCCTGGACCCCTGGGGGAACAGGACATCCCTCCTGTCCTCCACGGCCTCGCCAGATGAAAACTGAAATGAAATGAAAATCGCTTATTGTTACAAGTAGGCTTCAAATGAAGTTACTGTGAAAAGCCCCTAGTCGCCACATTCCGGCGCCTGTTCGGGGAGGCTGTTACGGGAATTGAACCGTGCTGCTGGCCTGCCTTGGTCTGCTTTCAAAGCCAGCGATTTAGCCCTGTGCTAAACAGCCCCTGTGCCAACGATCTGCGCCAACGAATCTTGGGGCTGGTCTCCTCGGCGTCATTATCGCAAGCTGCCTGGGGTTGGCTGAGCAAGTGCAACCAAGTGCTGCTCGACCTTGTTAGCAGGATGCTTGCTAATGTGGTTCTGGCAGATCAGCTGGTAAGCCTTCATTTGCAGCAAGAAGCCCGTGAGGCCTCGTTAAGTGGACCAATTAACGTTGAATTACATTTCTGGCCTCACTGAGCCGAGCACCGGGAAGTTTGCGGTAATTCCCGCTCGCTACCAAACTTAGAAATTTTTCCGGAGAATTACGCCCACCGTGTTTTTGTCAGAAACGAATTAAAAGAAATCTCTTTTTCATTCCTGGAATATTGAACACACCAAGAGTTAACAGGAATAGGCCAATATACTGTTGGGAAAACATAAAAGGTTATGTCCGTTTTAAGATTTTATGAGGATGTTTCACATGGGACTCTCCTAATCTCACACAATGGCCATGTCCTGCCTTTTAGGACATCAGTTGTTTTTTGCTTCCTGTAATGGAAGCCTGGCTTCCTGTGTTGTTTTCCCTCTCCATGAACTCTAATTTGGGGATTTCCACCTCCTCCCCAACCCCCCCTTCTGTTCTGAAATTCCATGTCTTTGAGTGCGTTGGGCCTTTTAAAACTAATCACACTTTTTCTGATGAAACTTTATCAAATAAAAAGTATAACCGCTGTAGGAAATGATTCAAATGCACAATGAAAATAATGAAGTGAATGCATGCTTTCGTTACCATTTCTAGATATGTGTCCCCTTCAGGTAGGATATATATGCGTGACGATTGGAAGATGTTCGGAAAAATGGATAATAAATATAGTGGGCATTTTAAGGGTTAAAAGCCTGGGGTTAGAATGTGTTTGTTTAAATGAATTTTGTTCTGCAGGACTGGGTGGTTTTAACAGCCAGCAGATGAAATTGACGAAGGAATATGTTTTTCAGTCTGGGCTAATGCACAGTGGTTTGCCTGGGGACGTCCCTGGAGCGTTGATGTGCTTTGCAGCTTGCAGAGATGAGTTTTTTCAGCTTTGGAGAGGAGGTATTGCTGGGTGGCGCCAACGAAGGCACAGACATTTTTTGAAAACGTTAGTGAGGCATTTGGTGGGGAAACCTTGGAGAGCGGAGTTGAATTCTGATCTGCCTGATGCTGAGTCCACAATTCTCCCACAGTAAGATAGACTGAGATTTGTATGTTTATTTACTTGTTGTTTAATGGAAAATTGAGTAGTAGTATTCAAGGTATATAGTGTAAGCTGTTCTTTTTGGATGTGAAGTTAAAACTTTTAATATTGTAGTTATAATAAAGTATTGTTTTAAAAACAACCAAGCCCTATTTCGACATGTAATCACTCCTGGGGCGAATCATTCTTTCCCGCAGTCTTTCAAATAAACTAAAATATTGGTGTTGGGTCTGGTCTGGGAACGTAATAATATGTATCTAGCAGTCTGCTGATTTAGGACATCAGTTAATCTATCGTCAACCAATAATGGTCATGCCCCACTTGCTCATAATAATACCTTTTATTGTCACAATAGGAAGTTACTGTGAAAAGCCCCTAGCCGCCACATTCCGGCGCCTGTTCGGGTAAGCTGGTACGGGAATTGAACCCGTGCTGCTGGCCTTGTTCTGCATCACAAACCAACTGTCTAGCCCACTGAGCTAAACCAGCCCTAGGCAACCAGCGCTCGGCTCATTATGACAAATCGGTGGTATCTCAAGGTTGACAGATCTTGGCCAACTGATATTCACTGTGGAAATAGTCTTCATTTACTTTTTTTGTGTTTGTGCTATTCTTTGATATAGTACATCCCAGGAACATTTGGTGGACAATGTTATGTTAAAGCTAAATCAGGTGAGCTTCACAGTGGCTGGGAAGTAAATATTTATTGTTTCTCTTTTCATGGAAGATTTTTTGCTTCTTTCCAGTGATTATTAGGAGCGTCTTGCCTCAAGGCTTTAACAGACAATTATTCGAAGTTTAGGCTCCCCAGCCCCACACATTGTCCACTAAGTTCATTTCCTGCTGTTTTTGCAGGATATTCTGGATATTGACTCACAGGAAAATGAATAGTTGTATCTGGTATGTTGTGAGTAAGTACATAAGAAATGGGAGCACAAGTAAATCATTTGGCCCTTCAAGCCTGCTCTAGCATTCAGTACAATCATGGCTGAACTGACTCAAATCCACTTCCCACACTAAGTTGATTCCTGTTTCTGTCAGTTAAAGACAGCCAGGCTTTTCTTATTTTTGCTCCCCGATTTTGTTAGCAGACTATTATTGGATCCCATAGAATCCCTACAATGCAGAAGGCGTCCATTCCGCTCATCGAGTCTGCACTGACCCTTTGAAAGAGCACTCTACCTAGGTCCAATTCCACACCCTATCCCCGTAACCCCACCTAACCTACACACCTTTGGATACTAAGGGGCAATTTCAGCATGGCAAATCCACCTAGCCTGCACATCTTTGGACTGTGGGAGGAAACCGGAGCACTTGGAGGAAACCCACACAGGCACTAGGAGAACATGCAACCTCCACACAGTCACCCAAGGCTGGAATTGAACCCGGGTCCCTGGTGGTGAGAGGCGATAGTGCTTGACGATCATTCAAATCCTTGTGGCCACCTTGTGGTTTGGACATGGGCCAAGTGAGCGAAATAAAAAGTAGTAGGCCTTGGCAATCCACTTGACAAGTCCTAGTATGATTCATTACTGTATTTAATTTTCATTGGGGATGTGGATAACATTTCTGAGACCGTATGTTGTTGTTGAAAACTCACCACGATTCTTAGAAGTCCCCCTATACCAAAAAGGGCTGACATTCTAAATGGTAAACAGGGATTCTCACTCCCCGACTCCTATTCAGGCTTCGGTGGGTGCTATTCAGGTCAAACTATGTTTTCAAGTCATCCCCCAGTATAACCCATACTTTCACAGAGGATTTCATCTACTTACCACTTAGTAGCATCGATCCTGGGTCCCGCATTGCTAAGTAAGTAAAGTAGACTTTGGAATAACCACTGTTTCAGGTTAAATTAAGTTATTTTATTATTATATTTTTTCTTTTAAAAGCTACAATTACTGTCTTTACAGAAAAGTAAAAAGATCTTGCTTCTGGATCCTCCTGGTTGGTTGAAGGGACCTTCAGACCCACCTTGACAATCAATCTTGTTTTTAAAATCTGGTCTTCTTTAGATGTATCCGCTGGTGAGCTCGGTTGCTATGTCCTATCTTTCCCATGTACCGAGCTGTGAGAGCTGGCTATCTCTGAGCTGACTCTGCCTCCTCTTTAAATTCTGGTCTTCCTTAGATGTATTAGCTGTTTTAGCTCGGCTACTTGGCTCTGTCCCTTTCCCTTGACCGAGCTGACTGTAAGCTGACTCTGCTTGCTTCTCTTGTTCCTTCTCTGCCTCTCTCTCTCTCTCTCTCTCCCTCTGGTTTTGGTAGTTCCTGCTCTGGTCTCTGGGTTTATATTCTCTTTCTAACTGTTATTAAGTTTTTATGGCTTGATTGTAAAGTAACTTTTATTTCACTTGGATTGTAAAATGTACCTTTAATCAAAATTTTTCTAACACGGCTAAGTATTCATTTTGACATGACCTCACCTCTCAGGTCTCTGATTACATTGTTTCTTTGTGATGTTCAAAGTTCTTTTGTGATATTCAAAAATGCTTTGGTTTCAATAGGGGTGTGAATTTTGGTTCCTGTCATTTCTATAGTTTTATTTTCCAATTGTGTGCCCAG
Organism: Scyliorhinus torazame; assembly: GCF_047496885.1. Classification (NCBI taxonomy): domain Eukaryota; kingdom Metazoa; phylum Chordata; class Chondrichthyes; order Carcharhiniformes; family Scyliorhinidae; genus Scyliorhinus; species Scyliorhinus torazame. The sequence goes on along the minus strand of NC_092713.1, from coordinate 284,568,596 downwards.
CTCATTATTTTGACTTTGGTTTTAGCTTTAAATTGTGTTTCTCGTAGACATAGAACATAGAACATAGAAAATACAGCACAGAACAGGCCCTTCGGCCCACGATGTTGTGCCGAACCTTTGTCCTAGATTAATCATAGATTATCATTGAATTTACAGTGCAGAAGGAGGCCATTCGGCCCCCCGAGTCTGCACCGGCTCTTGGAAAGAGCACCCTACCCAAACTCAACACCTCCACCCAACACCAAGGGCAATTTTGGACACTAAGGGCAATTTATCATGGCCAATCCACCTAACCTGCACATCTTTGGACTGTGGGAGGAAACCGGAGCACCCGGAGGAAACCCACGCAGACACTGGGAGGACGTGCAGACTCCGCACAGACAGTGACCCAAGCCGGAATCGAACCTGGGACCCTGGAGCTGTGAAGCAATTGTGCTATCCACAATGCTACCATGCTGCCCTTAAGAACAAATAAATCTACACTATATCATTTTACCGTAATCCATGTACCTATCCAATAGCTGCATGAAGGTCCCTAATGTTTCCGACTCAACTACTTCCACAGGCAGTGCATTCCATGCCCTCACTACTCTCTGGGTAAAGAACCTACCTCTGATATCTCTCCTATATCTTCCACCTTTCACCTTAAATTTATGTCCCCTTGTAATGGTTTATTCCACCCGGGGAAAAAGTCTCTGACTGTCTACTCTATCTATTCCCCTGATCATCTTTTAAACCTCTATCAAGTCGCCCCTCGTCCTTCGCCGTTCTAATGAGAAAAGGCCTAGCACCCTCAACCTTTCCTCGTAAGACCTACTCTTCATTCCAGGCAACATCCTGGTAAATCTTCTTTGCACCTTTTCCAAAGCTTCCACATCCTTCCTAAAATGAGGCGACCAGAACTGTACACAGTACTCCAAATGTGGCCTTACCAAGGTTTTTTACAGCTGCATCATCACCTCACGGCTCTTAAATTCAATCCCTCTGTTAATGAACGCGAGCACACCATAGGCCTTCTTCACAGCTCTATCCACTTGAGTGGCAACTTTCAAAGATGTATGAACATAGACCCCAAGATCTCTCTGCTCCTCCACATTGCCAAGAACTCTACCGTTAACCCTGTATTCCGCATTCATATTTGTCCTTCCAAAATGGACAACCTCACACTTTTCAGGGTTAAACTCCATCTGCCACTTCTCAGCCCAGCTCTGCATCCTATCTATGTCTCTTTGCAGCCGACAACAGCCCTCCTTACTATCCACAGCTCCACCAATCTTCGTATCGTCTGCAAATTTACTGACCCACCCTTCAACTCCCTCATCCAAGTCATTAATGAAAATCACAAACAGCAGAGGACTCAGAACAGATCCCTGCGGTACGCCACTGGTAACTGGAATCCAGGCTGAATATTTGCCATCCACCACCACTCTCTGACTTCTATCGGTTAGCCAGTTCGTTATCCAACTGGCCAAATTTGCCACTATCCCATGCCTCCTTACTTTCTGCAGAAGCCTACCATGGGGAACCTTATCAAATGCCTTACTAAAATCCATGTACACTACATCCACTGCTTTACCTTCATCCACATGCTTGGTCACCTCCTCAAAGAATTCAATAAGACTTGTAAGGCAAGACGTACCCCTCACAAATCCGTGCTGACTATCCCTAATCAAGCAGTGTCTTTCCAGATGCTCAGAAATCCTATCCTTCAGTACCCTTTCCATTACTTTGCCTACCACCGAAGTAAGACTAACTGGCCTGTAATTCCCAGGATTATCCCTAGTCCCTTTTTTGAACAGGGGCACGACATTCGCCACTCTCCAATCCCCTGGTACCACCCCTGTTGACAGTGAGGACGAAAAAATCATTGCCAACGGCTCTGCAATTTCATCTCTTGCTTCCCATAGAATCCTTGGATATATCCCGTCAGGCCCGGGGGACTTGTCTATCCTCAAGTTTTTCAAAATGCCCAACACATCTTCCTAACAAGTATTTCCTCGAGCTTACCAATCTGTTTCACACTGTCCTCTCCAACAATATCGCCCCTCTCATTTGTAAATACAGAAGAAAAGTACTCGTTCAAGACCTCTCCTATCTCTTCAGGCTCAATACACAATTTCCCGCTATTGTCCTTGATCGGACCTACCCTCGCTCTAATCATTCTCATATTTCTCACATGTGTAAAAGGCCTTGGGGTTTTCCTTGATCCTACCCGCCAAAGATTGTTCGTGCCCTCTCTTAGCTCTCCTAATCCCTTTCTTCAGTTCCCTCCTGGCTATCTTGTATCCCTCCAATGCCCTGTCTGAACCTTGTTTCCTCAGCCTTACATAAGTCTCCTTTTTCCCCTTAACAAGACATTCAACCTCTCTTGTCAACCATGGTTCCCTCACTCGACCATCTCTTCCCTGCCTGACAGGGACGTACATATCAAGGACACGTAGTACCTGTTCCTTGAACAAGTTCCACATTTCACTTGTGTCCTCCCCTGAGAGCCTATGTTCCCAACTTATGCACTTCAATTCTTGTCTGACAACATCGTATTTACCATTCCCCCAATTGTAAACCTTGCCCTGTTGCACGCACCTATCCCTCTCCATTACTAAAGTGAAAGTCACAGAATTGTGGTCACTCCCTCCCTAATCTTATTGAAACATCTATAACCAGGGACCTCCAACAACCATTTCTGCCCCTCTTCTATCCAAGTTTCCGTGATGGCCACCACATCGTAGTCCCAAGTACCGATCCATGCCTTAAGTTCACCCACCTTATTCCTGATGCTTCTTGCGTTGAAGTATACACACTTCAACCCATCTCCACGCCTGCAAGTGCTCTCCTTTGTCAGTGTTCCCTTCCCCACTGCCTCATTACACGCTTTGGCGTCCTGAATATCGGCTACCTTAGTTGCTGGCCTACAAATCCGGTTCCCATTCCCCAGCCAAATTAGTTTAAACCCTCCTGAAGAGTACTAGAAAACCTCCCTCCCAGGATATTGGTGCCCCTCTGGTTCAGATGCAACCCGTCCTGCTTGTACAGGTCCCACCTTCCCCAGAATGCGCTCCAATTATCCAAATACCTGAAGCCCTCCCTCCTACACCATTCCTGCAGCCACGTGTTCAACTGCACTCTCTCCCTATTCCTAGACTGATTTCTTTAATTTACTTGGTGTTAGCAGAATTTCACACCTATATATTTGCCTCCCAGTCATTCTTTTCTATCTGCTGACTTTACTTCAATGAAGGTGTGAATTATTGCTTTTAGCGTAATGCTAAAAATCCACTTGGTTATAACTTGAAAGGTTTATATTTATCACCTAGCTCAACTGAAACCCTCATCCATGCTTTTCCAGATGCTTACTAAGATAGTTACTTTCAATGAAGGTGTGAACCATTGTTTTTAGCTTCATACAAAAATCCTGTGTGTTTGCTAAGCCTGTTTGGAAGAATGAATCTGCATTTTATAATCCTGCGCTTTGCAACTGCTATTAACCCTTCGTGGGATCTTTCCCTACATTCTCTCACGTTTCTTAAATCGGTTTTGTGAGGGCCACGAAGAATCCAGCACGAGTTTTAAGGATACAAAGTAATAACATTTATTTACAATAACATGTGATATATAACAGCAGCAGCAACTTCCCTTGCTGCACACTCATTCCTGCTGGTTCCTAAACTGGCCAGCTTTATTTATACTAGGAGTTTACTAATGGTTTCTCCGCCCCCCTCATTGGGGAAGCTCATACACCCACAGGATTGTGGGATTGTCATTAGTCCCCAGCCAATGGTAAGTAGGCAGGTTATAACATTCCCCCCCCCCCCCCCCCCCCCCAAAGTCCAAGTAATCCACCGAAGACCCTGGCGAAGGAGGGCGTCGGACTCGTTTTGCCGCAGGCCGGACACCATTTGCACGCTGCGCTGGATCAGATGGCGTGTAACGAGACTGAGACCGGCGCTTCCGTGATGAACGGCGCAACGGTTGTACATCCACGGCCCGTGGACCCGAGGATTCCCCCTCTGATGCATCCTGTGTCTCCATCTCGGAGTCAGAGTCTGCTGCCTCCGTCATGTCAGCGTCTCTATCTCCATTCGGTTCTGTAACGACCTGCGCAGGCTTTGAGTGGGGCACCAGTGGAAGATTGTGAGGACTACCTTCCCTTGTCTCTGGTCTCTGCGGCTGTAGAAATGAGCTCCGGGGGCGGGGAATCTTTTGAGGGGATAGTCTTCTGGACCGAACGTGGTCTACATGTTTGCGCTGGAGACGACCCTGGGCTTGCACCTGGCAAGATATAGGGCCCGTTTGGCGAACGATTACACCAGGAACCCACTGGGTACCACCAGCAAAATTCCGAACGAACACTGGGTCACTGGGCGCAAACTGCCGAATCGGCCGATGCCGAGAAAATTCCTGTCCCTGCCGTTCTTGTATGCGGCGTACTTTTGCGCCAATGTCCGGGAAAACCATACTAAGGCGGGTGCGAAGTCTCCGGCCCATTAGGAGTTCTGCGGGAGCTACCGCAGTCACCGCATGGGGGGTGGTCCTATACGTAAACAAAAAGCGAGCCAGTCTCGTGTCCATTGATCCGGAAGAATGCTTCTTTAGGCCTCTTTTGAATGTCTGCACTGCACGCTCTGCCAACCCGTTTGAAGCCGGGTGGTAAGGGGCAGTGCGGATATGGCGTATGCCGTTCATCTTCGTGAACCTCGCAAACTCCTCACTCGCGAATGGAGTGCCGTTATCCGTGACCAGCACCTCTGGGAGGCCATGCGTACTAAACGACAAACGCATCTTTTCAATTGTTGCGCAGGACGTTGTCCCCTGCATCTTATGCACCTCTAGCCATTTAGACTGGGCATCAATTAATAGAAGGAACGTGGATCCTTGAAAAAGGCCTGCAAAATCTGCATGCAAGCATGCCCAAGGCCGCCCTGGCCATTCCCAGTGATGTAGGGGCGCGGCCGGCAGAAGCTTCTGATGCTCCTGGCAAATGGAGCAGTTTCGGGCCACCTTCTCAATGTCGGTGTCGAGGCCTGGCCACCAGACATAACTCCGGGCCAACATTTTCATTTTGGTCACACCTGGATGCCCATTGTGCAAGTCTGTTAGTATCAGCTCCTGGCCTTTTTCCGGGACAATCACACGCGTCCCCCACAAGAGGATGCTGTCTTCCACGCTGAATTCCGACAGCTTGGAGGAAAATGCCTGCAACTCGCCTGGGAGCTGTCTATGCTGCCCACCATACAGGACTATGTGCCGAACCTTTGACAGGACTGGCTCTGTCTGGGTCCACTCACGGATCTGTGATGCCGTGACAGGCAAGGTGTCCATAAAATTTAGGGTTGCAACCACCTCACCGGTCGTGGGGGTCGACATGAGGCCGGTCGATAAAGGCAATCGGCTCAGTGCGTCGGCATTTGCTATCTGCGTACCTGGTTTGTGCTCCAGAGAATACTCGTATGCAGCAAGCAACAAAGCCCAGCGCTGGATCCGTGCGGAAGCAATGGGCGGTATTGGCTTATCCTCTCTGAAAAGTCCCAGCAGAGGCTCATGATCAGTCACGATAGTGAAATGGCGGCCATATACTTACTGGTGGAAGCGTTTCACCGCAAAAACCACTGCCAGGCCCTCCTTCTCGATCTGCGCGTACTTTTTCTCCGCTGCAGTCAATGTGCGGGAAGCGAAAGCTATCGGTCGCTCGGCCCCGTTCTCCATCTTGTGGGACAGGACGGCCCCAATACCATACGGGGATGCATCACGTGTGACGAGCAACGGCTTTCCAGGATAATAGTGGGTTAGTAACCCAGACGACGACAATTGTTGCTTTACCCGCCGGAAAGCTGTTTCTGCGGCTGACCCCAAACCCAGGTGTGACTTTTCTTTAGCAGAAGGTGCAAAGGGGCCAGCGTAGTTGCCAGATTGGGGAGGAACTTCCCGTAATAGTGTACGAGACCCCGAGAAAAGAACGAAGATGCGAAGTGTCAGTCGGGGCGGGGCCTGTTGAATTGCACGCACCTTCTCTGCGACGGGGTGCAAACCTTCGCGGTCCACCCGATAACCTAGGTAGACTACTTCCTTTGCCTGAAATACGCCCTTTGTGCGACGTAAACGGACTCCAGCCTCCGAAAGGCGTCTAAGGGCAGCCTCCAGATTTTCCAAATGTTCCTGCTCCGACGTCCCTGTAATCAAAACGTCATCTAAGTAGACAGCAACACGTGGTAAACCTCTCAAAATGCCCTCCATAACACGTTGAAAAATTGCGCAGGCAGAGGATACTCCAAAGGGCAACCGTGTATATTCATACAGGTCCCGGTGTGTATTAATCGTTACTATGGTCGGGAGGCAGGGTCCAGCTCCAATGCAGGTAGGCGTGACTCCTATCTAATTTTGCGAACGAGAGTCCACCTGCAAGCTTCGCGTAGAGATCCTCTATGCGAGGCATTGGATATCGGTCGAGTCGGGAAGCCGTATTCACTAAGTTTATAGTCGCCACACAAGCGAACTGTGGCATCTGGCTTCATTACAGGTACAATTGGTGCTGCCCAGTCAGCAAAACGGACGGGCCTGATAATACTCAAACTCTCCAAACGAGTGAGCTCCCCTTCTATGTTCTCGAGCAAGGCGTAAGGCACCGGGCGCGCCCGGAAATAGCGCGGCGTGGCTCCTGGTTCGACTTGGATACAGGCTACGACCCCTTTTATTTTCCCCAAACCAGGCTGGACTACATCTGGGTATCGTCCTAGCTCCTCAGTCAACCCTTCAGAAACTGTTTGGAGGATGTGCTGCCATTGCAACCGCAAATGGCGCAACCAGTCCCGACCCAACAGGCTGGGCCCATGGCCGCGCACCACGATAAGTGGGAAATGCCCTTCCTGTCGTCCATAAACGACAGGGGTCATTGTTGTTCCTGCAATGTCCAGTGGTTTCCCCCGTATAGGTGGCCAACCTGGCCTGTGAGTCGCTTAATGCAAGGGTCTGTATACCCTGCTTGATGCAGTCGAATGTCCTCTGGGCGATCACGGAGACCGCTGCGCCAGTGTCCACCTCCATCTCAAGCGGGTGGCCATTGACCCGTACTGTCACCTTAATGGGGGCCACACGGGGAGCTGCCACACAATGTAACTGCAGGCAGTCATCCTCCGTCTCCACGTCCTCAGGAGTAGTCGCCGCAGGTTCATCCACATGGAAGGTACGGCCCCTGGGCTGGTCCCAGTTACGGCCCCTGGGCTGGTCCCAGTTTCGGTCGGAACGACGCGGCGCCCCAGGACCGCCGTCCGCGACGGGGTCGGCGCCTACAAGTCTGACACGGACATGGCTCCTCATCCATTGGTTCTGGAGAAGGCTCCCTTCGGGGAGCAATGTCCGGCCACTGGCGTCGGTCCGGACGTAGCCTCGCCCAAGGTACTGCAGGAGTGCGGGTGGACGTTTTCGGACGGAAGGGGTTGCGCCCCAAGGCATGCACCTCCATTCCCTGTAGCTCCTGCACTCCTCGTTCTGCGCTCTCTCGGGACAATACTATTTGAATGGCCTGTTGAAAAGTCAATGTTGGCTTGGCTAACAACTTTCTCTGGGTGGCCGCATTGTTAATACCGCAAGCCAAACGGTCGCGTAACATTTCTGACAAGGTCTCACCATAGTCACAGTACTCCGCAATCCTGCGTCGCCTGGATAGAAAATCGACAAGGGATTCTCCAGGGGTTCTTTCAGCGGTATTAAACCGGTAACGCTGGACTATCGTGGACGGGGTTGTGTTAAAATTTTGCCCCACTATATTCACTAGTTCATCAAACGTTTTGATGTCCGGTGCAGCTGGGTACGTAAGGCTCCTAATCACCCCAAACGTATGCAGGGCGCAGGCGGTGAGCAATATGACCACCTGGCGCTCGTTTTCGGCGATATTGTTTGCCCGGAAATAGTAACGCATCAGTTGTGTGTACTGGTTCCAGCTTTCCAGCGCAGCATCAAAAACATCCAAACGTCCGTACAGAGGCATGGTATAATAGAAAACAACTTCCAACCTGTATCCAACAAAAATCCAGGGAGGTGGCTTCAGCAGTGTAGACAGCTATTCACTTTAACCTTCGTCGCCAGTTTTGTGAGGGCCACGAAGAATCCAGCACGAGTTTTAAGGATACAAAGTAATAACATTTATTTACAATAACATATATATATATAATATATATATATAACAGCAGCAACTTCCCTTGCTCTGCTGGTTCCTAAACTGGCCAGCTTTATTTATACTAGGAGTTTACTAATGGTTTCTCCGCCCCCCCCTCATTGGGGAAGCTCATATTCCCACAGGATTGTGGGATTGTCATTAGTCCCCAGCCAATGGTAAGTAGGCAGGTTATAACAATTGGGTATTGCCAGACTTCCATGTTTCAAATGACACATCTTTCCATATTATCAATTACAATGTGTTGCTCATTCTTTATTTTCTTGACCTCCCAGGTTTGCCTAGAACCTTTGGTATTGGACTCTTAACAATTATATTGGGTAGGGATCACAGAATATTAGAAGCAACAATGATGAAATATGTTCAAGTCAGTATGGTGTGCGACTTTCATGGAGACTTGAGAGATAATCTTAGATATATTTTTCTGATGCTTCTGCTGTTGTCCTTGCTGGTTGTAGTGATCACAGGGTAGGCTGGTTACTGTCAAAATAACCTTGACGAGTAGCTGCAGTACATCCTGTAGATCATACATTCTGCAGTCACAGTATACTGTGATGAACACGATAGTTGCTGAGCACAGTAATAGAGGCATCAAATATGTTTGTCTGATCTCAGTGGGTGTTAAATTCCTTGAGTGTTGTTACAACAACATCAATCCAGATAACTATTGAATAGCCCTTCATAGTCGTACTGCGTAGACGGTGAAGATGTTTGCTGGACCATAAGAGCCACTTACTGTGCTGCAGAGTCTACCTGATCCTCTATCCAAGGTATTGATACGACTGTTCCAGGTATTCTGGTCGGTGGTAATATTTTCTCTAGTTCTGGCCATATGCTGTGTTGGACCAACTCTTAACTGATGGATAAACCAAAGGGTTGTGAAAGTAGTGATTTCTGGAGATCCCTCTGCCAAATCACCCCTTGACATTCAGTGGCATTACCGGTGCTGAATCCCCCGCTATCAACATCCTGGGGGCTACCATTGACCAGAAACTCAACTGGACTAGCAATATAAATACTGTGGCTACAGTAGGTCAGAGGCCAGAAATCCTGCAGCAAGTAACTCACCTCCTGATTCACCACAGCCTGTCCGTCATTTGCAAGGCACAAGCCACTCACGTGGATGAAAGCAGCTCCAATAACACTCGAGAAGCTCAACACCATTCAGGACAAAGCAACCTGCCTAATTGGCACCCCTTCCACAAACATTCACTCCACCACCGACGCACAGTGGCAGCAGTATGTGCCATCTACAAGATGCACTGCAGAAATCATTAAGACTCTGTGGACAACACTTTCCAAACCCACAACCGTTACCAGCTAGGGCAAGGACAGTAGAGGCAGACCACCACCTGGAAGTTTCCCTGAAGTCACTCACTATCCTTGCCTTGGAAGTATATCACCATTCTTTCACTGTCGCTGGGTCAAAATCCTGGAACTTCCTCCCTAACAGCACTGTTGGTGTAACAGGAACAGCAGTGGCTCAAGAACGAAACCCACCACCAGCTTCTTGAGGACAATTAGGGATGGGTGATAAATGCTGGTCTAGCAAGTGACCCCCATATCCTGCAAGTGAATTTCAAGAAATGAACTAACTAATAAAAACTTGTGAATTTGGGAATAAGTTCCTCTAATAGTTCCTTCAATGGTTGGACTCCCTTCTTTAGTACTGAAATGTATGCTTTCCCATCACTGGCTGATGCCACTGCATCCGCTTCCATCTAAAAGGCTTTCCATTTACCTGCAATAATAGGATCAGTTTAGCATGTTTTTAGATTAAACAGAGTGAATACCAGAATTATTGGTGTTGGGCTCTTCCACATTGTATACTTGTAACATCTTGGTTGATCTATTTCTCTGCAAACTAGACGTACATCTGCGCTGCTTTATCAAATGCTCTCTTGTCACTATAAAAACACTCGGCCTCCTTAAAGCAACTTGATTCAGGAGTGTGGTTACCTCCACATCAGTAACATTAAAAGGGGGATCAAGGGTTATGGGGAGAAGGCAGAAGAATGGGGATGAGAAACATATCCAGCATGATTGAATGGCAGACCAGACTCTTTGGGCCGAATGGCCTAATTCTGCTCCTATGTCTTGTGGTCTTATTCCCCTTTAAGCATTACTGACTGAATACCTATTCTGTGCCTTTTTGTTTTGTTAGCGGCTGTGATGAATGTAGGAAATGTTACCATAGATTTTATTTTATATATATATATATATATATATATATATATATAGCTGTTGCAGTAATGTTATTCATAGAATCATAGAATTTACAATGCAGAAGGAGGCCATTCGGCCCATCGGGTCTGCACCGGCCCTTGGAAAGAGCACCCCATGCCTCCATCGTATCTCCGTAACCCACCTAACCTTTTGGACACTAAAGGGCAATTTAGCATGGTCAAGCCACCTAACCTGCACATCTTTGGACTGAGAGAGGAAACTGGAGCACCCGGAGGAAACCCATGTAGACATGGGGAGAAAGTGCAAACTCCACACAGACAGCCATACGAGGCTGGAATTGAACCCAGGTCCCTGGAGCTGTGTGCTGCTTGAGTTTTTTTTTTAAAGTTCCTTAAAAAAAGTTTTCATTATAACAAAACAATACCATAATACACCACCAATACATAAATATAACGACACAAAAATAGCACAATCAATACTCAACAGCCCCACTCAACTCAATTCATCATATAACTAAATCCCCCCCCAAACAGCTGACAGCGACTAACTCTTTGTAAAAAGAAATTAATGCCTGCCATGTTGAGTAAAACCCTTTTACCAAACCTCTAATGATGGACTTGACCGTCTCGAGCTATAAGTATTCCATTAGGTCACCCAGTCAGGCCAAGGCACTGGGCGAGTAGGAGATCTCCACCCAACAGTACCCGCCTCTGGGCTATAAACGAGACAAAGGAGAGGACATCCGCTTTCACCCCTGTCTGCAGCAGAGTCGAGTCCGAAACCCTGAAAATGGCCACCAATTGACAAGGTTCCAGATCGATAACAAGAATCTCTGATATTGTGTTGAAGAAGGAGACCAAAAGCTTTCAAATTTAGGACTCGACCAGAACATGTAGGTATGATTCATCAGCCCCTGAGAACAACCCTTGCACTTATCCTTCACCCCCGAGAAAAAAACACTCATCCTCGTCTTGGTCAGATGTGCCCTGTGCACCACCTTGAACTGAATCAAGCTGAGCCTAGCACATGATGACGTAGAGTTGACCCTGTGAAGAGCCTTACTCCACATCCCCCACATCCAAAACTGGACCCAGTTCACCCTCTCACTTCCTCTTCACCTCATCTAACAGAACCTGCTGCACTGATGGGATCTGGCTATAAATGTCCGAAATCTTCCCCTCACTTGCATCGGCCAAAGATAAAATCTTATTCAAGGGAAAGGGCGGAGGTTCCAAGGGAAATTAAGCAAACTCCTTATGCAAGAAATGTTGAACTTGGACTAGCTGAGGTTATTCATGCCCCCCCCCCCCCCCCCCCCCCACCACCAATCGGAACATCTAATCTAAAGCCACTGGCATAAAGAGATGATTACTACAAATAGGCGCTAACAACGACACTGAGCTGAGCTTAAAATGTTGCATAAACTGCCTCCAAATCCTGAGTGGACCACAACCGGACTCGGGATAAATTTTGCATCACAAAATGAAAAAGAGGCAGTTAGCAAAACCCTCAGGTTAAAACCCTACAAGAGCTCGCCTCCATCTCCCCCATATCGATTTGTCTCCTTGAGCCACCCCACTACTTTTTCAAATTGGCTGCTCTCTCTTTCTATCTCTCGCTCTATCGGAATGATGGAAGCTATCAATTTGTTGACTCTGACAAAAAAAAATGTTGGTGAAAAATGGGGAGACGCTGAAAAAGAAATAAAAACTCTGGAAAACAGCCTGAACCCTGCCCATCAAGGACAGGGAGAGGTTATCCCACTTCTGCAAGTCAGTTTTAACCTCATTCACCAGACTAGCATAGATTAATTTATGAAGCCTTGGGTATTGCAGTAATATTTCTTTTGAAATCCTGGTTTAACCTGCAAGCAGGTGTGTGTCTGCAGAAGGTGCAATTAGGATGGGATAGAAGTGAGATTATCATGTATTGCAATCAGGTATTTGTATATAAAGAGAGGCCTAATAAAATTTTGTTCTGGAGATTCCCTGGAGAGTATGTAATTTGGGACATTGGGGGGTGATTCTCCGGACGGCGAAATCCCGTTTGGTATCAGCCGGAGAATACCCATTTCATAGAATTTACAGTGCAGAAGGAGGCCATTCGGCCCATCGAGTCTGCACCGGCTCTTGGAAAGAGCACCCTACCCAAGGTCAACACCTCCACCCTATCCCCATAACCCAGTAACCCCACTCAACACTAAGGGCAATAGTGGACACTAAGGGCAATTTAACATGGCCAATCCACCTAACCTGCGCATCTTTGGACTGTGGGAGGAAACCGGAGCACCCGGAGGAAACCCACGCACACACGGGGAGGATGTGCAGACTCCGCACAGACAGTGACCCAAGCCGGAATCGAACCTGGGACCCTGGAGCTGTGAAGCAATTGTGCTATCCACAATGCTACCGTGCTGCCCCCACGATTTCCGACGAAATCGGTGGCAGCGCCGCTTTTGCAATGCTGTACCATCTCCAAAGCGGCGTATTCGAGGAGAACACCACATGCCGTATCGACAGCCTCGGGATGTTGCTTGAGGCCCTCCCCCCGATACTCCGCCCCCGACCGGACGAGTTCCTGACAACGTCGGTCTCGTGTGCTATCATTCGTCGGGAACTCGGCACGGCGGCTGCGGACTCCGTCCAGCGCCGCCACAGTCGGGGGAGAGCTGATCCCCGGGCAGGGGCACTGTTGGGAGGTGGTTCAGGGCTCGTGAGCAGGCCAAAGGGGGGGGGGCACTGTTTTGCAGGGCGTGTCCGCGTGCGGCTGGATGGTGCGCATGCGCGGCCACGGAGCCGACAATTCTACGGCTGTTTCGGCAGCTAGAGCCTGGTGCTCCACATTGCCTGCTTGCTAGCCCCCACCAAATGGAGGATGGGTGGCCGTTTTGCGCTGAATTTTCGGCCGTAAAACGCCACCGTTCCCATGCTGGCGTCAGGACATAGCCTGAAAACTGGAGAATCCAGCCCATTGTGTTTCTATTTAGGTAAGCAGGTCACTGTATCTTAGTGGGCTAGAGATTATGTAATTAATTGGAAGAGTAAGGTCTGTAGCAGGCAGTTTAGCTTTCAGTCTGCCAAACCCAGAAAGACTTGCAGCTTGCATCTGTAAAAATCTCTTTTGCTAAAATAACTCGACACAGAGGATAACAAGTATCCCTGTGTTTGCTAACTTTATTTATAAGTGGCTTTTGACGACCTGTGATAGACTTTGGTTAATTGGAGATAGAGACAGTGTAGGTTAGTAATAAAAAGAGTTTCCTTTTATTTTAAGAATTATTTCACTGTTAATTGAAAAGCTACTTTCTGTGCTATTAATGCGTTAGATTAGATTAGATTTATTGTCACATCTACCGAGGTACAGTGAAAAGTATTGTTCTGCATACAATCCAGACAGATCGTTCCATACATAAAAATCAAAGGACATATGATAAATACACACTGTAAATACATAGACAACGGGTGAAGCATACGAAGTGTAGTGCTACATAATGGAGAGATCAGTTCAGTCCATAAGAGGATCATTCAAGAATCTGGTAACTGCAGGGAAGAAGCTGTTTTTGAATCTGTTATACCAAGCTGTGATACAGCCAGATAGGGTGCTTTCTATGAAATATCTGTAAAAGAGTCAATGTGGACATGCCAAATTTCCGTAGTTTCTTAAGGAAGTATAGGTGCTGTTGAGCTTTCTTGGTTGTAGTGTCAACGTGGCCGGACCAGGACAGATTGTTGGTAATGTGTACACCTAGGATTTTGAAGCTGTCAACGATCTCCACCTCTGCACCATTGATGCAGACAGGGGTGTGTACGGCACTTCGCTTCCTGAAGTCGATGGCCAGCTCCTTAGTTTTGCTGAAATTGAGGGAGAGATTTAATCCTGTGTAAAGAATAAAGTTTGTTTTAATATAAAAGATATCCCATGACCTTCAAGTTTTGCTTATGTCCCAAAACATTGTTGATCTACCTGCTTTGACAGAACACCTAGCTTAAACTGTTCCAGTAGCATGATTTTGTTGTCTTTTGAGTGATCTTGAGCTTCAGGGGCGGCATGGTGGCTCAGTGGGTAGCACTGCAGCCTCTCAACGTCAGGGGTTTCCTCCCACAGTCCAGAGATGTGCAGGTCAGATGGATTGACCATGATAAATTGCCCCTTAGTGCCCAACGATGTGTAGGTTAGGTTACGGAGATGAGGTGGGAGCTAGATAGGGTGCTCTTTTGGAGGGTTGATGCAGACTCTGTGGGTCGAATGGTAGCCTCCTGCACTGTAGAGATTCTGTGATTCATCCACTGAAGTTGTTGAGACAGCTAGATTGTTTAACTATGTTGTCCTTCTTGCACTTCCTTGGTGTAAGAGAATTGTTCAGATCCCAACATGTTTTGTGGCCCTTACCACAGTTCTTGCAAGTATTTGATTGACTCTAGTTTTCCCCTGTTGAGTGTCCAACCTGTGTACAACGGTGACATGGTTGCACCTTTGCAGCCTTGTTCCTTGAGCTATCCATTTTGTGGATCTTCGCTCCAGCCCCTATCTGTGAACATCTCTCCTGGCAAACTCCATGATTTCCACAGCAGCTTTCAGAGTTAAATTACTCACAGTAAGCAACTTCATCTGAGTTGCTTCACTGCGTAACCCACAAACCAGCTTACCTCGAAGAATGTCATCAAATGTACCAAATTCATCATATCTAGATAATCTTCTTAAAGACACTATAAACTGTAAAATGGTTTCACCTTCTTCCTGACTACAATAGTGGAATCTGAACTTTTCTGTAATCAGGAACAGCTTTGGAGAGACATGTTCCCTCTAAGATTTTCATTAATTCACTGGTGGACTTGTCTCCTGATTGGCTGGGTGAACAAGATTCTATCGCATTATAAACATTTATGGCCAACTGAGCTGGGAAATATTGCAATCTTAGGTCCTCCGGTGATTGATTAGCTGTTATAATGAATTCCATGTTTCATAATCCTCATCAAGCGTGTCCATAGTGCCCGTTTCCCTCACCAATTCTGGACCGTGGCTCCTAGGGTCTCCGCTGCCTCCCTTCTGGTTGTGTTGGAAACAATGGCGCAAGCAATCCTTTTAACAAGCAACTAGAAAATCTTTCCCTTTTACGCCCAAGTAGTACCTGTGCAGAGCTCAAAATGCCCGTTCCCGCAGCCCATGTAGCTTCGTCATGTGCGCGGTCCCTACAACCCAGACCCCACTTACTACAAGCAAGCAAATCTTCTCCGACTGTCAGTGGTCTTACTCTCAGTTGCTGTTAAAAACATTTTTTTAGACCTTCTGTATTGGCGGCAGTGCGACGCTTGAAGTCGTGTGTGTGAGAGAGTCCGGTCCCGAAAATCTTCCATTGCTCCCAATGGCATCTGACAAGTAATCCACAAAAAATCATCTTCCAGCGATTTTTCTTGCCACAATCCTCGTTGTGCGTTTTCTCTGCTGTTATATTTCTTTGTTGCCTACTCTGTGGTTCTTATAAAATACGATGAAAGATTTATTAAGCGTGTTGCTCATCCAATCAAGATGGTGATCTGCTCAAAGCCTGCAAGGAAGGGATAAACCAGAAAACTTCAGGCCAGTCTGTCTAACCACAGTGGTGGGGAAACTATTGGAAGCAATCCTGAGAGTTAGAATTAATTTGCATTTGGAGAGGCAAGGATTAATTAAGAACAGTCAGCATGGTTTTGCCAAGAGGATGTCATGTCTGGCCAACTTGGTTAAATTTTTCGAGGAACTGACCAGGTGTGTAGATGAGGGAAATGCATTTGACGTAGTCTACTTGGACTTCAGCAAGGCTTTTGATGAGGTCCCACATGGGAGATTGATAGAGCCCATGGGATCCAAGGAAATATGGCAAATTGGATCCAAAATTGGTTGAATGGCAGGAAGAGGAGAGTGATGGTCGAGAAGTGTTTATCCGACTGGAAGCCTGTTTCTCGTGGGGTCCCGCAGGGATCAGTGTTGGGGCCCTTGCTGTTTGTGGTTTATATCAATAAATATAAATGTAGGAGGGTTGATCAGTAAATTTGTGGATGATACGAAAATTGGTGAGGTGGTAAATAGTGAGGAGGATAGTCTTCGATTATTGGAGGAAATAGAAGGGCTGGTCAGATGGGCTGATCAGTGGCAAATGGAATTCAATCCGGGAAAGTGTGAGGTGATGCATATGGGCAGGACAAACGGGAATACATGATAAACAGAGGACCCTGGGAATCACCAAGGTTCAGAGGGACCGTTGTGCATGTACACCGGTCCGTTAAGGTAGCAGAGCAGGTGGATGCAGTGGTTAAAAAGACACATAGTATACTTGCCTTTATTAGCTGAGGCGTTGAGTTAAAGAGCAGGAAGATTATGCTGGAACTGTAGAAACGTTGGTTTGGCCACAGCTAGAGTATTGTGTGCAGTTCTGGAATCCACATTATAGAAGGGATGTGATAGCATTGGAAAGGGTGCAGAGGAGAATTACCATGATGGTTCCTGGGCTGGAGATTGGATAGACGTGGATTGTTTTCCTTGGAGCATAGGAGACTGAGGGGAAGCATGATTGAGATGTATAAAATTATTAGGGTCATAGTTAGAGTGGACAGGAAGAAACTTTCCCTTTGGTCGCGGTATCAATGACCAGGGGGCATAGATTTAAGGTAAGGGGCAAGAGGTTTAGAGGGGATGTGAAGAAAAGCTTTTATACTCCGAGGATGGTAGTAGTTTGGAACCCACAACCTGAAAGAGTGGTGGAGGCACAGACCCTCATAACATTTAAGAAGTATTTGAAATGAAAATGAATGAAAATCGCTTATTGTCACAAGTAGGCGACAAATGAAGTTACTGTGAAAAGCCCCTAGTCGCCACATTCCGGCGCCTGTTCGGGGAGGCTGGTACGGGATTTGCACTTGCATTCCCAAGGCTAATGGCCAAGCGCTGGAAAATGTGATTCAAAACGTTAGGTGGTTGTTTTTGATTGGCACAGATGCGATGGACCGAAGGGCATTTTTTTTGCTGTATAACTCTGACTCTGTAAACACTCTGCTGATGTCACTACACATCACATGACGCACAACCAACAGGAATGTATTCCAAGATACATAACACTTTGCCTTTTCTTGTCGAATCTTAATTTGACTAAAAGTT
The DNA here is from genome assembly GCF_047496885.1 of Scyliorhinus torazame. Classification (NCBI taxonomy): domain Eukaryota; kingdom Metazoa; phylum Chordata; class Chondrichthyes; order Carcharhiniformes; family Scyliorhinidae; genus Scyliorhinus; species Scyliorhinus torazame. The sequence continues at coordinate 284,551,111 of NC_092713.1, read as the reverse complement.
AACCTCTACTTTGTAACTTGTATTTTTGCATGTTAGTGTGTTTGTGTTGCAATTGACTGACAGTTTTCCACGGAGGGACTTCCTTCCAAGTCCTGTCTGCTGCCAATCAACGCTCATTTGAGAGTGAAATGGCAGCCGGACTGTGAGAGTCAGCAGCGATACGTCAAGCCCCTGCCATCTGAAAAATTCAAACTCCTGTTTCAAATCAACTAAGTGGTGGAGAAAAAATGGGGAGTCCTTGTATCCTTCCTCATCAGATTGTAACAATGTTTAAGGTGCTGGACGGTGGTGCCAATCATGCGGGGGCTGCTTTATCCTGGATGCAGCTGACCTTCTTGGGTGTTGTTGGAAATGCACTTATCTGGTGGTGAGTATTCCATCACATGACTTGTATCTTGCAGCTGGTAGTTGGAACCCAGAAAAGGAGGCCATTCAGCCCATCGAGCCTGTTGCGCCATTCAGTGTGATCGGCTGATCCTCTATCTCCTGCTCTCTTACCATATGCCTTGATGCCGTTGGGGTCTGGAAATATATCTATTACAAATCACCTTGATGCCTCTTTATTTTCTCCTCTCCATTCAAAATTCCACCTAATTTTGTGTATCACAATTGGAAATATTAAATTTGATTCCCTCATCCAAATAGCGATATAAATTGTGAATAGCTGGGGTCCAAACACTGAACCTCGTGGTACACCACGAGTCAACACCTTCCGCTCCAACAAAGACCCATTTATTTCTAATCTGTTTCCTGATTGCTAACCAATTCTCAATCCATGCCAGTATATTATCTCCAATCCCATGCGCTTTAATTTTGCACACTAACCTCTACGTGGGATGTTATCAAAAACTTTCTGAAAATCCGAACTCACCACAGCCACTGGTTCTTTTATATATTTGACCAGTTACGTCATCAAAAAACTCCAGTATGTTTGTCAAACATTATTTCCTTTTCATAAATCCATGTTGACTTTGTCGATTCCCATTGCCGTTGATATTTTCTAAGTGTCTGTCTTGTTATCCCATTCTTGAAAATAGATGAATGCTTTCCCTACTACAGATGTCAGGGTAACCAGTCTGTAATTCATTGTTTTCTCCCTCCCTCGTTTTTAAAATAGTGGGGTTCATTTGTCACGCTCCAGGCTAGGTTTCAGGGGGTCAGGAGGTGAATCACCCACTGCAGAATTCCTAGACTGTGACCTGCTGTTGCAGCCACATTATTTGTGATGTGGAGATGCCGGCGTTGGACTGGGGTGAGCAAAGTACGAAGTCTTACAACACCAGGTTAAAGTCCAACAGGTTTGTTTCGATGTCACTAGCTTTCGGAGCGCTGCTCCTTCCTCCGGTGAATGAAGAGGTATGTTCCAGAAACATATATATAGACAAATTCAAAGATGCCAAACAATGCTTGGAATGCGACCATTGGCAGGTGATTAAATCTTTACAGATCCAGAGATGGGGTAACCCCAGGTTAAAGAGGTGTGAATTGTATCAAGCCAGGACAGTTGGTCGGATTTCGCAGGCCAGATGGTGGGGAATGAATGTAATGCGACATGAATCCCAGGTCCCGGTTAAGGCCGCACTCGTGTGCGGAACTTGGCTATAGGTTTCTGCTCGGCGATTCTGTGTTGTCGCGCGTCCTGAAGGCCACCTTGGAGAACGCTTACCCGGAGATCAGAGGCTGAATGCCCTTGAATGCTGAAGTGTTCCCCGACTGGAAGGGAACATTCCTGCCTGGTGATTGTCGCGCGATGTCCGTTCATTCGTTGTCGCAGCGTCTGCATGGTCTCGCCAATGTACCACGCTTCGGGACATCCTTTCCTGCAGCGTATGAGGTAGACAACGTTGGCCGAGTCGCACGAGTATGTACCGCGTACCTGGTGGGTGGTGTTCTCACGTGTAATAGTGGTATCCATGTCGATGATCTGGCACGTCTTGCAGAGATTGCCATGACAGGGTTGTGTGGTGTCGTGGTCACTGTTCTGAAGACTGGGTAGTTTGCTGCAAACAATGGTTTGTTTGAGGTTGCGCGGTTGTTTGAAGGCAAGTAGTGGGGGTGTGGGGATGACCTTGGCAAGATGTTCATCGTCATCAATGACGTGTTGAAGGCTGTGAAGAAGATGACGTAGTTTCTCCGCTCCGGGGAAGTACTGGACGACGAAGGGTATTCTGTCGGTTGTGTCCCATGTTTGTCTTCTGAGGAGGTCGGTGCGGTTTTTCGCTGTGGCGCGTTGGAACTGTCGATCGATGAGTCGAGCGCCATATCCCGTTCGTACAAGGGCATCTTTCAACGTCTGTAGATGTCTGTTACGCTCCTCCTCGCCTGAGCAGATCCTGTGTATGCGGAGAGCTTATCCATAGGGGATGGCTTCTTTAATGTGTTTAGGGTGGAAGCTGGAGAAGTGGAGCATCGTGAGGTTATCCGTGGGTTTGCGGTAAAGCGAAGTGCTGAGGTGACCGTCCTTGATGGAGACGAGTGTGTCCAAGAATGCAACTGATTTTGAAGAGTAGTCCATGGTGAGTCTGATGGTTGGATGGAACTTATTAATGTCATTGTGTAGTCGTTTCAGTGATTCTTCGCCGTGGGTCCAAAGGAAAAAAATGTCATTGATGTATCTGGTGTATAACGTCGGTTGAAGGTCCTGTGCGGTGAGTAGGTCTTGTTCAAACTTGTGCATGAAGATGTTGGCGTATTGGGGTGCGAATTTGGTCCCCGTGGCTGTTCCGTGCGTCTGGATGAAGAACTTGTTGTCGAAGGTGAAGACGTTGTGATCCAGAATGAAGAGGATGAGTTGCAGAATTGCGTCTGGAGATTGGCAGTTGTCGGTGTTGAGTACTGAGGCTGTTGCAGCAATGCCATCGTCATGGGGGATGCTGGTATAGAGTGCCGAGACGTCCATTGTGACGAGGAATGTTCCTGGTTCAACTGGTCCATGGTTGCTGAGTTTCTGTAGGAAGTCCGTCGTGTCGCGACAGAAGCTGGGCGTACCTTGGCCCATTATTTGTGTGCCTTGTCTACTTGGGTTTCTGGACAGTGGTAACCCCAGGGGGTTGATGGTGAGGGATTCAGTGATGATGCCGTTGAATGTTAAGGTGAGATGGTTGGATTCTCTCTTTTATGAGATGTTCATTGGTTGGCACTTGGGTAGGGAAGTACCCCCTTTCTCCCCCCCCCCCCACCCCACCCTTCTCTGCTACTCTCCTTTCTTTCCTGTTGGGTTTGGCTACTCCATCTTGCTCCAAACTCACCCCCCCCCCCCCTCCCCGGTTCCCCCCTCCCTTCCCTCTCTTCTGTCATGTGCTGGCTACTTCCCCCTGGCTCCTGGCTACTTGTTTGTTTATTTGTTGGCCAGAAGCAGGTCTCAGAACAGTCGGGGGAATGGCTCCCATGTTTTGTCCAGTGAATTGAAAAAGGCCTTGGGGATATAGATTGGGATGCATCTAAGTAGGAAGAGGTACGTAGGCAGCATGTTCATTTTGATCGTCAGCACTCTCCCCGTGAGGGAGAGTGGGAGTGTGTTCCATCTCTGCAGGTCCTTCTTACTTCCTCTGTCAGACTGGTCAGGTTCCATTTGTGAAACCATGTCCAGTCATGAATGATTTGGATCCCCAGATAGCGGAATTTGTGTCGGGCTTGTTTAAACGGCAGTCCCACCAGTGCTGCCCCTCCCCCTTGTTGGTTCACCGGGAAGATCTCTCTTTTGCTCATGTTGAGTTTGTAGCCCGCGAAGGCACCGCACTCTCAGGAGCGTGATGATTCCTTCCAGGCTGCTTTGTGGGTCTGTGAAGTAGAGGAGCAGGTCATCCGCATAGAGTGTGACTCTGTGCTCTCTGCCTCCTCTTTGGATCCCCCTCCAGTTCTTTGCTGTTCTGAATGTGATCGCTAGTGGTTCGATCGCTAGGGCGAACAGCAACGGGGACAACGGGTATCCCTGCCTGGTGCCCCTGTGCAGCTGGAAGTACTGGGAGCTGGTGTTGTTCGTCCGTATGCTCGCATGGGAACATTGTAAAGGAGCTTCACCCAGTGAACCCTGTTCCAAGCCCGAACTGCTTCAGTACCTCTGAGGTATTTTAAATGAAATTAAATGAAAATCGCTTATTGTCACAAGTAGGCTCCAAATGAAGCCACTGTGAAAAGCCCCTAGTCGCCACATTCCGGCACCTGTTCAGGGAGGCTGGTACGGGAATTGAACCGTGCTGCTGGCCTGCCTTGGTTGCTTTAAAAGCCAGCAATTTAGCCCTGTGCTAAACCAGCCCCTCTAATCACGGTCTTTAGCGCCTCCCAGAACGTGGAGGGTGTGACCTCCCCATTTTGATTGTTTTTTGTATATTCAGCTATGGCCTGTGATACTTTCTCGCTGAAGACTTTGTCGGCCAGTAGTGCGATGTCCAACCTTCATGTGGGGCGTTGGGCACTGCCTGACTCCAACCTCATCCATGTATTGCGGAGCGTGGTCCGAGATTACGATTGCGGAGTATTCCGCTTTGACCAGCCCTGGAAACACCAATTTCCCCACCACAAAGAAGTTGATCTTAGAGTACACGTGCACTGGGGAGAAGAAGGAGAACTCTTTCTCCCCTGGATGGGTGAACCTCCAAGGGTCCACTGCCCCCATCTGCTCCATTAAACTACCAAGTTCCTTCGCCATGTTAGAGGTCATCCCTGTTTTCGGGATCGACATGTCTGTCCTTGGGTCCTGAACACGGTTAATGTCCCCCTCCGCATGATCAGTTGGTGCGTCGCTATGTCGGGGATTCCCGACATGGTCTTTTGAATGAATTTCGTGTTGTCCCAGTTGGGAACGTACACATTAACGAGTACTACTGGTGCCCCGTCTAGGGCCCCACTGACCATGTTGTACCGTCACCCTGGGTCTGTAACCGTCTTTGTCGTCTTGAATATCATCCTCTTATTGATCAGTATTGCCACCCCTGGCCCTCGTCCCGTAGCAGAAATGGTAGGTCTTTTCCAGGTGGCTGTCCTGCTTGGGGGGGGGGGGGGTTCCTCCCCCTGCTCCTGTGGGAGTAACCATACTTACCTGGTGGACGCGCCCCTGCACTCCGGGGTTTCCCTTTATTAGCGGACCGTCCAAGATGGCCGCTGTCATTCTCCCCATTCTCCGGGCTTTCCCTATCTCCAGGGGGCACCCAACATGGCACCAACAATGCGTCCGCCACCTGGATCTGCTTTTGCTCTGTTTCGGTCCCAACAGCGTCGTCAATACTGTGGGTATTTCTATTTATCGTGAACCACAAGCCTTCCCTTGTATCGATCAAATGACCACACAACCAGTTAGTTAGTTCAAAAGATGGTTTATTTACATACACAAGAGTTATCTCAACATGCAAACGCAATATCTACTACGAGTTAAACAACACCTATCAGCTACAATAACCTAAACGTAACTTCAGGGTGACCGGCACTGTGCAAATGGATAAGGCCTTTATCTGGATTTCACTTAGCTGTTTCAAAGAAAGTGGCTCTGTCTCTGCTGGGCTCATCCTTCAGGTAGCGATCGTTGGTCTTGAACTTAGCTGGCTCTTCCTGCTGCAATTGGGCTGGCACAGGCCAAATCCAAAAGGGACAGAACACATGGCTGTGCTCTCTTTTATCCCTCTGGGATTTTGCCCTCTTTGGGGCGGTGTTTAACCTTGGACCCAATAGTTCGACAGGGCTCTGATCACTGTCTTTGATTTTGGCCAATAAAGGGGCGGGTGCCTTGGTAGCTGGGCGGGTCCTTAGCGGTCATTGACATTGGTAGTTGTGCTTTCTGAGTAAGGGGAGTGGCGACGATAAGTCTGTGGCTGTACCGGTTGCTTGATTGGAGTTCTATTGTCCTGGGAAAATGGGCCATTAAAATGCAAACGAGCGGGGGTTTCGTTCAGGTCTGGTTACCTGTGTTTTAGATACACATAGGCTGTGTATCTGTCTGAGTCCTGGGTTGGCCACAATTCCCATGGTCCTTTGCAGGTGGCCCCTTTGTCCAGGGGCTGCCCAACATGGCCGCAACTGTGCATCTGCCACGTGGGTAGGCCCCTACACTCCGGGATCTCCCTTCGCCCAGAGACCTTTGTAGGTGGTTGCGTGCAGTGCTTCCTTGCTCCGGGTCCGTGTTTGCGGCCCTTTGTAGCCATATTGCCGCTTGCTCTCTGGTCCTGTTTTTCCATTTCCCTATGTTCCCCTTCCCTCCCCAGCCTCCCCCCTTTGGCCTTTATCCACTGCATGCTCCCGGCGCTAGCTTTCCTGCTAGTGTGGTGACTCCTCTCCTGGGAGTTACTGTCTTATTTTTCCCTCGTCCGCTCTCTGTTGCTCCTGCCCATTCTTTTCCCTCTTATCCTGCACTCCTCTCACTTGCCACTCCGCATTCCCTTTTCCGCTGCTCTCGCTCTCTCTTGAAGGAGGCCACGTTCTACCACGCAAAGCGGTCACTAAGCTGGTGCCTTGCTGCTTGTCTCTCAGGATGTGTTATGGGGGTGGGAAAGGTGCTGTGCTGTCGCTCCGTGCCATGGGCCCTTTATTGCTTCCCCTGCTGTCGCTGCTCCAATCCGCACTCCACGACAAACTTGTCTGCCCCGCAGGGGCTGTGAAAAAGTATCCAGAGTTTGCTGGGTACAGCATACCAAACCGTACACAGTTCTTGTACAGTGCTGCCTTTGCCTGTTAGATTCCGCCTGCCGCTTGGCCAGGTCAACCCCAATGTCCTGGTATATTCTTATTTTGTGTCCTTCCCAGCTGCAGCTCTTGGACTGTCTGGCCCAGCACAGGATTCCTCCTGGTTCCGGTGCAGTTTGGCTATTACTGCCCTCGGTTGTTCCCCGGCTTTGGGTTTCGGTCGCAGCGACCAGTGTGCCTGTCTTTTACTGGTGGCTTGGGGAAAGTCACCCTTCCCAACAGGTTGCCCAGCATCTGGGCCACATAGTCCGTGGGGTCCCTGCCCTTGATTCCCTCCAGTAGGCCCACAATCCGCAGGTTTTGCGTCCTTGAGCTGTTATCCTGGTCCTCGATTTTACCCCTCAGGCAGCCCTGCGACGCGACCAACCTCACCACCTCTTTCCCCAGTGCCATGATCCGATCACTCTGGTCGGTTACGTCTTTCTCCAAGTTCTTGATGGTTGCCTTTTGGGCTTCCAGTCTCATTTCCGCGCTGCTCCGGGCGAGCTGTATTTGTGCCAGAGTTTCGGCCACCCCATCCTTCACTGTGGCCTGAATGTCTGCTTTTATATCCAGCTGGTGCGCCATCAGTGCTTCCGTGAAGGACGCCTTCCAGCTCCCCAGTGGAAGAGGGGTTTGTTTGTGGTTGCCCTGCCCTTCTCGCTCCGCTGCCTCGTGTGCTGGTCGGCACGTCCGATTGCTGCAGTTCCTGGCCCCTTCCACTCCTGGTCTCGGTTCGGCACCTATTTTTCCCCCCTCTTTCCTCCTTCCCCCCCCCGCCTTACTAAGGTTTGGGGAATGAATTGCCAAGTTTTCTGGTGAATTTTCGTTAAAAAGTGGCTATTTTTTGGATTCCCGGGAGGAGAGCCACCTGACGTGTGACTGCTCAGCACATCGGCGTCACCAGAAGTAATCTGTGCAATTTATTGTTAATTAGATTGGAGCACTGACCTCTGTTCGGTAGCACATTTCATTGAAACTCCCTCATAACAATGGGGGATGGATTCAGATATTGTGTCTTTGGGATGGCAACGTGGTCACCTCAATGTGTGTTCTAGCATCAGAGGTCAGGCTGCACCAGCGATCATGCAAGTAGGGGAGAAACCACATTACGCCATTACAGTTGCCACAGGTAAGAGATTGTGAGCTTCATTATCTTGACCTGTTGATCAGTAATGTCTTCAATCTTACATTTCAGTGAGAAGGGAAAAGGAAAAATGGATCCAGGTCTCCATGCAGCCTTTCTGAGGATCATGATACAATGGAGGAGATGAAGGAGGGAAAGGCGACCCCAAGTGTGGCTCCAGGAGGAGGGTCTGCCTGAGGTCCAGGGTCAAGGGAAGCCAGAAGAAAAAGAAGGTTAGGAGGAGAGAACCAGACAACAGAGGCGACACACAAGTCCTTGGATATACCGATTTACAAATGAATGAGTGACAGTGCTGCACAAATCTGTGCGTGTCCTGAGCTCTGGTAGATCTTCGTGAAGAACTGATGCCCCATGGAGTGAGTCTATCCCCTCCCAGTGGCTTTAAAGGCGCCACAGTGCTCAATTTCTTTCCCTATGGGTCTTTCCAGGGATCCATAGGAGACCTGTGCAGCATCTTGCAATCTTTAATACATAAATGCATAACAAAGACTTAGACGCCCGTTACAGCAAGGCACAGCAGTATGTGAGGTTTGCTGTGGGCGGAGATCGTCAGGCTACGTGATTCACTGGCTTTGCTGCTATCTCAGGCATCCCTTGAGTGAAGGGTGCAATCGACTGTACCCACATGCCTTAAGGGCTCCATGGCAGCAACCCCTAATGTTTATAAACCGAAAAGGCTATGTTTCACACACCGTCGCTGTGTGTTGTGCCGTTCACAACCTGCACTGCAAAAAGTGGAACCCTTCCCGGAGGGTGAAATGGAGGAGGATGCAAAATCTTCAGAGAATGAAGATCAGAAGTGCCGGGAACCTCAAGAGGGTTATGAGGGTCAGTTTGAAGGCAATGATGCTATCGAGAAAGTAAGATGTGGGAGACATGCCTGTGACACGTATCTAATCGCTGCCAGATTCCAGGAGGAGTAAAGTGAAGGCAAGGGAAGATGGCCACAGTTCTCCTGACCCTCAGTTTCATCGAAAGAGATGTCTAGCGATTGCATCAAGAATTCTCACTTGCGCCTTCTCGCCTCACAATTCAGCAGGCCACGGTCTCTTAAGAAGGCAAGCAGTGCTCCCTGTATGCGCTTGCTCTGGGAAGTGGATCTCCACTCAGCAATGAAAATAATCCCAAAATTTGAAGCAGTCGTCGGCACAAAAATGAGAAACTAGAGTGGGTAATGAGATGACGGCGTTGTGGGACATCTCCTCCACCTGTCCATGCCTTGACCTTTGGCACTACCATTGGTGAGATACAACTGCTGCTAATCCATCAAGCCTTCTGAGCTGTCCTTACAATGGTGTTTCAGGAGGAAGAAGAATCAGAAGCCCATAATCTAACAGGATAAGAGAATTCCTACAGTGGAGCAGGAGGCCATTTGACCCATCAATCTGCACCAACCCTCTGAAAGCGCACCCCATCCAAGCCTACTCTCCTATCCCAACCCATCAACCCCATAACTCTATCTAACCTGCACATTTCTGGACACTAAGGGGCAATTTAGCATGGCCAATGCATCTAACCTGCACCTCTGCTGTGGGAGGAAAGCAATGTGCTCGGAGGAAACCCACGCAGTCGCGCCGAAAGTGCAAACTCCACACAGTCAGTCACCCAAGGCCGGAATTGAATTTGTATCCCTGGCGCTGTAAGGCAGCATGCTAACCACAGTGCCGCCCTAAACACTTCCAAAAAAGCGTTTAACACATCTCCCTCACATCAGACCAAGCTATCTTCGGTGAGGTCGACATCACATGTCAAGGATTATAAGACTGCGTGTGGATCACTGTGATTGTCAGGATGTGTTGAACTGTTGGATCTGTGATCTGTCCTGAGGCAATGCAATCTCCCCTTCCCCACAAGTGTGATCCCCGTCCTCCCCAGCGATCTCTGCTGCAATCTCTTCGAATTCACCGAGGGTAATTATGCTGGCACTGCCCCCCCCCCCGGTTTGCGCGCTTTCCCGCCTGTTATGAGTAAGCCTGTCCTGAATGAAGACAAAAGAAAGGCCTGTGATGAGAAGTGATGGAGCATAGATTGCGAAAGATACATGCCCTTTGTGTGTACTGAGCTCACCCCAGCAGTTCTGAGAATTGAGTGTGAGCACCATGACCGATGGGATGGTGGTAATGTGAAGGTTTCCGTGTGACAATCGTGGTGATATTTGTACCTTGCTAATGGTTGTGTGAAATTCCTGAAGAGAGTAACCTTTTCGGCACATGATGCCATGATAAGTGTTTGATATTGCAGGGTGTTGAGGATAACTTAACCTGGCGGAGCGGATAAGATTCTTCACCCTCTTCCTGCACTGGATGGCGTTTCAAATGCAGTTGCCGGTGGCGCTGACGTCCTTGCGATGGCCTAGGCTGGAGGAGTGAGGCTTGTGTGCTTTTTGGAACCATTCCTGGGATATAGGGTGTTCCTCTGTGTGCCTGCACTCTCTGATAAAGACCTGGAAGGCGTTGTGGCTGAAGTAGGGTGTTGCTGCTGCCTTTTGGCTTGTAGCCTATGTCCTTTGACTCAAAGACAGCTCTGTGGGTGTCCTAGAGGTAACTGGGCTGAAGAGAGCAAGATGTGTGTGCTCGGGTTGTGCTTAAATATGGCGCACGGACTTCGGCCCACTTGGTAACAGCAGGGCAGACGAATCAGTTCCTGACCTGCAAGGTGATTCTTCTATGCATAATCAAATAGGTCCCAAGCACGTTTCCCACCATTCCGAGCAATGGGATTCATGCCGCCACCCACCACCACACTTAGCCTCTAAAAGAGAAAAGTCCGCTCACTGGTAGTAAATGGAAGTTATTTTTTTAGAAATGCTGGTCAAAGCAACCTGAATGCAGTTACTGACTGCAAATCGCCACCGAAATATTCTCATGAATGAGAAATGCTGTCTCCCCCATATTACAATTTTTTTTATTACTGAAAAGGAACCTCATTGTACCATTGTAAAGGAAATCCTGCAAAGAATGCTTGCTCCCAGGCCTTCTCTGGTCAATATTTTGAACCTTCCTTAACAGTTCCAAGTTTTGACTTCTATTTTCTTAGGTGCTGCAGCGCTTCAGGTTTTAAAACTTTATATTCAATGTTCAGGAATGTTCATGTTCAGTGCCATCACATTTCTTCAGTTTGATGGACATGCTGCATCATTCTAACATTTTCTCTCTCTTTTATATTTCCAGCATTTGCAATGTTCTTCCTTTCTCGAAATTGAACCAAAAGACTGTAATTCTGTTCAGAAAATTTAAAATGATATTGATAAATGTTATCTCCTGCTACTTTTCAGATGCTAGCACTCAAACAGAGATGTCTGGACCAGTAATCCATCACAAAATTGCTTGTGTTTCCGCAGCCGTATCAGACGAGTCAGTGGCAGGTGACAGTGGAGTATATGAAGCAGTGAGAAGGTATATAAAGCGCATTCTCCAGGATATTCACTTTTTTTAAATCCTGTCCTCCATTTTTCAGTTTTGAAACTTGGCAGTTTCTGTATTCTATTTTGTCACCAAATTCCTTCAACAAAATTGATCAAGAGTTCCAAGTACAATTACTGAAAAATGCAAAATATCTCATTGACTTGAAAAGTTGTGCAGTTTGTTCTTACATGTTTCATCTAACTCTAGATCGTGTGAGATAGAAGATGTACTTTTTGATGACGAAATTGAAGCACTAGGAACTTCCCGACTCCAGATTGGAATGAAGTAAGATCTGAAGTTCTCTTAATGTCAAAAAGATTTAAAAATTACTGGCAACATGAAAACTACAACTTTTTATATCTTTACAACTGAACTTGCCAGAAGTTCACTTGAGTTGTAATCAAAGGAGAAGAATTCTGAAAAAAAATCTTTCCTAAGTGTCATTGGGGAATTCGAAAAGAAGGAGCAGCCAAACAATTGAAATGGGAATTCAGTGAAAAGTTGGAAAAGCGTGAAGGTCAAGAGAATACCATAAAGGCCTCTACTAAGCTGGTCAAACTGGTTTGCTTTCCTGCTCACTAGAATTGAAATGTGTTTCTTTTACTGCATGGTGGCACAGTGGTTAGCTCTGCTGCCTCACAGCACTAGGGACCCAGATTCAATTCAGGCCCTGGGTGACTGTCTGTGTGGACCTTTTCTCTGTGTCTGCATGGGTTTTCTCTGGATATTCTGGTTTCCTCTCACAGTCCAAAAATGTGCAGGTTAGATAGATTGGCCATGCTAAATTGCCCCTTTGTGTCGAGGGACGTGCAGGTTAGTTTGCGGGCTAGGGTGGGGTGAACAGGGGAGTGGATGGGCCGAAGGACCTCTTGCAACGTAGGGATACGATGATTTTCTATTGTGTTTCATTCATTTGCATAACATTTGGTAAGCTGAAACTACTCTTTGCAAAGTTTCTTGCTTAACAGTAAATGTCCTTATTTTGGCAGGTATGATGACAAAAGCAAAAGATTTGCAATATTTATTATTCAGTTGAGCAATCTAGCAGCACTCTCATTGCCACAGAACCGTACACTGTAAGTAGAAACAATCTTTGTTTTGCAGGTGTGCACGATTTGATCACCACCTATTATTAAAACTTTTGATCTTGCAAGATCGATTTAAGCTGATTGAAGAACAGACAAGGTTGGCTGAAAGGTTACAACTTGTGATGACTTTTGAAAGTAAATACACTTCAAAAAGATGTACACTTAAATGATTTACCGTCCCATTCCTGTAGATAGTGCAAATTGTTGAATGCCAATATTTATGTTTTTTATACGATTATATGAATTTGGGAGTAAAAATTAAAGTTGAAGGTTAAACTCCTCCTGGCCACCGCCAGGACTTAACAGACTGCAGAGAGAATTATGCCAAGTGGCTAGACGAGCAGCTTTCCCTGTGCGGGTTCATGGCAGGCAAAGGCGCACATCCCTCCTGAACAGGCCCTTCAGAAAGAACCGCGCCCCCCCCCCCCCCCCCAAAAAAAAAGTTGTTACTTCCCCAAGTCTTACTGAACCCTCTTCACCCCACAACCCATGGTTCCTCAAACTCTTACTGGGATTCACAAGACCTTCACTTACAATCCCGATCCAGAGCTGAATACCTCCTCAATCCTGGAGTGCAGTACTGACAGTGGCCACTATTCCTGGTGGCACTGCCAGCATCTAATTGGCCAGCAGCTCTCTGAGGCAGGACTTCTTGTGCCTCTCAAGTCTATTAACGGTCAACTGACTTAAATGACAATGGGGCAGTTGTCCTTTTACAGAGTGGGCTCCCTTGACTCTAGCCTAACAGGTAGGGCTCACGGTGCCACATAAAATTCAGCCATATAATTTAATGGAGGACTTTGTCAAAAACCTCAAAGTCCAAAATCAATATAAAATTGATTTTTCCATTCTGTTGTCGGTAGTATTGATAAGCACAAAGTAGTTTGTAGGAATTGGTGAGAGATATTTGAGATGATTTCATGCCTACCATGTAAAAGTCATGTTCTGGTTTATTAATGGAGATTCTTTAAACTTGTTCATGAGAATCCCATTAAATCTTTTCTGAAAAATTTCTCATGGATTCTGATGTAGAGATTTCATCAATGTTTGTTCAAAGTTTTTTTTAAAATGAGCAGTATTTAGTGAAAGTCTCAGGTTACTGCTATTGTGCTGGAGCTCAGTCTCCAAATTAGATTGGCAGAAATGCCAATGACCTTGCAGAGCAAATGTGGAGAACTCAGTCAGCTGTAAGTAAAATCAGTACAGATGGATTAATGGTACAGTCAAGTGATGAATAGTAATATTACATGAAACAGGCTACGACAAAGCCAGATGCCAAAACAAGAAACAAAGTTATTTGCAGTTCGTTGTAATGGGGCTGGAGATCCAACTTAGAAATAGGTTGCCAAAAACATTTTTTTTTTTTTTAAAAACGTGGCTATAAATAGATTGAAGTAGTTGTGCTAGGCAGTCTAAATGCTCTGAAATTTCACCTACAATACTTCTGGATTCAAGTGGGAGAGAAACTATGGCAATGAATTATTTAGGATAGCAAATTCCGATCAGTCCGAGCCTGCACACGCTGCAGGAAACTGAACCAACTGTTGACAATTAACATTAACAAATTCTGTAGCAAATGCTTGTCAGTCTGAGTCATTACAACACAGAAGGAGGTCATTCGGCTTGCTAAGTCCAGGCCACCTCTGTAGAGCAATCCAATCAATCAGATTCCTCGCTCTAACTCCATAGCCTAGCAGATTTCTTTCACTCAAGTACCCATCCAATTTCCTTTTGAAATCATTTAATTGTCTCTGCTTCCACTACCCTTATAGGGAGTAAGTTCTATATCATTACCATCTGTTGTGTAAAAAACCTTCGTTCCCGCCTCCCATCCAATGAGTTTGTCTATACATCTCGCTGCCTTGGGAAAGCGGACAGCATAATCACGACCCCTCCCACCCGGGTTATTCTCTCTTTCAACTTCTTCGATCGGGCAGGAGATACAAAAGTCTGAGAACATGCACTAACAGGTTCAAAAACTGCGTTTTCCCTGCTATTACCAAACTCCTGAATGACCCTCTTGACTGAATTGATCTCTTCATACATCTTCTCTACTGAGCAGTACTACACTCTGTATACTTCACCCGATATCTGTGTTTCCATATTTACATTGTGTATTTATCAAGTCCTATGTTTTCGTCATGTATGGAATGATCTGTCTGGACTATACGCAGAACAATACTTTTCACTGTACCTCAGTACACGTGACAATAAATCAAATTCAAATTCACACATATCTAAATCTGTGTCTTCTAATCCTTGTCCCCCAGCTAATGGGAACAGCTCTTATTTGTCTACATTATCTAAATCTATCACACTTGTACACCTCTATCAAATCTCCCCTCAATCCCTTTTGCACCCAAGAGAACAGCCTCAGCCTCTGCAATCTAACCTTGTCGCTAAAATCCCTCAATCATTCTGATAACTTTCCTCTGCACCTTCTCAAGAATCCTTGCATCCTTCCTACTGTGTGGTGACCACAACTGGATGCGATAATTTGGTTGGACCTGACCGGGTTTTTATAAAAGTTCAGCATAAAGTACCTGCTTTTGTACTCATTATCCCTATTTCTGAATACCACGAATGCGGCCAGAGGCTCCCGCCCCAGATAATCTGTTTTTGTGATGTAGATTGAAGGATAAATGATAGTGAGGACATCAGGGATAACTCCCTGCTCTTATTCAATGTAGTCCCATGGAATCATTTACATCCACATGAGAGGCAGAGCCTCCGTGAAACATGGGGCGGGATTCTCCGGGAATCGGCGGGGCGGGCAGAAACGGCGCAGTGGGGTGGCGGGAACCACTCCGGCGTCGGGCTGCCCCAAAGATGCGGAATCCTCTGCACCTTCAGGGGCTAGGCCGGAGGCGGAGTGGTTTGTGCCCCGCCGGCCGGCGTGGAAGGCCTTTGGTGCCGCGCCAGCTGGGGCCGAACGGACTCCACGGGTCCGCGCATGCGCGGGAGCATCAGCGGCTGCTGGATTGGTGGGCCCCGATCGCGGGCCAGGCCACCGTGGGGGCACCCCCCGGGGCCAGATTGCCCCGCGCCCCCCCGAGGACCCCGGAGCCCGCCCGCGCCGCCAGGACCCGTCGGTAAGGGACCAACTCCAATTTACGCCGGCGGGACCTGCTTAGAACGGGTGGGACTTCGCCCATCGCGGGCCAGAGAATCGCCGGGGTAGCCCGCCGACCGGCATGGCGCAATTCCTGCCCCCGCCAAATCTCCGGCGCCGGAGAATTCGGCAGCCAGCGGGGGCAGGATTCACGCCGCCCCCCGCCGATTCGCCGACCCGGTGGGGGGGTCAAAGAATCCCGCCCATGGTAACTGGAAAATGGCATTTCTAGCAGGGCAGTATCCCTGCAGAACTACACTTAGCCTAGCTGTCGAGGTGAACCCACTCCCGTCTGATGTAGATAAGAGCGTTACCCATTGAGCCATGACTAACACCGAGAAGACACTGGAGAAATTTAGGCTTAATAGCCCTTAATCTTAAAAAGAATCTTGCAGGAGAAGATGCAGTATGCTAATAAATGGCTGGGGAACAGGAATCCAGAACATTACTGTAAATTAAACTGAGATAAAGACAAAGGGATTCGGGTTTAAAAAGGAAAAGCTTTTTGGGGGGATTGATATCAATATTTCTTTCATGTATAATGCAAGATGATTTTGTGGGCTGGGGGGGGGGGGCGGAGTTGTGCAGACAAAGACAGCGAGTTTCCATAAAATTCTGAGGATTTTCCTTCGGTAGCTGTTGTGAAAGAGTCCAAGTGTGATTGTTTTGTGCCACGTTTAAATGCAATGAGTGCCAGGTAAATGCAGTGAGTTTTACTGCGGGTGAGGATTGACACCCAGACCCAGAAAGAAAGAAGACAGATTTCTCCAAACCCTGCTATCCCTCCCACATTTAGAATTCATGAGTAAACTCTCCAACCTGGTGCTGGGCTTCCCAAAAGCTCCTTCCAATGAGAGGACTGAGAGAGAGAGAGTGTAAGCGGAGGGCTTCAGGGTGAGGATCTGTGCTCGCTTTTCTATAGAAATGGGAACTGAGTCTCTTCGTGGATGAACCTGAAAAGCTACTCAATTTAAGTTTAGTTGAGAGGAGAGTCGGATTGATTGGTGACGACCCACTGTCCTGTTATTCAACTTCAGTATTGTCTGTGTGATTATTCCAAATTACAGCTAACCATCTGTTTGCGATGTCTGTCAACCTTCCAGTCCACTCTGCTTCTCACTCCTGGGCCATACATTCTCCCGTATCTTACCTCACATGAGCCATTTTCATAAAACGTTTTCTGTTTGCGATCCTGCTGATCTTACCCAGCAGTTGAGATACCTATGTTAATTTCAGGATGCGCCGCAACCCTTTTTATGCCTGCCCATGACTCACCCGCGGGTCGTGACCCCCACTTTGAAAAAGCCTGGTCTATGCAGAGAACACCGATGTTCCTGCACACTCTTTAGAACTGTGCCATTAAGCCTATTTTTCCTCGCCTGATCCCTTCGCCAAAATGCATCACCTCACACTTCACCTCTCTGTTAAATTCATTCCGCTACTTAACTTCCCATTCTGCGAGCCTAACTGACTAAGATCGTCAATTCATATCATGCTTGATGTCTGCAACATCTCCAAATTTAGTATCGTTGGCAAATTTTACTGTTCCAATATCCACGTAATTTAAATTTATCAACATAGTACTGAAACTTGAGGAACATTACTTCTTCTTATTTTGCAGGCTGAAAATAACCATTTACACAACTTAAATAATAAGTTAAACTAAAAAGTAGGACCTCAAAGGTAGTAATCTCAGGATTGCTACCAGTGCCACGAGCTAGTCAGAGTAGGAATGTCAGGATAGATAGGATGAATGTGTGGCTCGAGAGATGGTGCAAGAGGGAGGGATTCAAATTCCTGGGGCATTGGAACCCGTTCTGGGGAGGTGGGACCAGTACAAACCGGACGGTCTGCACCTGGCCAGGACCGGAACCGATGTCCTGGGGGGGGTGTTTGCTAGAGCTGTTGGGGAGAGTTTAAACTAATGTGGCGGGGGATGGGAACCGATGCAGGAAATTGGAAGGTAGTAAAACAGGGACAGAAACAAAAGGCAGTAAGGGGGAAAGTGTAAGGCAGAGAAGCCATAGTCAAAAATCAAAAAGGGCGACAGTACAAGGTACAGCGACTGAGGGGAGCTCAGTGAATAGGACCAGGAATACTAAAAGGAATAAAACGGGAAGTGAAAACATTAATGGTAAGCGACGCAGCAAGTTGTTACATGAAGAAATGGGTTCAACGACAAGGAAAATTAGGAGAAAGGTTAAGAGGAAATATAACTTAGGAGAGGTTACTGATCGAGGTGTTAAGATTCAGAACAGAGGTAAAAAAGCCAACATAAGTGTACTTTACCTGAATGCTCGTAGTATTCGGAAGAAGGTAAATGAGTTGATGGCGCAAATCATCGTGAATGACTATGATTTAGTGGCCATTACTGAAACATGGTTAAAGGATGGTCACGACTGGGAGTTAAATATCCGAGGGTATCAAACTATTCGGAAGGACAGAGCGGATGGTAAGGTGTAGACTGTTATTTAAGGATGACATCCGGGCAACAGTAAGGGATGACATCGGTGCTATGGAGGATAAGGTTGAATCCATTTGGGTGGAAATCAGGAATAGTAAGGCAAAAAAGTCACTGATAGGAGTAGTCTATAGGCCACCAAATAGATTGGAAATTAGCAAACGTGACACCACTGTTTAAAAAAGGAGGTAGGCAGAAAGCGGGTAATTATAGGCCAGTGAGCTTAACTTCTGTAGTAGGGAAGATGCTGGAATCTATCATCAAGGAAGAAATAGGGAGGCATCTGGATGGAAATTGTCCCATTGGGCAGACGCAGCATGGGTTCATAAAGGGCATGTCGTGCCTAACTAATTTAGTGGAATTTTTTGAGGACATTACCAGTGTGGTAGATAACGGGGAGCCAATGGATGTGGTATATCTGGATTTCCAGAAAGCCTTTGACAAGGTGCCACACAAAAGGTTGCTGCATAAGATAAAGATGCATGGCATTAAGGGGAAAGTAGTAGCATGGATAGAGGATTGGTTAATTAATAGAAAGCACAGAGTGGGGTTTAATGGGTGTTTCTCTGGTTGGCAATCAGTAGCTAGTGGTGTCCCTCAGGGATCAGTGTTGGGCCCACAACTGTTCACAATTTACATAGCTGATTTGGAGTTGGGGACCAAGGGCAATGTGTCCAAGTTTGCAGACGACACTAAGTTAAGTGGTAAAGCAAAAGGTGCAGAGAATACTGGAAGTCTGTATAGGGGGATGGAGTTTAAGACTAAGGAGGTTCTGCTGCAATTGTATAAGGTGTTAGTGAGGCCACACCTGGAGCATTGTGTTCAGTTTTGGTCTCCTTACTTGAGAAAGGACGTACTGGCACTGGAGGGTGTGCAGAGGAGATTCACTTGGTTAATCCCAGAGCTGAAGGGGTTGGATTACGAGGAGAGGTTGAGTAGACTGGGACAGTACTCGTTGGAATTTAGGAGGATGAGGGAGGATCTTCTAGAAACATATAAAATTATGAAGGGAATAGATAGGATAGATGCGGGCAGGTTGTTTCCACTGGCGGGTGAAAGCAGAACTAGGGGGCATAGCCTCAAAATAAGGGTGAAGTAGATTTAGGACTGAGTTTACCAGGAACTTCTTCACCCAAAGGGTTGTGAATCTATGGAATTCCTTGATCAGTGAAGCAGTAGAGGCTCCTTCATTAAATGTTTTTAAGATAAAGATAGATAGTTTTTTGAAGAATAAAGGGATTAAGGGTTATGGTGTTCGGGCTGGAAAGTGGAGCTGAGTCCACAAAAGATCAGCCATGATCTCATTGAATGGTGGAGCAGGCTCGAGGGGCCAGATGGCCTACTCCTGCTCCTAGTTCTTATGTTCTAATAACAAAAAGTGCTGGAAAAACTCAGGTCAGGCTGCATCTGTGGGGAAAAACAGAGTTAACTATTCAGATCAATGACCTTTCATCAGAACTGAAGAATGGTAAAAACCGAAGAGTTTTTAAGCATGTGGAAGGGAGAAAGGGGCAGGAAGAAGAAAGGAGAATGTCTGTGATAAATTGGAGGAATTTTAAGTAACAAAATATTTCATGATGCAACAGCCAACAGTGGTAATGGATACAGTGTGCCCAATTGAGACGTTAATGGCAACAGAACAATTATCTGAAGGCAACATGAAAGGATGAAGAAAGAAACCAGAAAGTGCCAACCCAGCAAAAAAAAACACCTGGACCATAACACAGGCAGAAGATATGATCCATAGTTGTTGAACTCACTGTTGAGTCCAGAAGGCTGTAGAGTGCCGAGTTGAAAGATATAATGCTGTTCCTTGAGGTTTCATTGAGCTTGAATGGAATACAGTAGTCGCCATGGGCAGAAAGCTTCCATGCTGACCTATAAAGACCTTCACTAATGTCACATTTAGGCATACACATAAATATTTCCTTCACAACAGACAGCAGCAGTCAAGTGGAAAGAGCAAGAGGCTTTGCAGCGATGGCTGCTTTCCCATTGGTGCCAGGCATCACTGATTGTACCAACATAACCATTAAAGCACGAGCAAGCCAAGGAGCTTCCATCAACCGCAAGGGATGCCACTCCGTAACTGCAGATTATGTGCGACTACAATCAAGGAATCGTGCAGGTGTGTGCAAGATACCCGGGAAGCTGCCATAACGAAGCCCTCAGGGTCTTGCAGCTGCCAGTGATATTTATGGGCCTTTGAATGGATGGATATTTGTGGAAAAATGGCTGAAATCTAAGGCTGGATTCTGAGCATCATTAAAACAAAAGCTACACATCAACCAGGTCCACAATTGGTCTGCTGAAGATGAGGTTCTGATGCTTGGATAGATCAGCTGGATCGCTCCAATATGCACTCACCAGAATCTCCCTCGTGGTAATATTCTGCACTCGGCTGAACATCCTGACTCTCTAGAGAGTGGAAACCATGTCAGAGGAAGAATTGAGGTAGACGGCCTGGTCCTCTGATGAGGAGTCCGAGGAAGAGGAGGGTGAGCCGGTCCAAGGTGGGGACTGAATGCCCATGAGACATGGGAAGCTCTGATCATGAAAGATTCCAGTAGCTGAGTTTCTCCAGCTCAATATCACCTTGATGGCTGTTCCCTCCTGTGCATGGCTCGGTGACATGAGCATGAGTTTCATGTATGGGCAATGTTAAGGAGCCAAATAATGTCCATCAGAATGGACATAACTTCAGAATCATTATAGAAAGAAATCCATATCTATACATTCACACAGACATAATGAATAGAGACAGCCAGATAATATTTGGAAAATAACAATTATTTATATACACAGTGATTCAATATTCTCTAAAAATAATAGACAAGAAAGTGTGACTAATGTCGAGTTTTCCTTATTCTTTTCTGGTGCTGCGGCATGCTGCTCCCCTCCCTCACTGACAGTTCTATTAGGGACAGACTACTGACTGTTACGCAATCTTGCCTGAGATGACTTAGCAGCCATCCTGTGGTCACCTGAGGCCATGAGGACCCTGAAGTATTGGAAGTCTCCTCCAGAGTGGCAGGTAGCTCATCAATTGTCATAGCACTCGTAGACATCTGTGCCAATAGAAGAGGAGTGGAGGAGAGGCCATGGGCATCAGAAGCATCCTCAGGTGCTCCCCAATGGCGTCAGTAACTGTTTATCCACTGCTTCTAGATCCATTTGGTCGTTCCTGCTTTCCTAAGAGGCACAGAAGCTGAATGTGACTCCAGACTCCTTGTACCTAACCAATCTGGCTCAGATGCCCAGACGTCAGAGACAAGGCAATGGAGTGCAGGTCAGAATACATACCCAGTATTGTGTCAAATAATCTACTGGGTTTGGCCCTCCATGAAAGTTACCAGTCTGCCAGTGGGGGGGTGCCAGGCATTCTGTATTGTGAGTCATCACAAAACTCATGTCCCGAATTCCGTGTCATGCGCAACCCCTCTGCATATACTTTGAGCTGGACATCCAGTATCTGCCGCCTGACCGACAACTCCAGATCTTAGCAACTAGGTCAACTCCAACACTCCTCCGACTGCCAGAGGCCTGCTCCATCTCAAATTCTGAAAGTTGTTTGTGTGACTGTGGTGTGCTCTCACTAGTGCATCTATCGTAAGAGCCAAGATGCTCATACGCATCGAAGGTCATGTATCTGTGTTGGTGCTAGATGCAGAGCAAGGATATGATGCTGCATGCTCCGAGGCATCATCTCCCTCCTCGCAGGTGAACATTTGTTCCTCTGGGATGATGTCTGCAGCTGTCTGCATTGCACCTATGTGGTAAACAAGAAGGGAAGTTAGGAGCATAGTCAACTTTCCGGGTAAGTTTAGTGAGAGATATTACATCATTGGAAACACATGAGACATTGGAAATATTATTCAGAGGCACAGCTTCCTCCACAATGTGATTAAACCTACAAAGTCATAAACCAGCACAGTGGTGGGTAGCACAGTAATTAGCACAGTTGCTTCACAGCTCCAGGGTCCCAGGTTCGATTCGCGGCTTAGGTCACTGACTGTGCGGAGTCTGCACGTTCTCCCTGTGTCCTCGTGGGTTTCCTCCGGGTGCTCCGGTTTCTTCCCACAGTCCAAAGATGTGTAGATTAGGTGGACTGGCCATGCTAAATTGCCCTTAGTGTCCAAAAAGGTTAGGTGGGGATAGGGTGGAAGTGTGGTCTTAAGTGAAGTGCTCTTTCCAAGGGCCGGTGCAGACTCGATGGGCCGAATGGCCTTCTGCACTGTAAATTCTATGATTCACCCATGCTATCTACCTGCCAGCTTTCGCAGCTTCAAGCACCCTCCCCTTCCCCGCCCCTTCAGTAATGTTTGCTGTAGTTATGAAAAAGAACTCTTGGAATCTCACCAACCCGGGGCCTTCTTCCCATCTTGCCTTGACGTATGGCCAAGCTGCATTAGTTGGCAGCAAACCCCAGGACCTTCTTCCCGATGGCTGTCAGGATAGGTGAGGTGGGGACACCGTCTCCAGTCCTCTTGTTGCGAGCCTTGTTCTCCCTCTTCTGCAAATGAAGCGGGAGATTGTAATGATGATTCTGTGCTGCAAACATTCATTGAAAGGTGTGACCATTGTGTACTTGGCACACTTCATTCTATGCTCCTTGACATTTATCAGGTGTCGCAATTCCACCACCTCACGACCATCGCCATGCAGAGTGGCATGTGTGCATCATGCTGCCATATGTGCTTGGGCCAGACACATGACACCAGCGGTTTGTTCAACACCAAGCCACTGCGACCTCCATCCAGGTTGCTTTTGTATTGTTGCTCTGAGGACTTCCCGCCTTTCACTTAGATCTCACAGGGAGCCTTGGGGCCCTCCTAAACCCCAGGCTCCATTCTCTTAACCATCTGTGGCGAGGCATAGATAGAAAGATCATAGAAAGGCATATCGTGTAAAAGGCATGATTTTCAGTGTCATGAATGTGACACTGAAACACTTGCTTTTCATCTGGGATTTATTCGCTGGCAGAGGTCCAGAATGCTTCAAAACTGGACTAATATTCGTACACATTTATAAACTAGCTTTTACCGACTGCAACAGTGTACAAGAATTCAAAATTTTCACCATAAATTTCCCAGGCGCCTAAACATTGTTTAATGTTGCCCAGCTGTTGGCTGACTCTCTGCCGGCAGCCAAAAATTGGCCACGGCACCTATTATGTGCCGACTTTCAGGCACGGGAGCCAGCGATCCAAAAACCTCTGGATCGGCCTCCCGCCCTATCATCGAGCTACGTTGTTAGCTCTGTTTCTCTTCAAGGATGCTTAACTTTTCCAACATTTTTTGTTCTTATTTCAGATTTCACACCGTATTTTAAGCCACAGTTTAATCCAAGCTGACACTGATCCTCCAATTCCATGAGACTCATTTTTGTTAACCAGCCTTTTGTGTGGTACTTTGTCAGGTGCTTTCCTTCACCGTCCTTCTCTGTTACTTCATCAAAAAATTCAGTTAGATTAATCAAGCATTATCTGTCTTTTACAAGTTGGTACTGGTCTCTTTAATTAAACTTAAACCTCGCTAAGTCGCTGTTAATTTTCTTTCCCCCGATTATTGTTTCTAAAATCTTGTCACTACTGATGTTAAACGGACCAGCCCGTAGTTATTAGGAATACCCTTGCACCCTTTCTTGAATAAAGGTATGCCGTTTGCTACTGTTCATTGTCCAACCCTCTGGCACCTCCACTCCTCTGGCACCTCCACCACCATGCCTGCCACCTACTTCCATAGCATTGACTGACTCATTTGCTGCTGAAATACCTATCCTGCATTTGTTACCTCTAGACGAGACTGATCTAATGTATTCCTGGCCAGCTACCCATCTTCAATCCTCCACAAACAATTCCTTAAATTTGAAATTCTTCAAACCCCATGGATTTGTCGCTCCCTATTTCTGTAATCTCCGCCAACCCTACAACCCTTCAAGATACCTGTATTCGTCCCATTCTGGAGTTTTGGGCATTCCTGATCTTAATTGCTACCCATTGGAGTTTCAGTTGCCAAGGGCCTGAATTCTGCAATATCCTTTCTAAACCTCTTGCCCTCTATCTTTCTTTCCTCCTTTAAGTTGCTCTTAAAACCTACCTCCTCGACCAAGCTTTTGGTTATCTGCCCTGATCTCTCCTTATGTGCCTCAGTGTCAAACTTTGTTTGATCACCCTCCTGCAAAGTGCATTGGAACTTTATACTCTGTCAAAGGTGCTAAGAATGCAAGTTGTTGTTTATGTAAGAGACTGTATCTACAGAAGTGCCTTTGTTAGCATTAAGAGGTATTCTTGACATACTTGATTTTTCTTTAGAGGTCACCATCCCATTTCTGTGTGGAAAGCAATAGCATTAGTCACCATTAAGTGTGACTCAATAATTTCAATGGACTGGGAGAGTAACAATATTAGTTGATTTTCCATTGTATTGCACATATAAATCAAGCCAAGTGGAATCTTCATGTGGCTAGAGGGTAGGGATCGTAGGGATAAGTGAACTAGGGCATGGGCATAATTCAGTCCCCATCTTAGTCATAGGGCTGGATTCTCCCACCCCGCCCGCTGCAAGAGCGCCACGGATGTGCTGCGTTTAATGGAGAACTCCATTGACCTCGGGCGGGATTCTCCGGTCGCCGGATGGACATGGCTGGGGAATCCCGCCCATAGATTCTGCGCTACTCTTTGTATTTCCATTATGAATGCATGCATCCACATCTATGATGGTAGCTGACTCTATAAATTTCTAATTGCATTGATGATTATACCTAGCCTCTCATTCCCCAGAAGCATTGCAGATGTGTGCCTTTCAGTACCACATGGATTTTTTGAACTTGTCAGAAGTCCCAACCTGGGCCCCCAGTATGAATCCTACTTCCAAGAATGACAAGCTTCTGCATGGTGTAACAGCCCTTACATTTTCTTGACTTCATATTGATGGAATATCAGAGTCCCTAAGTGTTGAAATTCCCGTGCATTTGACCTGTTTTGTTTTTTGGTGCAGTTATATCCGTGTGGCCGTGCTCCCATGCTCTGAAAATGCAAGCTGTCTGTTTCGCACCAAAGCATCAACAGCTGCTGAAAACCTCACATTCAATGAAGTCTTTTGGATCACCCTTTCCTTTTCTGCATTGCGCCAGAAGACTCTGCGAGTTGATGTTTGCTCAGTGGATAAATCTCATCGGGAAGAATGTTTGGTTGGTAATTGTGTTAAATGTTAATGCTGAAGACTGCACCTTTTTTGAGCTTGCAGGTGGTCATGAACTTTGGGTTTTTATTGCGATGAACCAACTTATTTGGCATTCCAGTAGGGTATCCTTGGATTTCATTTGGGCCAGCAATTGGCCCATTATTTTTTCCACAATTCCAAACTCTGAACCATAAGCTTTGTCTTTTACAGAGCAACTCATGACAGTGTTTCAATTTAGCTCAGTGGGCTAGACAGCTGGCTTGTAATGCAGAACAAGGCCAGCAGCGCGGGTTCAATTCCCGTACTGGCTGTGAGAGTTCTGAATTCTCCCTCTGTGTACCCGAACAGGTGATGGAATGTGGCGAACTAGGGGCTTTTCACAGTAACTTCATTGAAGCCTACTTGTGACAAAAAAGATTATTATTATTAATTCTTGTGATGCAAATAATGTAAGTAACCATAGTCCTAGGTGACCATCGGGTGCTTTTCCCTTTGAGTGGGAGAGCTGACTGGTGGTGATTTAATCTGAGGATCATCACACCTCAGGCGAGGGGCAAGGTTGAAAAGGTGGGCCTTCATGAATAACCTCAGCCGGTATGGGAATTAAATGGACGCTGTTGACCTTGCTCTGTCCTTGCTGTCTAGCCAACTGAGCTAAACTAGCCCCACTTAAAATCAGTGAATAAAGAAGAGCTGGTCAAATGCCTGAGTTCATTTCACATCACCACCATAATGTACTTACTGAGAATCTTTGGTTTCAACCAGTAGTTTGGAGAAATCCTCATGCATTAATAATTACCGATTTAAATGTTGGACATGACAAGATCTTTGGCAAATTGGTCATAAACAGCTGATATTGCTCCTATATAATGGCCACGTTTCTAGATTTGTAACATTTCTAACAAGATAGAGTGTGAGGCCAATGCAGGAACAATAAGAAAGCTAGATTAGCTATCTTAATTCTTTACATTATTTACATCCTTCACACAATGCAAATTCCATCCATCTCCAAGGGATGCCATGCTAATGTGCGGAATAATCACCATCCTTTTGAAGATTTGTGTATGGATTTTCTGTTTCTTTGAATCACACAAAAAGTTCAGAAGATAGTAAGCAAAGTCACATTTGTTGGCTTATTGGGGTCCTATGATTCTCGGAAATCATAATAGTGAACAGAGGCACTCCCTTCTAGGAGTAATTGTCTCTCATGGTTAGAATGACAAATTTTGGAGCTGTTTCACTTGTACTGGAACACCATTAAATAGCAATACTGAAAATTAACAGTCAACTGGGTTGGGAAAATGGGCATGGGGCAAATGCAAAGTGCCAACATTCACAGATGGAGAAGCAGTAACAGACAGAAAGTGGTCTACAGGCTGCTCTCCTAAAGTGGCAGCTGAGTTTCTTACCAATTGAGCTAGATGTAAATATCTAAGAACTAACTTGCCTCAATTATCCAATACCATGAATATCTCAAAGATACCAAACTTTTAAAATCAAAAACTCAAATGGTTCACTTCATTGGATCAACAGAAATTGAAATGAAGCATTAGCTGTTAAATATTGTATTTTTTAGGATTCTCTTCATAACAATTTCTCTTGTATAATGTGTAGTGATGTTAATATTTACTCACTGACCAAGAATTTAATATCTTATTTCCAGTAACTTCTAAATATATCTTTTGTCACACCTACTGCATAAATGACAATTTATTTAAATTTTAAACAGGGTGGAGCTCAGATCAGCTTGGCAAATGTTATCAGATGTGGAGAGTGGTCAACACACTGGTACAACCTCCTTAATCTTCATTATCTACAGGAAGAAAGCATGAAACACGATCCAAAAAATGAAGGTGTTCTTCAATCAGAAAGTGAACTCTCCTCAACAGAGAAGAAAGTAAGTCATTAATTTAAATCTTTGAAAGGTAAACCTAGGCGTGACATTAATGAAGTGAATTTCCAAATAGACATCAAATCTTGAATTTCAATTATTGCACAATTCAGACATTTCCCGAAAGGACGTTTTACCAGTCTCTGGCAGATGATCAATATGAGAGGCAAAACAGTGAAAAGACAAAATGACGATAGAGAGATATTTTGATTGGGTCTGAACATTTAAACAAGTTCATTTAACAGGCAGTAGAAATGGAGCCACTATTTATTCCTGTAGAATTGTAGATGCTGGGAAATCCAGTAGAAATCAGTTCCATGGGATCCTGAGCCTCCCACCTGAAGCAGGCTGGAGCTTCATTGACCTTTGGAATCAAAGGTAGGGAAGAATATTTTGCCATATTCCAGATAGCGTCCCCATCAGAGAACCTGACCAAGCAAGGCCTTGACAAACTGCAGTTGGGTGAACATTTAGAAAGCCTCACACACTTTAAAGCTATGTAAACTGGACACTTGTAAATATTTTGTTTCCCTCTTCAGACTCTTGTCAAAGACACACTGAAGCTCCCTGAAGTGTGGTAGCTTTGACGTTGATGACAGGAGGAGCTGGCTACTAATAATTCAAAATGGCGACAACCTGCCATCAAGCTGTGTCACACTTTTGAGTCACAACATTTTAATGATGAAACAAAGTGGCGGCAGAGAAGGAAAGAAAATAAAACAAATTCTGCACTCTGGGATATACCATGCTATGTGCCCAAAGGTCTGTGGGTCGAGAATTGGCCTATTCAGTTACATGAAGATCTGTGGCAGAAAGTCCCAACCCTGAGTTGACGTGAAACTTCAAATCAAGGGACAGATGACTACAGCAATTACTTACTTTGCATTGAACTTCCTTTATCTATACCAGATGATTTACTATCAGAAATGTTTCAAGCTGATGTGCACAGAGGAAAAGGGGGCCATGCAAGTTAGGTTGTCTGAGAGATATACGGGACTTTCCCAACTGCATCCACAAATCTGCAGAGAGGCACAGCTTGTTTCTCTTCGGCAGATATTATTGCTGAAAGCACCTTTACTGAATGATGGCTGTACTACTACCGCCTGATGCTATCATCATGAGATGTGAATGCTGTCTAATCATTACGCTGGCAGGTTCTTCAGAAGATTCCCAATCGCAATACTGCCACCCTTTGCTTGGTAGTGCATGAAAAATGGTATGTCAGGATGCCGAGGAATCTACCTTCTCCGGGTGTAGATCAATGTTATGTTCTGCCATGTGCAAGAAGTGCAAGAAATGCAACAACTGCCATGCAGCCTAAAACGCATGCATATGTAGGACAGTAAATCAGCAATAGCCTGAAACTTTGCTGTAAATGTTTGTAGGCATTCAGTTGTGCATATCAAATTATGCTGTGGAGTAGCAAAGAAAAATACTTTCTAGCATCTGATGCAAGAGCCTCAAACTTAGCAACCATGAAAGAGGATACAACTTGATGACCTGCTCTGAGCTGCAGATTGGTGCATATACCCACAGGCCTCTTTCCCTTCACCCTGTGCTGCTGCTACTTAATCCAATACCTCGTCACCAATCACAAAGTTTGCTGATGGGTTGAAATGCCACGTAATGCTCTAAGCTTGTTCAACCTTAGTTGCTGCACTGTTGTGATACGCCCTTAAGTTGCCTCCAATTGTTTAAATTTAGTCTGACATGGTGGCACAGTGGTTAGCACTGCTGCCTCACAGCGCTAGGGACTCTGATTCAATTCTGGCCTTGAATGACTGTGGAGTTTGCACTGTCTCTCTGTGTTTGCGTGGGGTTCATCCGGGTGCTCCGGTTCTCCCACAGTCCAAAGATGTGCAGGTTAGGTGGGGTTACAGGGATTGGGCGGGGGAGAGGGCCTTGGTAAGGTGCTCTTTCAGAAGGTCGGTGCTGACTCGATGGGCTGAATAGCCTCCTTCTGCACTGTAGAAATTCTAAATTCTATCTGCCTCCAGAGTAAGACTTATGAGCTTGGTGAGGTCCAAACGTGTTTACTTTAACATAATGAGCAGGATCCTTCCTGTGCCTCCCGTTGTTCCAAGTGAAAATCTGAGCATCATGTTCTTGTGAAAAGCTTGCACGCTGACCAGGTGAATGAATTTCCACACCTGTCTGCCTGGTCCTGTTCAGTTACTGGTCAATGGTAAGCCTCCAGGATGTTGATTTTAATGCCATTAAATATCATGGAGAGATGGTTAAATTCTCTCTTGTTGGAGATAGTCATTGCCTGGCACTTTGTGTGGAGCGAATGTTACTTGCCACTTATCAGCGCGAGCCTGACACTTGCCCAGGTTATTCTGCATATGGTCATGGACTACATCAGCATCTGCAGAGTTGTGAGTGGTCCTGAAAATTGTGCAATCATCATGAGCGACTTCTTACCTTATGATAGATGGTCATTGGTGAAACAACTAATGATGTTTGGACCGAAGACACTGGCCTGAGGATCTTCGGCAGCGATGTCCCCAGACTGAGAATGACTGACCTCCAACAACCACAGCCATCTTCCTTTGTGCTAGGTTTGATTCCAACGAGTGCTGAGTTTCCCCCCCATACCCATTGACTCCAGTTTTGCCAGGGCTGTTTGATGCCATACTCTTTTCAAGTGTGGCCTAAATGTCAAGAGCAGTCACTCACACATTACCTCTTGAGTGCAGCTTTTTTTGTTTGTGCCTGGACCAAGGCTGTAATGAGGTCAGGAGCTGAGTTGCATTAGTGGAATACAATCTGAGCTTCAGTGAGCAGGTTACTGCCAAATAAGTGTCACTTGATAGCACTATCAACAACATTTTCTGTCACTTTGCTTCTAGGCTTCAATTCATTCTGCTCATTCTACTTAGAGCTAGTCTTATGAGAGTTTAATTCTAACTGATTCACCTGCTTCTCCTGTAGTATCAATATAATTTGGATCCTTCCGCTTCTCCTATGGTGAACAGCTAAGCACATAGCATATTGCACAGTGGTTAGCCCTGTTGCTTCACAGTACCAGGGTCCCAGGATTCCCGGCTTGGGTCACTGTCTGTGTAGAGTCTGCACGTTCCCCCTGTGTCTGCATGGGTTTCCTCCCACAAGACGTGCTGTGAGGTAATTTGGACATTCTGAATTCTCCCTCAGTGTACCCGAACAGGTGCCGGAGTGTGTCGACTAGAAGATTTTCATAGTAACTTCATTGCAGTGCAGTGTTAATGTAAGCCTACTTGTGAAACTAATAAAGATTATTATGCTTACTGCTGAGACAAATCACAGTTATAGACTAAAAAATATTAATATATTAATTTTCCTCCTTATGACAACCAATTTTAAAATGATAAGATTTGCATGATATTATGTAAAAGATTGTGCAGTGGCAAATACCTAAACTGTCGTTTCTATATTCTGCAAGCCTTATGGTTCTATTGCTGATGTTTTTCATAGGATTGATGTTTATTCACAAACCTCGGACTTATGCAATCTTGGAAAGAAGATTAATTTGTCTGACTATCCATGAAACCCATTGAAAGAAAAGAGTCTGGTATTATTTTCAACTTGTGACTTTTTTTGCAGGATTCTGTGTCTGCGCTACTAGAACAAACAGTTGCAGAACTGCAGGCAGTAGAGTGGAGGCTAGAAAAAAACAGAAACGTGTTGACTCTGGGAGAAGAAAGGTACAGTATTATCACATTCTGCAACAAGTGTAGATGTTTACTGGCTTATTTATTTCAAATACAAAATTTGTATATTTTGGCAGTTTCTCCTTCCTGTTCTTGAGGTTTATGGTTCCTGTTGAAGTATGGTTCCAGAGGCAGGAATTACCTGCCTGTACCTCACTCAAATGTTCATTATTCAAACAAAAGACTATTTGATCATGGGGATAACTTAGCATCGGCATGCACAATTTTAGCTCGATCAGTTAGAACGTTATCAAGAATGGAATCCTGCTTCATTTTTGTTTCTCTCACTTTTTCTTGGCACAGCCCCCTGCCCTCAATCTAGGGACTCTGAGCTCTCAACTACCAATATATCTGAGATCAGCTAACTGAATGCAGGCCCAGGATCTAAATTTAAACATTTCTGGATATTTTTAGAGTACAATAGTGGACTTCTGGTGGCAGCCATGGGCTAATCGGTTGCACCCAAGGTGGCCCATTGCTTGGAGGTGTTGGCTTTGGCCCTTTCTACCCAGTTAATGCGTGATTTTTGTTGGAAATGTGAGTGTAGGATGGTGGTTTTTTCCCCCAGAGTGGCATGTCGGTGGGTTATCACACTCGGCAAAAGTCAGTGAGAGCCCTAGTTCTGGAGTTGGAGGGCACGTGTGGCGCAGCACCAGTGGGAAGAATGGTGTGGTGGAAGGGTTGTCGTTGTCTGCCACGCTGCCTGTGGAGCAGTTGATAGATTTTATCAAGGAGGGAGTTTTGTTAAAGCGAAAAGAGATGCGGGGAACTGGTCCAGTGCGAATGAGGGAGCAGTAGCCCTTATTCGCAGGACATTGGATCGCGTGGAGAAGCACCCGAGTTGCATGGTGCGATGATCCAAGAGGCTGAAAGGGCGGTGTCAGATCATAGTGACCAGACCGTGTTGTTGGAGGCAGAGTTGGCGATGCTGGGGGAGGCCTGTAAGGTGCTACGGGTGAGGGTGGATGACGGGAGAATTGGTTCAGGCAGCAGAATTTGGGTATCGCATGTCTGCCAGACGTTGTGTGGAGGGAACCAGTGCCATGGGCCATGTTTCGAGGCTGTTCAAGAAGTTGGTCAAGGCAGGGGTCTTTGAGAAGGCTCCAGAGGTGGATCATGGCCAACAGTCACTACAGAGGCTGAGAGCTGGGGAGCCGCCATGGACAGTGATTGTGCGTGTGCACAAGTTCCAGGAAATGGAGAAGATTCTGAGGTGGGCGAAGGCAACTAGAGACTGTAGCTGGGAGGGAAATCGGATCTGGATCTATCAGGACATTGGTGCCGACCTGACCAAACGGCAGGCAGGGTTCAATAAGATCAAGGCAGCGCTCTTTCAGAGTAAGGTTCGCTTTGCGGTGTTGCATCTGGTCAAACGTCGGGTGACCTTTAAGGGCAGGGAACATTACTTTACGAGGCTGGAGGAGAGGGTGACATAGTCCAGGAACGTGGGTTGGGGGAAGGGCTATTGTTGGGAATTTTTGTATGTTTTCTGACTTGCGTATATGCTAGTTTTGTAATTGATATGTTGTTTTTTGCACATGTTTGGTTTTGGTATGGGTTTCTTGGAATTATGAGTGGGTGCATTTGGTTGATATTTGCACATGTCGGTTTTGTGTGGGACTGGGTCGATAAGGAAATGGTACAGAGTTTTGGGTTGGAGTGGGGAGGGATAGTTTGGGCAGTTCGGCTGGCGTCCTTTGTCACATCTCAGTGATGTGATCTCAGAAACAATAAAATGAGTGCCAAAATATTTAGTGAATGTAGGAAATATAATGCTGTCTTGTGTGGAATATTGCACATATGAAGGATAAATGAATAGCATGCTCCATTAATAGTTTGAAATATGTAAAGATGAAGTTGAAAGTGACCTAGGAATCTGTGGACTAAATACTCAATGTATCCAATCAACGTAGAGCAGCAATCAATACCAATAAAATGGTGAGCTATAGCTGAAGCAGTAGGATATAGTTCAGAAGAACAAATAATCTAACAGCACAGTGCTTTGGTCAGCCAGCAATTTGAGTACTGTGCCCAGATCTGGGGCGTCATTCTCCGACCCCCCGCCGGGTCGGAGAATGGCCGTTGGCCGCCGTGAATCCCGCCCCCGCCGAAGTCTCCGCTCCCGGAGATTGGGCGGGGGCGGGAATCGGGCCGCGCCGGTTGGCGGGACCCCCCGCTGGATTCTCCGGCCCGGATGGGCCGAAGTCCCGCCCTGGAAATTGCCTGTCCCGCCGACGTAAATCAAACCTGGTATTTACCAGCGGGACCAGGCGGCGGGCTCCGGGGTCCTGGCGCGGGGCGATCTGACCCCGGGGCGTGCCCCCACGGTGGCCTGGCCCGCGATCGGGGCCCACCGATCCGCGGGCGGGCCTGTGCCGTGGGGGCACTCTTTCCCTTCCGCCTCCGCTACGGCCTCCACCATGGCGGAGGCGGAAGAGACTCTCCCCACTGCGCATGCGTGGGAAACTGACAGCGACCGCTGACGCTCCCGCGCATGCGCTGGGAAACTGACAGCGGCCGCTGACGCTCCCGCGCATGCGCCGCATTTCCGCGCCAGCTGGTGGGGAAACAAACGCCATTTCCGCCAGCTGGCGGGGCGGTAATCCCTCCGGCGTCGGCCTAGCCCCTCAATGTTGGGGCTAGGCCGCCAAAGATGCGGAGCCTTCCGCACCTTTGGGCCGGCGCGATGCCCGTCTGATTGGCGCCGGCTTTGGCGCCAGTCGGCGGACATCCCGCCGTTGGGGGAGAATTTCGCCCCTGGTCACTGAAACACAGGGGACGAGATTCTCCACTCCCACGCCGGTTGGGAGAATCGCCTGGGCCGCCAACATTTCCCGGGACGCCGGTCTGATGCCCTCCCGCGATTCTCCCAAGCGGCGGGAATGGCCCCGTCGAGTTCCACGGGCCGGAGAATCGCTGGAGACACCCAAAATGGCGATTCTCCGGCACCCCTGCTATTCTCAGGCCGGATGGGCCGAGCGGCCAGGCCAAAACGGCGGGTTCCCCCCGGCGCCGTCCACACCTGGTCGCTGCCGTCGGGAACAGCGCGGGAACGCTGGGGGGGCGGCCTGCGGGGGGGGGGGGGGGGGATCCTGCACCGGGGGGTACCTCAAATGTGGCATGGCCCGCGATCGGTGCCCACTGATCGTCGGGCCGTCCTATCTGAAGGAGGACCTCCTTCCTTCCGCGGCCCCGCAAGATCCATCCGCCATCTTCTTGCGGGGCGGACTCAGAGAGGACGGCAACCACGCATGCGCGGGTGACGCCTGTTATGCGGCACCGGCCGCGTCATCTATGTGGTGCCGCCTTTACGCGGCGACAAGGCCTGGCGCGTGTAGATGACGCGGCACCGATCCTGGCCCATTGTCGGGGCCTGAATCGGTCGGGATCGGGGCCGTTTCGCGCCGTCGTGAACCTCGACAGCGTGGGCACTTCGGTGCGGGAGTGGAGAATCCCGCCCAGGGCCTTTAGGAAGGGAGTTCCAGGATTTTGACCCAATGACAGTGAAGAAACACTGAAAAAGTTCCAAGTCAGGATAGTGTGGGGCTAGGAGGGGAAATTGCAGGTGATGGTGTCCCATGCATCTGGTGCACTTGTCCTTGGTGGTAGAGGGGAAGTTTCGAAGATGCTGTCAAAGGAGCTTTAGTGAGTTACTACAGTGCATTTTGTAGATGATGTATACTACCACTGTGCATTGGTGGTGGATGAGGTGCTAATCAAATGATCCTGTCAAGTTCTTGAATGTTCTTGGAGTTGCATTAGTCCAGGAAAGTGGAAATTATTCCATCAGATTCCTGACTTGTGCCTTGTAAATGGTGGGCAGGCTATGGGGAATCAGAAGATGGGTTAGTCTCCGCAGAATTCCTGGCCTTTGTCCTGCTCTTATGGCAACGTATTTATATGGTTGGCCCATTTCAGTTTCGGGTCAACGGGAATCCTCAGGATGTTGATGGTGGGGGATTCAGTGATGGTAATGCCATTGAATGTCAAGGGGAGATGATTGGATTCTCTCTTATGGGAGGTGGTCATTGCCTGGCACTTGTGTGGAAGCCCAGCACCTCCATGCAAAAGGCAAAGCTGCAGCAATCTTTTGCCATAAGTGCCAAGTGTTTGATCTATCTTGTGCCACTTATCAGCTCGAGCCTGCCTATTGCCCAGGTCTTTTCGCATTTGGTCACAGACTGCGTCAGTCAGTATCTGAAGAGTTGTGAATGGTGCTGAACAGTGTGCGAACATCCCCACTTCTGACCTTATGACAGAGGGAAGGTCATTGATGAAGCAGTGATGCCCTGTGACTGAGATGATTGACCTCCAACAACCACAGCCATCTTCCTTTGTGCTGGGTTTGATTCCAACCAGCGGAGAGATTTCCCCTGATTCCCATTGACTACAGTATGTTGATGCACACTCGGTTATTGCTGAGTAAGTGCCAATTTATATAATTGTCAACGATCCTTTCCATCACTTTGCTGATGAACACGAGTAGACTGATAGGATAGTAATTGGCGCTTTCCTGCTTTTTGTGGACACGACATATCGGAACAATTTTCTACATTGCGGGATAGATGCCAGCATTGTAGGTATTCTGGAACAGCTTGTCTAAGGACATAGCTAGTCCTGGAGGACAGGCCTACTGCTAGAATACTGCCTGTGCCTATAGCTTTTGCAGTATCCAGTGCCTTGAGCTGTTTCTTGCTATCAAGTGGAATGAATCAAATTGGTTGAAGACTGACATCTGTGATGCAGAGGACCTCTGGAGGAGGCCTAGATAGATCAAACACTTGCCACTTCTGGCTGAAGATTA
The DNA here is from genome assembly GCF_047496885.1 of Scyliorhinus torazame. Taxonomy (NCBI): domain Eukaryota; kingdom Metazoa; phylum Chordata; class Chondrichthyes; order Carcharhiniformes; family Scyliorhinidae; genus Scyliorhinus; species Scyliorhinus torazame. The sequence goes on along the minus strand of NC_092713.1, from coordinate 284,515,677 downwards.
TTGCAAATGCTGCAGCTTTGCCTTTTGCATTGAGGTGCTGGGCTTCCCCATCATTGAAGATGGGAAAATTTGTGAAACTTTCTCCTGCAGTTCGTTGTTTAATTGTCTACCACCATTCATGACTGTTTGTGGCGCTCCTGTGGCAGAGCTAGATCTGATCTGTTGAGTGTGGGTTTGCTTTTCTCTGTCTATTGTATGTTTCTTCTGTTTGGCATACGTAGTCCTGTGCTGTAGTTTCACCAGCTTTGACACCTAATTTTTAGGTATACCTGGTGCTGCTCATGACATACCGTCCTGCATTCTTCATTAAGCTAGGATAATTCCTAGTGTTCGATAGTAATGGTGGAGTGGAGGCTATGCCGGGCCATGCAGTCATAGACTGTATTTGTATACAATTCTGCTGCTGCTAATGGCCCACAGTGCCTCATGAATGCGCAGTTTTGAATTGCTATATCTGTTCAAAATCTATCTCATGTAGCATGGTGGTAATGCCACACGACACAATGGAGGATATCCTCAAGGTGAAGACAGGACTTGCCTCCACAGGGACTGTGCGGTGGTCACTCTTACCAATGCTGTCATGGACAGATTAATCTGTTACATGTAGATTGGTGAGGATGAGGTCAAGTAGATTTTGCCCTCGTGTTAATTTCATCACCATCTGATGCTGACACAGCCTAGCAGTTATGTCCTTTAGCACATGGCCAGCTCAATTAGTAATGTTGCTATCGGGTCATTCTTTCCGATGGACATTGATGTGCCCCACCTGTCTATATCCCCTGCCTTAGCTAACCTCCAGGAGGTGTTCAACATTGAGGATCACTGATTCATCAGCTGAGGTGGAATGGCAGGTGGCAATGAGCAGGAGGTTTCCTTAGTCACGTTTGACCTGATGCCATAAGATTTCATAGGGTCCAGAGTCTATGCTGAGGACTCCCAGAGCAGCTCCCTCCTGACTGTATACCATTGTGCCGCCACCACCTCTTGTGGCTCTGTTCTGTTGGTGGGGCAGGACATACCCAGGGATGGTAATGGTGGTGTCTGGGACATTGCTGTACGATATGATTACATGAGCATGACTATATCAGACTGCTGCTTGTGCTTGGGACAGTTCTCCCAATTTTGGCACAAGTCCCCAGATGTTTGTAAGTCAGACAACTACTAACCCTCAGCAGGGCTGGGTTTGCAGTTGTTGTTTCTGGTGCCTAGGTTGACCGTGGGTGATTCGTCTGGTTTCATTCATCTTTGTAGAGTTGTAGCGGTTTGATACAACTGAGTGGCTTGCTCGACCATTTCAGAGGTCATTTAAGGATCAATCACATTGCTCTTGGTCTGGACTCACATGTAAGCCGGACCACGTAAGGATGGCAGTTTCCTTCCCGAAAGAACATTAGTAAACCAGATGGGTTTTTACAACAATGGTTCAAGGTCACTATTAGCAAGATTTGCTTTTTAATTCCAGATTTATTAGCTGAATTTAAATTCTACCAGATGCTGTGGTGGAATTTCCAAGGGCCTTCGTTTGGGCCTCTGGATTACTAGTCTGGTGATATTAATTCTATGTCACTGCCTCCCCCGTGGTGTAATTTTGATAAGAGCCAGAAAGAAGATTCCTAAAGTCGGAGATCTAAGTTGGACTTGAATTGGTGCAGACTCGAAGAGCCGAATGGCCTCCTTCTGCACTGTAAATCCTATGATTCTTGATGAAGATATACAAAATAATGGTGATCAAAGATCTATCTCAACTTACTTAACAATTGGGAGAGTAGGTCAAGGGAGCATTTATTTAAACTAGTAAAAGGAAGATCTAGGACTGATGATGAATAATTTCTTCACATAATAAGGCTGACTCTATGGTCAGGTATTTCAGATGTTCAGCATTGCTCAAATGGACATGTAACTGATGAACCACAGCTCCATAGTGCCTGGTTTTCCATCCAGTAAATTAAATGGTGTTCCTGTCCTTGGAATCAGCCCGAATAGTTACCAAGTGGTTGAGATGTCAAATTGCGGCCCAGTCTGGCCTATCAGGTGGACATAGAAGACAGAACAGCACTATTTTGAAGATGATCAAGGGAATTCACCAAGGTTTCCTTGGCAATGTTTATCACTCCAACAACTTCACTGTAACTGATTGTCTAATCTGGGCCAGGGAGAAAAATCACAGGTCCTGCTGCATCTCCTGTTTCTGGGCACCATATTCCCCTCTGCCTTTTAACCCTCACCCTCAATCATATTTGGTTCTTTTCCTATTTTGAGATTAACCAATCAATTCATTAATCACAGAAAGATAACTTCCAATGTTGGCACCTGGTTACTAATATTGTCTGATATATATGCAGCATGGGTCATTAATATTAAGAGCAGCAACAATATATCCAGTATTGGTTTGCATGCTGGTGATGATGCTGATCCCACCATGAGTATTAAACAAACCAGAGAGTAGAAATTTATTTCGGCAGCATTGTGCAATATTGTTAATTTGACAGAAAATTAAGTTATTAGTTAATTATAACACTATGCTGATGATGGGGGCAGTTCGAACACCGCTGGATCTGGCGCGCCTGGTAAATAGCGGGAAAGGTCAAAATCGAGATTCGCACCCGGTGCAAATTCGTCGGCAATTCACCTGGCCTGCTCCCAATAGTAAATTCAGGATCTCGCCCAAAGATGGTGAGAATATCATTTGGCCTCATTTGTATTCATTTCAATCTCATTAGTGAGATTGAAGTTGAATACAGCAGTCTCCTGGGAATTGCTCGACTTGCCAGCAAGAAATCACGGGGACATCATTTAGTACTCCTTTTTTAAAACGTGAAGGTGGCGTGATGGCCCCTGAGGGGAGTTGAGGAGCCATTTCCATTTTCTGGCATGCAACTCGAGGGCCACCGGAGCTGCTGGCCCAGAGCTTTAGGGTGAGTTGGTTGCGGAGGTTTGGTCAGTGGGCTGTAGCGTTCCAGGTCGGGGGAAGAGGCTTTGCGTCAATGAGGCCTTCAAGCCATCTTTAAATATGTGGAGACCTATAATGGGCAGGCTGCAGCCTGTCCCACCAAACACTTCCAGGACAGAGCCTTGCTGTGGCTTCAATGCTGAAAGTCAATTTCACTTCCTTTGACTGTGACCAGCCTCTAGCTTCACAGTTGAAGGCTATTGCAAATGAGATGTTGGCCTTATTAGTTTTGAGAACACTTCACAGCTCTAGATTATGTTTGCTGCTTGCTCCTGCTGGAGGCTGCTTTGCTGTTTGCATCCTTTTCTAAGAATTTTTTCAAAGATACCTGGGACCTGGAACACCAGGCTCAGGGGAGACATATGGGTCCAGAAGGCAATGCGGTTTGAAGCAAGAAGGCGCTGCAGGACGACATTGATCCAAATGGGCCACCTGATGACGCCATTGAAGAAATGCTTTTGCAGGTTGCTGATCCTTTTGTTGCTGGTGTGGCAAGGACTGCATGTAACTGGCACATCACCGTGGGTTAAACGCGCTGGAAATCAAGGATGTTCAACTGCACCTTGGGCGCCAGTGCCCGGGTTGGCTTGCAGCGCTTCCACCTCCCTGACGGTACCCGTAGGGCTCTGGGGGTTTCCATGCAATGGAGGTGCAGCTGGAGTGAGCTCAAGAGGCCTCTGAGTCAACTGACCTGACGGCTCTCCATTGTCTGTACCATGATGTCGGGGCTTTCGTTTATGGTCGTCACAAGGCTGAACTATGCCTTGGGCACCATCAGTCATGACGCGGACATCATACTCCATGCCTCCACAGCAGCCACCTCCCTAGCAGTGTTAGCCTCAATACCAAGCATTGTCTGCAGCATCTCCTGCGACTGAAGCCTTTGGGACTCCTCCAATTGGCTATGCAGTCACTGGAATGAACTTGACATCCCCTCCTAAATGTCATGGATCTGGCCGATCATCAGCATCAACTCTGGGAGTACCTTGTCTGGAAGTTCGACATCTGGCTGAGTCCTGGGATCCAGCAGACCTCCGACTGTTGTCTCCCTCGGATGTTCCTGTCTCCACCTGATGTGCGTCAGCAACTGTGTGGTGCTCACCAGATTGTGCCCCAGAGACCTGTCCACTAATGCCGCCTACCAAAATTTGACGCCTCGATGGTTGTCTCCTGGGAGCTTTCCATCTGGATGGCTTAGCCTCATCAGATGGAGATGTGGCCAGTGAGAGGGAAGGATCATTTTGTCTGACATGAACTATTCATTTGTGGCAGGTCATCTGGCTGAAGGGACAGTACATCCTCACCTATGTGGCGCAGGCCAACCTTGCTGTCAGTGACTGCTTTCTCCTCTGTCAACCCCGCAACCTCCATGGCCCGTTTCTCATTGGGGGTGAGGATTCGGAGCTCTGAGATTCTGCCCCCATCTTGGCTCTTTCCCATTTATTATGGGCTATCTTCTCCTGCGGGGACAAAAAGAGAGCTTTGTGAGCCGCACGCTTGATGGATCAAGTGGCATGTGTGTGGGCACTGCATCTGGGCATGGAGGTTGTGCTCGTGGGTGCCAGTGGGTCCTGAGCTCCAAGCACGAAGATCGAATGTGGGGAGGGTGTGAGTTGTCAGCCAGTGATTTATGGGGTGGTGTTTGGGAATTTATGGGGTAGCGGATAGATCAGATGCCAGGAGAGAGGTGGTAATTTATCCTTTCAGCTTGGTGGAGGTCGTTGATCTTCTAACATTGGTCGACAGGCCTCCGGGTCATGCTATCCGAATTGGCAGCCACTGCCTCCCAGGCGGCATCGCTGACCCTGATGCTGGTGCTCCAACCCCCTCTGGGGAACAGGATGTCCTTCTTCGCATCCACAGCATCAAGAAGCCTGGCCAGGTTGGCATCCTTACAGCGCGGAGGGACTGCGCGATGCCATACTTGTGTTGACTGGGAGTGGCTGGTGAGGGAGCACTTAAAAGCAGCTCCCTCTTATTAGCGCCGCGACACTGAGGCAGAATCAGGTGCAGCGCGACAGCAGCCAGTTATGGCAAGAAGTTCGTGGAGGCTCATTTTCGACATTTAGTGCTGCTGATTACGGGCCACGATCTCGCCAATGCAGCCGTCAAGAAACATCCTGCCAAACAGGTCAAAAATGGCACTTAGAAATGTTTCAGTCGAATCGTGCCCGATTACAATGATTTTGGTGACTGCCTCGTTAACATTTTTCACCATGTGTGCATGGTGACAGTAAATTTTTATTTGGGGGGAAAGATTCAGTACTTGCAACCCAGAGTGCCAGAAAACTCTTTAGACATGGTTTTTTACATTTTGATTGCCTATTCTGTGTAAGAAAGGAACATTGTCTCCATTGCTGCAGCTTGCATTGTTTCATTGTTGCAGAGTTTTAGAAAGTAAGGAGGGAGGAGAGGGCATGGTTAAATTCACCTGCTGCTGCCTGAGCACCCTCCTCCTTTCCAGTAGCTTCTCGCCTTACTCAAGATAACACAGTATCATTAGAAGTGAAGTTCTAGTTCCCTGGGAGCAGCTTGTGTACAGCTTGGTCCAGCCTGACACGAGGCTGAGTGATAGCTCTCCGGGCACAAAGGGGCAGAGTTTTAACTTGTGCCTGGGTGCAAAGTTTTGTGTTGTGAAATCAATGGAAATGAAAATCAGACATTTTCTACAACGAATAGCCAATCCCCAATGGCAGTTTTGTCTCTGGGCAGTAAGTTGTAATTCTGCCCTAAAGTAATTTGTATATGGAGCTACAAAATAATAATAATAATCGTTTATTGTCACAAGTAGGCTTCAATGAAGTTACTGTGAAAAGCCCCTAGTCGCCACATTCCGGCGCCTGTTCGGGGAGGCCGGTACGGGAATTGAACCCGCGCTGCTGGCATTGTTCTGCATTACAAGCCAGCTGTTTAGCCCACTGTGCTAAATATAGCTCTTGAGTTCAGATTTTATATTACAAAATATCCTTATCTAATCTCCATTTTTTGATGTAATATTATTCCATTGAGAGTTTTTGCATTACGCAACTTAGCACATAAAATGCCATATAGGCACTACTGAAAGTCTAGGTAAAAACTTCACCCTCCCCCTTTCTGTTTGTCTCATTTTGTGGATGGAATTATTGTGAGCAGCCATAAATTGTTGCAATCCAGAACGCCAGTGCAATTGATTAGAGAGGTCTGAGCACATTTTGTAGTGTACAAACATCCAGTTGTATCAGAGTTGCATTCCAATTCCACTGAAGCAGAAAATGTGCTCCTCAATGTGGCAATTTCCAAGAGAGAAGATCATTTATTGCTGGAATTTTGTTTTTTTTTAAGTAGCAAGCTGGTCCAAACTCACTAAACCTCATCTTGCAATTGGCTTGTAGAAGTGTCACTTTGCTCGGCTCAAACATGTCATAAGACATGTCTGTTTTCATCTGACTTAATTGATGACCCTAATGAGTTTATCAAAGAAGTGATTCAGGATCATTTGGATGTTCTCCAATCACTGTCTAACCTTTCTGACTTAATTGTGGATATGATCAGTTAATCTGGTGTTCTTCTAAATGGCAATATAAGGCTGCTCACCATTTCAGTATATTTATCCTAACATTCCCCACAAATTAATTTTTCAGTTTTATCTAAGGTGTTTTTTTTTGCAGCTGCCAAGCACAGCCACGGTGCATACTAAAGAGAAAGGAAGAAGCAGATGCAAACCTCAACCAGGAAGCAGTCTTTTTTGCTTTGTGGTTGGAAATAAGAAAGGGAGAACCAAAGACAGGAGTTTCTTACAAAAAGAACAAAACTAAACAGATTTTTAAATAAAAAATATTTTTAGTGCAGTTTATTTGCTTACAGGCCAAGTGTGGCAGAGGAAGGTGACTACAATGAAAATGAACTGGCCAAGGAGGAGGAGGAAGAATACAATGAAGGAATACAGTGGGAAAATGAGGACATTGCTGAGAATGCCAATGAACAGACTGATGATCAGTCAGCACTCAAAGCAACAGTTGCAGAGAAGGTGAATATTTGATGGAAATAATAGATCTATTTGGCTAACCGTCTCATGAACCATTTCAGGAGTACAATTGCTGCCATTTAGAGAGAGCCCAAGGCACAGGTTGCCTGGTTGTGGAGGCATAGCAAATAGTTCTGATATGTATTAACATTTGTGAATTATTATGGATCACAGAATTTAGGTTAATGGAATCCGTGAATGTTTGGGGCTATTGGATGAATTACTAAAAGGGGCAAAGGAAAATGTAAAAATAATTCAATTGAGGTAAAACATTTTCAATTTAAGTTCAATATTATAGTAATAACTCTGCTGATAATATTTAGAATTCCTACAATGCAGGAGGAGGCCATTCGGCCATCGACTCTACATCAACTCTCTGAAAGAGCTCCCTACCCAGGCCCACTCCTCGCCCTATCCCTGCGACCTCATGTAACCTTTGGACATTAAGGGAGAATTTAGAATGGCCACTCCAACTAACCTGCACATCTTTGGACTGTGGGAGGAAACCAGAGCACCCAGAGGAAAGTCACGCAGACAAGGGGAGAATGTGCAAACACTACACTAGAATCCCTACAAGAACACGCCTCCATTGCCCCAAGACAGAACTCTGATCACCAAACCCCCCCCCAAGCAATTTCTCAATATTGGCAGCCCAGTAATAAATTAAATTGGGTAAAGCTAACCCACCTGACTGTCTATCTCCTTGGAGGAATGCCCTACTGATCCTTTGGGTTCTGCCCACCCATATAAAAGAGGGCACTAAACAGGAGCTGTTTAGCACAGGGCTAAATCGCTGGCTTTGAAAGCAGACCAAGGCAGGCCAGCAGCACGGTTCAATTCCCATAACAGCCTCCCCGAACAGGCGCCGGAATGTGGCGACTAGGGGTTTTTCACAGTAACTTCATTTGAAGCCTACTTGTGACAATAAGCAATTTTCATTTCATTTATTAACTCTGATAAAGAAGGATTTGGGGAGAAAATGGGGAGACACTGAAAAAGAAATAAAACTTTGGGAGGACATTCATTTTAATAGTCTGAATCCTGCCCTCCAAGGACAGGGGGAGGTTATCCCACTTTTGCAAATCCAATTTGACCCATTCACAAGACTAGTATAATTTAATTCATAGCGAGACCCACTCATTGGCCACCCAGATTCCCAGATAATGAAAGCTAGATCTGGCAAGCCGTAAAGACAACATCCGAGATCGACCGAAAAGTATTCGCTGCTGTCCAAATTCAACTTGTACCCAGAGAAGGAGCCAAAACTCCTAAGTAGCTTAATAATCTATAGTAGAGACTGGGTCCGTAATATAAAGAAGCAGATCATCTACATACAAGGACACCCTATGCTCCCTCCCTCTCCTACCATTTACCAGAAGATCTTACCACTATGGCCAACAATTCAATTGCTAAAACAAATAGGAGCGGAGACAGTGGGCAACCGTGCCTGCACTATTGCAAGCAACTTAGCGTCTGCATTCAAAAGCGAGATGGGTCGAAAAGACCCACATTATTAGGGTCTTTGTCCTTCAGGATCAGGGAGACAGAGGCCTGCGCGAGTGTAACGGGCAACGAACCCCGGGGCAAGGAGTCATTGAAGATATCTAATATTAAAGGGACCGACTGTCCTGCAAACTTCTGATAAAACTCAACACTGAATTTGCTGGGGCCGGAGGTTTTACCCCTCCACATTAACCCAATGCATATCATAATTTCATCAGAGCCCAACAGGGATTCCATCTCTTCCCATCTCTTTCTGTAACAATGGGAAGGACAACCTATCCAAAAACTCCAACATCCTGAACTCTTCTCTGGAGGGATTCTGACAGAAAGTTTCAAAAACCACATTGATCTTAGTTGGGTCAGAAACTAAACTGCCACCCGAGTCTGTTATCTGCGCAACCTCCTGGGAAGCCACCTGCCGCCTCAGCTGATGAGCTAAAAGGCGACTGGCCTTCTCCCCGTGTTCATAAAAGGCCCCCCTTGAAGGACACAGCTGACTCATCGACTTAACTGTTGATAGTAACTCATATTGCGCCTGCAACTTTTTCCTACTTGCCAGCAACTCCAGGTTAGGGGCAAGCAAGTACTAATGGTCCACTTCAAGGATGGAGTTCTTTCCATGTATGGCTTTGAGGAAATTATCTCCCCCAGATGACCACCTTAAGGGATTCCCATAATATAGAAGGTGAGATAGATTCACTCTTATTAAATTTAATATATTCCCCAATGGCGGAGGGCATGCTTTTGCAAAATCTTGTGACTGCCAACAACGCCTTGTGCAATCTCCATGGTGGGCATTGGAGATTGCACAAACTCTAGCATCAAATCCACAAAATGCACGGCATGATCTGAAATCACAATCGCCGAATACCCCGCCCTCCTCATCGCAGGAAGGAGAGACATACCCACCACAAAATAGGCAATCCATGAATAAACCTGGGGGACATGGGAAAAGAAAGAAAAACCTTTATCCCTTGGGTGCAAAAAACGCCACGGATTTGCCCCCGCACCCCATCTGCTCCATGAAAGCCAACAATGCTTTTGCCACACCTGATGGAGTCAGAGATTTTGGCCTGGCTCAATCCAACCTCGGGTCCAGTACACTATTTAAGGTACCCTCCAGGATTAGCTGATGCAAATCAAAATCAGGAATGGAGATGTTGAATCCGCCAAAGCAGTAAGCAGGTAGAAAATTATGAACAAGGTTTATTAGTAATACAATCAAACTCTCCACTCCCCAAAGGGTCTCCCTTCTCGACCTGCTCCCAGGTCAAGGTTTATATACTCATGAGGGCTCCTGACCCACCAACCATTTTCGCAAACTTGTCTAGCCCATTACCCACAAATGAATCTCCTATAGAAACATAAAATCAGGATTCAAAGGTGAGCAAATAACCTCAACCTTTTCACTGGGCCATTCAAACCCCTTGCATTCCAGGTGACCAACTGAATTTGGGCCCCCCCCCCACTGAATCTGAAGTCAGCCATTTCCACCACGAGAGGTCATCCAACAATTATTCAGAGTACAGGCACCAGGCCCAGCCAAGATGGCCACCAAACCCAGCAACAAGACAAAAACAAAGAATAGACTGTAGTCACGGTCAGAAAACTATCCCCATTTCCCCGCCTCACACAATGTCACACCCAAATGCACATGGAAACAGTGAGACGAACAAAAAACACCAACCCCTAATACTACCCCAAACAAAATAAAAGTGCTAAGCTCATTATCTGAAACCAAACTAATATAATGAGCTACAGCTACCCCCGCCACTCCCGTTAGATAACTCTTCAGATAGCAGGTTGACCCCCACCCAGAGTGAAGGAAAATACTTACACAAATAAAATACAGAATATTTAAAAAAACGTTAAAAACATGCTACAACAGGAAGCCATCTATTTCCCATAACAGTTATAGCACAAAGAACAAGCCCCACACATAACCCCCCCCCCCCCCCCCCACCCAAATTCAGCTTACAAAACACTCATCCTACACAAGGACAGAAAAAAAATGTAAACCTGTATAAGGAACACCAACAACGGGCAGCACGGTGGCGCAGTGGGTTAGCCCTGTTGCCTCGCGGCGCCGAGGTCCCAGGTTCGATCCCGGCTCTGGGTCACTGTCCGTGTGGAGTTTGCACATTCTCCCCGTGTCTGCGTGGGTTTCGCCCACACAACCCAAAGATGTGCAGGCTGGGTGGATTGGCCACGCTAAATTGTCCCTCAATGGGAAAAAATGAATTGGGTACTCTAAATTATAAAAAAAAAAGGAACACCAACAACTCTCGATATCCGCATGCCCACCCTCACAACCAAAAGTCTCACAGAAACCTCCATCAACTCTCACCCAGCCCATGTTTTTTAACAGAAGGGTTCGTCTTATCGGATCAAAAAAATAGCCTTCCTCCTTGAAGGTTACTCTGAGCTGTGCCGGGTACACAACCCCAAATTGAACCCCACTCTTGTACAGGGCGGCTTTAGCATTGTTAAACGCCGCCAGCTTCCTTGTCAGCTCTGCACCGACATCTTGATAAAGTCTGATAACGTTGCCTTCCCATTTATAGTCACGATGATCCTTGGCCCACCTCAAGACTCATTCCTTTTCCTGGAAGCACCACCATCCCCCATTTTCTCCACCGAAGAGCCCCGTTTGTCCGTCGACAAATTTCTGCCTTCAATTTTCTTTGACTTGGTCCTGCTGGGCATCTTCCTAATGTGGGCACCTTATACCATCACTCCAATGGTATTTTAAACAAAAACAGCACCTGGGCGAAAAGGGTTAAAAAATACAGTACCCTGGCGGGAGCCAGCTTGTGTACATCTGTTCCCTCGCTCGCCCCCCACCCCCAATATACCACCACCGGAATTCCCCCCCCCCCCTCCCTCCCCAAAGCAACATAGCAACATATTGGCACTACATTGAAATGCACTGCTTTAAGTGTTACTTCTTTCCCCCTACAAGGTAATGATATGAAAATAGTAATGAGGGTTAGCAACAGCGTTGCATATTACTACTGTTTCACAAATTGGTTGGATTATGAGCCTATTATCTCCACAGGTTGATAAAGAGACGAACACAGAGAAGACTGTGACAACTATTTCTGCTGTGCGTCCAAAGGATAGAAGAACCCATGCTGCTCAACAGAGCCCATTTGTGAGAGGCAGTGCTATTATTCGTTCAAAAACTTTCTCTCCAGGCGCACAGAATCCCTATGTGTGTAGGGTAAGAAACAATCTGTGGATTTTGTTCTTAATACCTTTATATTGTTCGAAGCAAGTACTTTGCATCAGTATTCACCAAAGAGAAGGACTTGGTGGATGATGAGTCCTGGGAAAGGGTGTGCAGATAGTCTGGGTCATGTCGATATCAAAAAGGATGAGGTGTTGAGCATCTTGAAAAACATTAAAGTGGTCAGTCCCCAGGGCCTGATGGGATCTACCCCAGAATACTGAGGGAGGCAAGAGAGGAAATTGCTGGTGCCCTAACAGAAATCCTTTCATCCCCATTGGCTACCAGGTGAGGTCCCAGAGGACTGGAGAATAGCCAATGTTGTTCCTTTGTTTAAGAAGGGTAGCAAGGATAATCCAGGAAATTACAGGCTGGTGAGGCTTACATCAGTGGTAGGGAAATTACTGGAGAGGATTTTTCCAGACAGAATTTACTCCCATTTGGAAACAAATTGACTTATTAGCGAGAAACAGCTTAGTTTTGTGAAGGGGTGGTCGTGCCTCACTAACTTGATCGAGTTTTTTGACGAAGATGATTGATGAAGGAAGGGTAGTGGATGTTGTCTACATGAATTTCAGTAAAGCCGTTGACAAGGTCCTTCATGGCAAACTGGTACAAAAGGTGAAGTCACATGGGATCAGAGGTCAGCTGGCATGATGGATACCGAACTGACATGACCATAGAAGACAGAGGGTAGCAGTGGAAGGGTGCTTTTCTGAATGGGGGGCTGTGACTAGTAGTGTTCTGCAGGGATCAGTTCTGGGACCTTTGCTGTTTGTGGTATCTATAAATGATTTGGAGAAAAATGTAATTGGTCTGATTTGTAAGTTTGTGGACGACACAAAGGTGGTGGAGTTGCAGATAGTGATGAGGATTGTCCAAGGATCCAGCAGGGTATGGATCGGTTGGAGGCTTGGGCGGAGAAGTGGCAAATGGAGTTTAATCCAGCCAAATGTGAGATAATGCATTTTGGAAGGTATATTACAGGTGGGAAGTATACAGTAAATGGCAGAACCCTTAGGAGTATTGACAGGCAGAGAAATCTGGGCGCACAGGTCCACAGATCACAAAGTGCCAACGCAGGTGGGTACGGTAGTCAAGAAAGCATACAGAATGTTTGCCTTCATTGGTCGGGACATTGAGTATAAAAATTGGCACGTCATGCTGCAGCTGTACAGAACCTTAGGCCATGCTTGGGATATTGCGTAGAATTCTGGTCGCCACACTACCAGGAGGCTGTGGAGGTTCTGGAGATGTTACAGAGGGGGTTTACCAGGATGTTGCCTGGTCTGGAGGGTATTAGTATGAGGAGAGGTTGAATAAACTCTGATTGTTTTCACTGGAACAATGGAGGTTGAGGATCGACCTGATAGAAGTTTACAAATTTATAAGTGGCATGAACAGAGTGGATAGTCAGATGCTTTTTCCCAAGGTGGAAAATTCATTAATAGGGGACATAGGTTTAAGATGTGAGAGGAAAAGTTTTGAGGAGATGCGTGAGGCAAGTTTTTTTACAAAGCAGGTGATAAGTGCCTGGAACCTGCTCCCAGGGAAGGTGCAGGCTTGGAGGGCTGAAGGGCCTGTTCCTGTGCTGTACTGTTCTTTGTTCTTTGAATACAATCTACAGCTTGCTGATTGTTGTTTTTCTGCTTCTTGCCCCACTGAACTGATTCCTTCCCTCTTCCTCGTCTTTGTTCTCATTTTTCATTTCCCTCTGCCACTTCTCCATCCTCTCACCCATTCCCCTTTATCCCCATCACTGCGGCACTTCATGGTGAACGCAGTCAGCTCGTTCAACTCCTTTCATTTTGAAAAACAGCAGTAAAATGATGCTTCTGAATTTAATAAAAGATAGGTATTATTATTGACAGCCATATGACCAACTAGCGAGCAGGGTCCTTTTCATCAACTGCATCCTACATTTAACCCTTCTCAAGTTTGCTAACACTATTATTCAGCTAATGCATAACTGTATTCATGCTTGCAGATAGAGATAAGGAGCGTGTAGGTTGCATGGAGTGCTGCTTTTGTTCTGAATCCTGCTTTTAAAACTAATTGAATGTTCTTGTTTATTGCGAGACTAATTGAATATAAAAGTAGGAAGGTTATGCTTCAGTTATATAGGGCATTAGTGAGACCATATCTGGAGAACTGTGTACATTATTGGTCTCCTTTTTTATTCATTCGTGGGATGTGGGCTTCTCTGGCTCAGCCAGCATTTATTGCCTATCCCTAACTGCCCTCCAGAAGATGGTGAGCTGCGTTCATGAACTGCTGCAGTCCATATGATGTAGGTACACCTATAGTACTGTTAGTGAAGGAGTAGATTTCCAAGTCAGGATGATGAGGGGCTTGGAGGGGAATTTCCAGGTGGTGGTGTTCCCATGTTCCACTTACCCGCCGGCTCACCATGACCCTTAATTCCTTTACTGTTCTAAAATCTATCTATCTTTGCCTTAAAAACATTCAATGAGGTAACCTCAACTGCTTCACTGGGCAGGGAATTCCACAGATTTACAACACTTTGGTTGAAGAAGTCTGCTCCCCCTTATTTTAAGGCTATGCCCCCTAGTTCTAATTTCACCCTACAGTGGAAACAATCTCCCTGCTTCAACCTTAACTATTCCCTTCAGAATTTTGTATGTTTCGATCACATCCCCCTCTCATTCTTATAAATTCCACTGAGTATCGTCCCAGTCTACTCCGTCTCTCCTCATAAGCCAATCCTCTCAACTCCAGAATCAACCTAGTGAATCTCCTCTGCACCCCCTCCAGTGCCAGTACATCCTTTCTCAAGTAAGGAGACCAGAACTGGACACAGTACTCCATGTGTGGCCTCACCAGCACCCGATACAGCTGCAACATAACCTCCCTGTTTTTAAACCCCATCCCTCAAGCAACAAAGTTCATTTGCTTTTGAAGGAGGATGCACCATTTTCTATTTGGTTGTGTCAGGTGCAGCAATCTTGGAATAGTGCAGAAGGAGGCTCAAAGTCTTGAGAGTCAGGAAACTAGATTCTCGCTGGCGAGATCTCATTTCTGATTTTCCTCACCCCTCGCCTGTGACGTAACGAAGTTCCTGCCCAGAAATGGCGGGAACCTCATCTCAATACATTTTAATACATTTAAATGTCATTGTAGGGCTTCTACGCAATACGTTCTCCCCTCACTGAATAATCATACTTCGTTGACATGATGTCACATCAATATGGTTTACAATAGCTTCTGCAAAACTTGATGCTGTTGAGAGGAACCGTCAGAGGCGCAAAGAGCAGTCTCGCCCCTTGTGGGAGGTGGATATGCCCAGGGCGGATTGGACCCATTTTGTTCAATTTTTTTGATAATTTATTTTTTGTCTCTTCTTTCACTTTTCTATTTGTTTTCAGATGGCAGTTATTCAGGATCCTGCCATTCATACCTCTTCTCGGGGCATCTTTTGTTTCTTAACGTATGCCATTACCACTCTCTTTGGAACTGTACCATGAAATCTTTTGTGATTTGTCTTGCCCTCGATCCTAACACAGACCTTCCCTTTCCTTTCATTCTTCTTCCTACTCTTCCCCCACTTTCACTTGCTAAAATCTGATTATATTTCCAGTTCTGATGAAAGGTCAGATGAAAGTTAGCTCTGTTTCTCTCTTCTCTGATGCTGCCAGACCAGCTGAGTATTTCCAGAATTGTCTGATTTAATTTCGTTATTTGTTTTTTTTTAAATATGCACTGCTTTTTGAAATGTTCTTTTCATTTGTGAATCTTGCTGTTTTGATATTTGAAAATCAGAAATAATTCTTAGTTCCTTTAAGAACATAAGTGCATGTCATGGGCCTTTTCATGGCTCAGGATTTTATCCAGTTGAACAGATGGCACAGCACCTGTTGAGAGGCACATCTTGATGGCATTGATCCTGAGCCTGTTCATTCAGTACTTTTGGTGTATCTTACAGTGACTAGGTCTCCTAAATTGTGTCATTGCTTTTTACACTTAGTGCACAGAGAATCTGGGGGCATGGTTTGTGTTATCACTCTGGTGGGACAGGCCTGTTAGAGCTGGCAAGGCCGGCTTCATAGAGATACGCACTTGATGGCACATGCATGGATGTGTTGCCCTGTTCCGGGTGCTGACTGCGAGATGTGGCGTCATCAGAGGGGTGGAGCTTGGGGGAATTGATAGTCACAATCGCCAATCTGTCGGATGGGTCCAGGTTTCACCCAGTGTCCTCCCCTCCCAGTCGGTGCCCATAGGGTCCTGGGGTTCATCTGGGAATGGAGGGGCAGCTAGTTCGAGCCTTGGCTGCCCTGCGTCATCTGGCCCTTGCAGTCCTGCCGGCTCCCCAATGTCTGCACCATGGTGTCAACGCCCTCGGTGATGCTTCTGAGTGACTGTGTCATGCTCTGCAATGCCGACCTGCGACTGGGACAAGCTCCGCAGCGCTTCGGCTATTCCTATCTGAGACTGGGACATGTCCCACAGTGTCTCATCAAGGTCCGCCTAGACCGGGACTGTCCCCTGGCAAGTCAGTCTACCGAGGCCCTCAAAATGGCCGTCACCGAATGCACCACACCTTGGATACCTCCACATAATGCACCAGGCTCTCCACTACAGTCGACACCCAGCAGTGCTGGTCTTGGTGCCACATATTGCCGGTGCAATCTCCTACGCTCGTAGCCCAGGGACTCCTCCAATCGGCTATGGACCTGTTTGAGTGTTGCTGACATCCCTCTCTGAATATCACAGCCCCCACCCTAACGTTTGCATCAGCTCCAAGTAAACCTATTCCAGAGGCTCAGCATCCGACTGGGGCTCAGCTAGGTCCTGGGATCTAGCAGACCTCCGACTGCTTTCTATGGGCGTCACGGTAGCACAGTTGTTAGCACTGTTGTTTCACAGGGCCAGGGACCCGGGTTCAATTCCCGCTGGGTCACTGTCTGTGCGGAGTCTGCACATTCTCCCCGCGTCTGTGTGGATTTCCTCCCGGAGCTCCGGTTTCCTCCCACAAGTCCCGAAAGATGTGTTTGTTAGGTGAATTGGACATTCTGAATTCTCCCTCAGTGTACCCGAACAGGCGCCGAAATGTGGCGACTAGGGGCTTTTCACAGTAACTTTGTTTCAGTGTTAATGTAAGCCTTCTTGTGACAGTAATAAAGATTATTATTATTATACTGCCTCCACCCGATGTGCATCTGCAATTGTGTGGTGCTCACCAGAATCGACCACTAATGTTGCCCACCGAGGTGCGTGTGTCTGCGCTGGTGGATGGTGGGAATGACAGCCTGACGCATTTATGGTCGCATCCTCGGAGCTCTGCTCTGAGGTGTTCTCATGGGAGGCGGCTGGAGGGGGGAGGGGGGGGGGGAAGACCACCCGGATGGACCAGCACCAATAAGCTGGAGGTCCTGCGGGAGGATGAACATGTGGTCAGTGGGAGGGATAGATCAGCATGTATGGCAAAAACTCGCGTGTGACAGTCCATCTGGCTGGGGCCCGGTGGATCCTCACCTTTACGGCATGCGGTGACCTCCACGTTCTATCCTCGGCCAACCCCCTAACTCCCAGGGCCTGTTCCTTGAATGTGGTGAGGATTCTGATGTCCTGCACGCTGCCGCCAGTCTGGGCCCCCTCTGGACGGTTGTGAGACAACTTCTTCTGCAGGGAGACAGAGAGGACAGCATTAGCCGCACGTGTGGTTCACCAAGGTTGAGTCACAAACCTCTACATACGTGCCATGGAAAGCATCGTATCCGGCTGCATCACAGCTTGGTATGGCAACTGCTCGGCCCAAGATCGCAAGAAACTACAGAGTGTGGTGAACTCAGCCTAAAGCATCACACAAGCTTGCCACCCTCCCATTGATTCTGTATACACCTCCCACTGCCTCAGGTAGGCAGACAGTATTGTCAGAGACTTCGCACACCCAGACTTTGCCCTCTTCCAGACCCTTCCATCAGGCAGAAGACACAGAAGTCTGAAGACCCGCGCATCCAGAAATAGCAACAGCTTCTTCCCCACAGCTACTAGACTCCTCAACAACTCTCCCTTGGATTGATCTGTTCCCCTCTAAGACACTATTCACGGCACCCTAAGCTGCTCTTGCTCATGTCATATTTGCTTGTTTGGCACTTGTTCTGCACTGTAACCAATTACTTATTTGTCAATGTACTTTGTCGATTATTCCTTTTGTCTACTTTTCATTGTACTTCGATACATGTGACAATAAAAATCAATCAATTAATCAATCGATCAGCAGACTGCAAAACATTAGCAAATCAATCTAAATTTCAAAAAATTCAATGTATAAGTTTATGCACAAGTGATTAGAGAGGTTCCAGAGAATAGATCGTCATTGCACTCTCTCAAGAAAAGAACAGTTGTATGTTTTGTATATTTCATACGCTGGGAACTAATGAAAATACTAAAAAGCTTGGTCCTGAGGAATTCTACGATAAAGTATGAGAGCCCTAGGACTTTACTGTGCTCTGTCAACTCTGTTGTGAAGAAATAGAGTAGGTGAAAACTTATTTGTGGAATGTTCTAACAATCAAACAATGATTTTCTTTTCAGCTAAATCGAAGTGATAGTGACAGCTCAATGTTATCCAAGAGGACTCCTTTTGTTCGGAATGCCATGGAACGGCGCAGTTTGCGAATGAAAATGGTAGGGAATAAAATAAGAGTATTTCCTTCATAAAAGAAAACCAATGCCAATGTTATATTATTGTGTCTGAAAACATTTTTTTTAATCTGAACTGTTTTGCTTTAAAATGAATGCAGTAGAATTAACAAATTAAATCTTTAGTTTCAACAACATTATTTATGCATTATAAACAGAAATAGGAAGACTCATGGCAGCTTGTGTAGAAAGAGAAATAGAATTAATAGGCTACATTTTTATGCAGGTGGCCTGTAAATTACGGCATCATGTCTTTAGCAGTACCTGCCCACCCTTGCAGCCACAATTTTATGGGATACAGTTAAATGAGAAATGAGTGCTCACGTAAGGGCCTCATCCTGCCAATGCTCCGATTTAGTGGGCAACAAGAGAGACTTCCACTCAATATTTAGTCTGACAGATTTGACCCTGTGTGCTGCTGGCCTGTGAAAAGGGAAGGGTGGCTCCTTCCTTGGCACCAGGCCACTCCCCTACAGTTTTGCCTCCCCACATCCATCATTCCCTGCACCTGCCACCCTTGGTACGGCGTGCCAACTCTGTCCTATTGAGATCCTGGACTTCCCTGGGTTAAATGTCATATGTGGTTTCTTTTCCTACCAGGACTGCTCCCATCTACCACTCCTGGTGGCGTTGGATGTAGTGCAGAGCTGCTGGCTCCCGATTGGCCAGCATCTCTATAAAATGGGGCATCCTCCTGAGACGGACAGAAGTCTCACCTCAAACTAATTAAATGGCCTTTACCCAAAAGATTTAAGTGGGGCAAACTGGCCAAATAGAAATGGACTTCCCCCACATTAATTCTGGGATGTCTGCCCTCAACGTGCAATCTAGCTCAAAGGTTCAGGTAAATAACGGCAGTGGTAGGGTGATAAATTTTTTAGCTGGTGGGTTGGATTCTGATCAAGTAGGACTGGATTGTGTTGAGCTTTTTGAAATTTATTGGAGCCGTACGCATCCAGGCAATAATGATATTCCATCACTTTTCTGATTTGCGCCTTGTAGATGGTGGATAGGCTTTGATAAATCAGGAGGTGAGTTTCATGCTCTAGAATGCCCTCTCTGTGACCTGTTTGTGTAACAATGTTTCTGATAGTGTTGTATTTATATGGCTTGACCAGTTAAGTTTCTGGTTAAACCCCTGGATGTTGATTGAGATGATTCAGCAATGGTATGCCATTGAATGTCATGGGGAGATGGGTAAATTATCTCTTGTTGGAGATGGTCAATTCCCTGCCACTTGTGTGGCCCAAATGTTATTGACACCTCTCAGCCGAAGTCTGAATGTTGTCCAGGTTTTGTTGCATGGTCATTCAGCACATCGAGTTTTCTCCACCATTCTATCATGACTGATATGTTCCTCACCTGTTAGCTACAATACTACAGACCAAGAGCTGGATTGCAAAATCAGCCAGAGAATCTCCTTCCTAGAACACATGACCTAGGAGCAGGAGTAGGCAATTTAGCCTCCCAAGCCTAAACACCTTCAATGTGATCATGGCTGATCCCATCAAGGCCCCAACTCCATTGTCCTTCCCCTTCTCCATAACCCTTCAACCCATTACCAATTAAAAATCTGTCTAAATCCTCAAATTTACTCACTGTTCCTGAATCCATCGCATTCGGGGGTAGCGAATTCCACAGATTCACAACCCTTTGGGAGAAGTAGTTTTTCCTCAAATCTGTTTTAAATTTGCTACCTCTTATTCTAAGATTATGACCTCTCATTTTAGAATGCCCCACAAGAGGAAGCATCAGCTCCAAGTCTTCTTTATCTATACCTTTTAGCATCTTGTATACCTCAATTAGATCTCGCCTCATTCTTCTAAACTCTAGAGAGTATATGCCTAAACTGTTCAATTTCTCCTCATACGACACCTGTGAACTCTGGAATCAATCTAGTGAATCTCCTCTGAACTGCCTCCAATGCCACTAAAATAAGGGGACCAATGGATTACCATTGACTTCAATTTTGCTGGGGCTCCTTGCTGTCAAGCACGGTCAAATGCTGCCTAGATGTCAAAGGCAGGTCATTCTCAGCTCAACTCTTTTTTTCCATTTCAAACCAACGCTGCAACTCGAGCTGAGTGACCCTGGCGGAAAACAAACTTGAGCATGAGTGAACAGATAATTGCTATGTAAGTGTGTCTTGGTGGCGCTGCCGACAACGCCTTCCATCGCTTTTGCTGATGGTTAAGAGTAGACAGATGGGGCAGTAATGGACCAGATTCGATCTGTCCTTTTTGGGGGGGGGCAAGATATACTTGAACAATTTTCCACATTGACAGGTAGATGCCATGCACTGGAATAGCTTGGCTAGGGTAGCAGCTCAGCCTGGAACATCAGTCTTCAGTACTACTTCCAGGATGTTGTCAGGATCCATAGCCTTTGCCATAACTAGTTCCCTCAAATCGCTTCTTGATATAATGTGGAGGGATTTGAATTGACTGAAGACTGTCATCTGTGGTGATGGGGATCTTCAGAGGAGGTAGAGATGGATCATCCACTCAGCACTTCTGATTGAAGATGGTTGCAAATGCTTCAGCCTTATCCTTATCACAGATATGCTGGGTGGCACCATTTTTGAGAGTGGGAATGTTTGTGGACCGCCCTCCTCCCATTAGCTGTTTAATTGTACACCGTCATTCATGACTGGGTGTGGCAAGACTGCAGATCTTTTATCTAATCTGTTGGCAGTCTGATCATTCAGCTCTGCATATAACATGCTAATTCCCTGTTTATCATGCATGTAGTCCTTTGTTGTAGCTTCAGCAGGCAGGCACCTCATTTTTAGGTATGCCTCAAGTTTCTCCTGGCATGCTCTCATGAACTCATTGAACCAGGATGGTAGTGCCACACAACATGATGGAGGGAACTCCTCATTGAACCAGGATGGTAGTGCCACACATGATGGAGGGAACTCCTCATTGAACCAGGATGGTAGTGCCACACAACACGATAGAGGGTATCCTCAATGTGAAAATGGATCTTTGTCTACACAATGACTGTGCAATGGTCACACCTACCAACACTGTAATGGACAGATGCATCTACAACATGTAGATTGGTGAGGATGATGGCAAGCAAGTTTTTCCCTCTTGGTCCTCTTCCCCTGCAACAGGCCGAATATGTCAGATATGTCCTTCAAATCGCAGCCAGTAGTGTACTACTTAACCACTTTTGGTGAAATCCCCACCTAGAGTACATTCTGTGTCCTTGCTCACCTCATTGTTTCTTCCAAATGACATTCAACCATTGTTGGAACTCTGGGAGGGTGGTAGGTGGTAATCAACAGGTTGTTTCCTTGCCCATGTTTCACCTAGTGCCAGATACTTCATGACGTCCAAGGTTCATTTTGAGGACACGCAGGGCAACTTCCACTCAACTGCATAAAATTGTTCCACCACCTCTGGTCTGACTTGATGAGTATGACCATGTCATGCTGTTGCTTGGATTGGATTGGATTTGTTTATTGTCACATGTACCGAGGTACAGTGAAAAGTACATTTGAATAGTCTGTGGGATTGCCATGGACCCAGGCAAAGGTGAGTCAGTGGGAGAGGGGTTGGAATGTGAGAGAGTGGGCAAGGTAGCTGTTAGCAAAGGCAGGTGGGTGGTTGTCAGCGGGCCCGCCCCTTTCCTGATGCCAGGTCCCTCAATCAGGCACTGAGTGGATGCTCCTACCTTCACAGGTGCTTCTCTCTCTCTTCCCCCCCCACCCCCCCAACTTTCTCCTGCCACCAGGTAAATACCAGGGGGGTGAGGCCTTCCGGCCTCATTTAGTGGCAAGGTGCATGCCCGCCACTCTCCCGTCCGACAAATTGTGTTCCCCGTTGCTACCAAGCCTGCCTTAGGCAGCCAAAGTGGATACTTATACAATATCATTGTTAATTACAGTCAACTAAAAAGAATTATCAGACAATTTGATGCTCATTTTCTTAGTTTGCTTTGAAAGACATTCACAACATTATGCAGAGTTGAGACATATTCATGCAAGTGATCTAATATACATAGGCCAAAATAATTTGGGATAACAAGGTTAAAAAAAATGGAAAATGTAACCGAGACATTTGACCATTAAATAATATGAACTGAGTCTTCCGGTTGCGGCTATGCGGAGCTAAGCCGCACGATTCGGCAGCTCCCGCTATCACGGACCTTCGGGCTCTTTAGAGGAGCCCCAACGGAAATTTTTTTGAAGACGACCCGTGGGGAAGGGAAGAGCGAGGTCCCCCCTTCACCTTTTATGGACCGGACCAGAAGTGAAACGGCCAAAAAAGCGGCATTGGAGCAGCGGGAGAAGCGAGGGAAGAAAAGCAAAATGGCGGCGGCCGGGGACAAAGCGGAGTGCGGGCCGGAGCTGCAGGAGTTCATCAAGCGCTGCTTCGAGGAGCTGCGGAAGGAGAAGCTGGCACCTATGTTGTCGGCGATTGAAGGAGTAGGGATGACCCAGAAGGCCCACGAGGTAAAGATCCAGGAGGTGCAGAAAAGAGTCAGTGAGAATGAGGACGAGATCTTGGGCCTGGCGGTGAGAGTCGAGGAGCACGAGGCGCTGCACAAGAGGTGGGCGGGAAGACTCGAAGACCTGGAGAACAGGTTGAGGAGAAAGAACCTGTGGATCCTGTGTCTCCCTGAAGGAGTGGAGGGGGCCGATGCTGGGGTATACGCGAGCACGATGCTCGAGACGATGATGGGCACGGAGGCCCCTTCGAGGCCGCTGGAGCTGGATGGGGCACACCGGGTGCTGGCGAGGAGGCCCAAGGCAAATGAGCTGCCAAGGGCGATGGTGGTGAGATTTCACCGTTTCACAGACAGAGAGAGGGTCCTGAAATGGGCCAAGAAGGAGCAGAGCAGCAGGTGGGACAATGCGGAGATCCGAATATACCCTGACTGGAGCACGGAGGTTGCAAAGAGGAGAGCGGGTTTCAACCGGGCCAAGGCGGTGTTGCACCGGAAAGGAGTGAGATTCGGAATGCTGCAGCCAGCGCGACTGTGGGTCACACACAAGGATCAGCACCATTATTTTGAAACGCCTGAAGAGGCGTGGACCTTTATTCAAACCGAAAAGTTGGACTCAAACTGAGGGTTTGTGAGGGTGGGGGGGATGTTTGATGGTTGTTGTATATAGGGGGTCAATCACGCGCAGGAAATGTTACATGGGCTGGGGGAGAGAGACAAGGCCGCGACAGGAGCTGCGCCAGAGGGGGCTTAGGAAAGCGCGGGTTTTTTCCCGCGCTAGGGAAGAAAGGCGGGAGGGGGAATGGAGGAACGCACACTGATTGGGAGATTCCCACACGGTGAGGTCAATGGGACGGCGGGGGAAGCCGGGGTCAGCAGGTGTCAGCTGACTTACGGGAGTGATATGGGGGAGCATAAAAGCTAGACACAGGTCTAGCGGGAGGGAAAAGGGTTGCTGCTGCACTGGCCGAAAGGGAATGGGACACAGAAGAGGTGGTCGGAGGGAGAGAGAGCCCCTCCAATCCGGCTGATAACGTGGAACGTGTGGGGCCTGAACGGGCCGGTGAAGAGGGCCCAAGTGTTCGCGCACTTAAAGGGACTGAAGACAGACGTGGTCATGCTCCAAGAGACACATCTGAAGGTGGCGGGCCAAATCAGGTTAAGAAAGGGATGGGTAGGACAGGGCTGGACGCGAAGAATAGAGGGGTGGCAATATTGGTGGGGGAGCGGGTGTCATTTGAGGCCAAGAATATCGTTGTGGATAACGGAGGGCAATATGTGATGGTGAGCGGTAAGTTGCAGGGGACGTAGGTGGTGTTGGGTAAATGTATACGCCCCGAACTGGGATGATGCCGGATTCATGAAGCGCATGTTGGGGCGCATTCCGGACCTGGAGGTAGGAGGCCTGATAATGGGTGGGGACTTCAATACGGTGTTGGACCCAGCACTGGACCGCTCCAGATTGAGGACTGGAAAGAGGCCGGCGGCGGCCAGGGTGCTTAGGGGGTTTATGGATCAGATGGGGGGAGTGGACCCGTGGAGGTTTGCCAGGCCGCAGGCCAGGGAATTTTCTTTTTTCTCCCACGTGCACAAAGCCTACTCCCGGATAGATTTATTTTGTTCTGGGCAGGGCGTTCATCCCGAAAGTGGAGGGAGCGGAGTATTCGGCCATAGCCGTTTGGGATCACGCCCCGCACTGGGTGGAACTGGAGCTGGGAGAGGAGAGGGACCAACGCCCACTGTGGCGGCTGGATGTGGGACTGCTGGCAGATGAGGTGGTGTGTGGGAAGGTGAGTGGGTGCAATGGAGGCCAATGACAATGGGGAGGTGGGGGTGGTATGGGAGGCGCTGAAGGCGGTGATCAGGGGTGAGCTAATCTCCATCAGGGCTCATAGGGAGAAGACAGAGGGCATGGAAAGGGAGAGGTTAGTGGGGGAGATTTTAAGAGTGGACAGGAGATACGCAGAGGCCCCTGAGGAGGGATTACTTGGGGAAAGACGACGTCTCCAGGCGGAGTTTGATCTGTTGACCACCGGGAAGGCAGAGGCACAGTGGAGGAAGGCGCAGGGGGCGACCTGCAAGTATGGGGAGAAGGCGAGTCGGATGCTGGCACACCAGCTCCATAAGAGGATGGCAGCGAGGGAAATAGGGGGAGTCAAGGATGGAAGGGGAGCCACGGTGCGGAGTGCGACGAAAATAAACAAGGCATTCAAGGCCTTCTTTGAGGAGCTGTACAGATCCCAGCCCCCAGCGGGGGAAGAGGATTAGACGATTCCTAGACCAACTGAGATTCCCGAGGGTGGAGGAGCAAGAGGTGGCTGGTTTGGGGGCACCAATTGGGTTGGAGGAGCTGAGCAAGGGTTTGGGGAGCATGCAGGCGGGGAAGGCCCCGGGACCGGACGGGTTCCCGGTGGAGTTCTACAGGAAGTACGTAGACCTGTTGGCCCCGCTACTAGTGAGGACCTTTAATGAGGCACGGGAGGAAGGGACCCTGCCCCCGACAATGTCGGAGGCGACGATTTCTTTGATCCTAAAGCGGGACAAGGACCCACTGCAATGTGGATCGTACAGGCCGATCTCGCTCCAGCAACGATGCTAAGTTGCTGGCAAAAGTGCTGGCTACGAGGATCGAGGTCTGTGTCCCGGGAGTGATCCACGAGGACCAGACGGGATTTGTAAAGGGCAGACAACTAAACACCAATGTGCGACGGCTCTTAAACATGATAATGATGCCATCGGAGGAGGGAGAGGCGGAGATAGTGGCAGCTATGGATGCGGAGAAGGCCTTTGACCGAGTAGAGTGGGAGTACCTCTGGGAAGTGCTGCGTAGGTTTGGGTTCGCGGGAGGGTTTATTAGTTGGGTTAAGCTCCTTTACAGAGCCCCGGTGGCGAGTGTGGTGACGAACCGACGGAGGTCGGAGTACTTTAGGCTGTACCAAGGGACGAGGCAGAGGTGCCCCCTGTTCCCCCTGTTGTTTGCATTGGCGATCGAAACCTTGGCCATGTCATTGAGGGAGTCTAGGAAATGGAGGGGGGTGGTCCGAGGGGGAGAAGAGCATCGGGTGTCGCTTTATGCGGATGACCTGTTGCTGTATGTGACAGATCCAGTGGAGGGGATGGTGGAGGTCATGCAGACTCCAAGGGAGTTTGGGGATTTTTCGGGCTATAAGCTCAATGTAGGGAAGAGTGAGCTTTTTGTAGTACAGGCAGGGGACCAAGAAAGGGGGATAGGGGATCTACCGCTGAGGAGGGCGGAGGGGAGCTCTCTGTACCTGGGGATCCAGATAGCCAGGAGTTGGGGGGCCCTACATAAACTGAATCTGACGAGGTTGGTGGAGCAGATGGAGGAGGACTTCAAAAGATGGGAAAAGTTACCGCTCTCGCTAGCGGGTAGAGTGCAGTCGGTCAAAATGGTGGTCCTTCTGAGGTTTCTTTTTGTGTTTCAGTGCCTTCCCATCGTGATCACCAAGGCCTTTTTTGAGAGAGTAGGTAGGAGTATTATGGGGTTTGTGTGGGCGAATAGGACCCTGAGGGTGAGGATAGGGTTTCTGGAACGCAGTAGGGACCGAGGAGGGTTGGCGCTGCCGAACCTAGGGAGCTACTACTGGGCAGCAAATGTGGCGATGATCCGCAAGTGGGTGATGGAGGGAGAGGGGTGGCATGGAAGAGGGTGGAGATGGCGTCCTGTAAAGGAACGAGCCTGGGGGCGCTGGTGACGCTGCCGCTCTCGCCGTCAAAGTATACCACGAGCCCGGTGGTGGCGGCAACGCTAAGGATCTGGGGCCAGTTGAGACTGCACGGGTGCAATGGGAGCTTCGGTATGGCCCCCAATCAGGGGTAACCACCAGTTTGTCCCGGGGAGGATGGACGGGGGGTTTCAGAGCTGGCATCGGGCGGGGATTAGAAGAATGGGGGACCTGTTCATCGATGGGACATTTGCGAGCCATGGGGCACTGGAGGAGAAGTTTGGGCTACCCCCAGGAAATGCTTTCAGATACATGCAGGTGAGGGCGTTTGTGAGGCGGCAGGTGATGGAGTTCCCGTTGCTCCCGGCACAGGAAATTCAAGACAGGGTGATCTCGGGTGTATGGGTCGGGGAGGGCAAGGTGTCGGCAATATACCAGGAGATGAAAGAAGAGGGGAAGCACTGGTAGAGCAGCTGAACGGTAAATGGGAGGAGGAGCTGGGGGAGGAGATTAAGGAGGGGTTATGGGATGATGCCCTAGGTAGGGTTAATTCCTTCTCCTCGTGTGCCAGGCTCAGCCTGATACAATTTAAGGTGGTTCACAGAGCGCACTTGACGGGGGCGAGGTTGAGTAGATTCTTTGGGGTAGAGGACAGATGTGGAAGGTGCCCGGGGAGTCCGGCGAACCATGTCCATATGTTTTGGTCATGCCCAGCACTAGAGGGGTTCTGGAGAGGAGTGGCAGGAGCAATTTCTCAGGTGGTGAAAGTCCGGATCAAGCCAAGCTGGGGGCTAGCAATATTTGGAGTAGTGGATGAGCCGGGAGTGCAGGAGGCGAAAGAGGCCGGTATTCTGGCCTTTGCGTCCCTAGTAGTTCGGCGGGGGAACGTCCTGTGAGGAGTTGGGGGAGGGGGGGAAGGGGGGCTTGCCTGGGGGGTGGTTGAGCAAGAGAACACATGAAGGATTTGGGAAACTGGCACGCACGGGAGAGAGCCAGTGTACAAAGCTATGTAACATATCGTTTTACCATGTATATATTTTGCTATGTGCGATTTCTTGCTATTTTGTTACGAGGGGGGGGGTTTATTGTTTGTAAGGGTGAAAAATTGTGTTAAAAAACTTTAATAAATATATATATTTTTTAAATAAATAATATGAACTCATTGCTTATGATACTAGTAAGTTTATATTTAGTTGAATGGCTTATAGACCTATAGTATGATACAAACAAATCTTCTCACTCAATAATTCTTTGAGAATACAGAAGGGTGGTGTTAGTTTACAGTTTATAAGTAAGCATTTGATTATTAGATTCCCTCCTGAAAGAAATTCATTATGTAAAGGCAAACATGTTGTCTTTTCCAGCCTTCAATCAGAAGGATAGGATCTGAAAAGCTGGTGCGAACCTCTTTGGATTTGGAGTTGGATCTACAGGCATCGAGGACCAGACAGCACAGGTTAACTCAGGAACTGGATATCTTGAAGGACCTGAGACAACAAATTAATGAGGCCAAAGCCAGAGGAGAGACAGAACTGCCTCAGTGGGTAAAAGAGGATGAGAGGTTTCAGACCCTTCTGAAGCAAGTTGAAATCCAGGTATTGGCATTTATTACTTTGTGTTCAGCTATGTATAGCGGTTAGGAGAGCATGATGTCTCAAACATGTATATTGCATAATTTTCTTGTTAATTTGAGTTGTAATCATAAACCTCTGTTTGAAAATTTCTCTTTTTTTAAATATATTTTATTCAAAATTTTGTGGCCAAACATAACAGTACATAGTTTTTCTTTTGAACAACAACAAAGCAATATAAATACCCGTGGCCAGTTTTAAACAAATAAATAAATAATATATAAACAAAAACAAAACTGAGTGGCAACTGCCTTGTCAAAAAATAGTTACTCTCCAAAGATCCAATCCAACAATCCAATATACATTACTTATAACAAGTGTCTATACATATACAATGACATCCCTGAGAGTCCGTCCGGTTCCTCCCCCTCCCCCCTGGGTTGCTGCTGTTGTCTTCTTCTTTTCCATTCCCTCTATCTTTCTGTGAGGTAGTCGACGAACGGTTGCCACCACCTGATGAACCCTTGAGCCGAACCCCTTAATACGAACTTGATCCGTTCTAACTTTATAAACCCTGCCATGTCGTTTATCCAGGTCTCCACGCCCGGGGGTTTGGCTTCCTTCCACATAAGCAATATCCTGCGCCGGGCTACTAGGGACGCAAAGGCCAAAACATCAGCCTCTCTCGCCTCCTGCACTTCTGGCTCTTCTGCAACCCCGAATATAGCCAACCCCCAGCCTGGTTCGACCTGGACCCCCACCACCTTCGAAAGCACCTTTGCCACCCCCACCCAGAACCCCTGTAGTGCCGGGCATGACCAGAACATGTGGGTGTGATTCGCTGGGCTTCTCGAGCATCTCGCACACCTATCCTCCACCCCAAAAAATTTACTGAGCCGTGCTCCAGTCATATGCGCCCTGTGTAACACCTTAAATTGTATCAGGCTTAGCCTGGCACACGAGGACAATGAGTTTACCCTACGTAGGGCGTCGGCCCACAGCCCCTTATCAATCTCCTCCCCCAGCTCCTCTTCCCATTTCCCTTTCAGCTCATCTACCATGATCTCCCCCTCGTCCCTCATTTCCCTATATATGTCCGACACCTTACCATCCCCCACCCATATCTCTGAGATCACTCTATCCTGCACCTCCTGCGTCGGGAGCTGCGGGAATTCCCTCACCTGTTGCCTCGCGAAAGCCCTCAGTTGCATATACCGAAATGCATTCCCTTGGGGCAACACATATTTTTCCGTCAGTGCTCCCAGACTCGCAAACGCCCCATCTACGAACAGATCTCTCAATTGTACTACCCCAGCTCTTTGCCATGTTCCAAATCCCCCATCCATTCTCCCCGGAACAAACCTATGGTTATTTCTTATCGGGGACCGCACCAAGGCTCTCGTCTTTCCCCTATGCTGTCTCCACTGCCCCCAAATTTTCAATGTAGCCTCCACCACCAGGCTTGTGGTGTATTTCTTCGGTGAGAACGGCAACGGTGCGGTCACCATTGCTTGTAGGCTAGTCCCCCTGCAGGACGCCCTCTCCAATCTCTTCCACGCCGCTCCCTCCCCTTCTCCCATCCACTTACACACCATTGAAACATTGGCGGCCCAGTAATAGTCGTTTAGGCTCGGTAGTGCCAACCCCCCCCCTGTCCCTACTACGCTGCAAAAGTCCCCTCACTCTCGGGGTCTTCCCGGCCCACACAAAACTCATAATGCTCTTCTCGATTCTCTTGAAAAAAGCCTTCGTGACCACTACCGGGAGGCACTGAAACACAAAAAGGAATCTCGGGAGGACCACCATTTTAACCGCCTGCACCCTACCTGCCAGTGACAGGGACACCATGTCCCATCTCTTAAAGTCCTCCTCCATCTGTCCCACCAACCGCGTTAAATTAAGCCTGTGTAATGTACCCCAATTCTTGGCGATCTGGATCCCCAAGCACCGGAAGTCCCTTGTTACCTTCCTCAACGGTAAATCCTCTATTTCCCTGCTCTGCTCCCCTGGATGCACCACAAACAACTCGCTTTTCCCCATGTTCAATTTATACCCTGAAGAATCCCCAAACTCCCCAAGTATCTGCATTATCTCTGGCATCCCCTCCGCCGGGTCCGCCACATACAACAACAAATCATCCGCATACAGAGATACCCGGTGTTCTTCTCCTCTCCTGAGTACTCCCCTCCACTTCCTGGAACCCCTCAATGCTATGGCCAGGGGCTCAATCGCCAGTGCAAACAATAACGGGGACAGAGGACATCCCTGCCTCGTCCCTCTATGGAGCCGAAAATAATCGGACCCCCGTCCATTCGTGACCACGTTCGCCATCGGGGCCCTATACAGCAACTGTACCCATCTGATATACCCATCTCCAAAGCCAAATCTCCTCAGCACCTCCCACAAATAATCCCACTCCACTCTATCAAATGCTTTCTCGGCATCCATCGCCACCACTATCTCCGCTTCCCCCTCTGGTGGGGGCATCATCATTACCCCTAGCAGCCTCTGTATATTCGTGTTCAGCTGTCTCCCCTTCACAAACCCAGTTTGGTCCTCCATGAACCACCCCCGGGACACAATCCTCTATCCTCGTTGCCATTACCTTGGCCAGAATCTTAGCATCCACATTCAGGAGGGAAATGGGCCTATAGGACCCGCATTGCAGCGGGTCTTTTTCCTTCTTTAGGAGGAGCGATATCGTTGCTTCTGACATAGTCGGGGGCAGCTGCCCCCTTTCCCTAGTCTCATTCAAGGTTCTCATCAGTAGCGGGGCCAGCAAGTCCATATATTTCCTATAAAATTCCACTGGGAATCCGTCTGGTCCCGGGGCCTTCCCCGCCTGCATGCTCCCAATCCCTTTCACTACTTCCTCCGTCTCAATCTGTGCTCCCAGTCCCGCCCTCTCCTGCTCCTCCACCTTAGGAAATTCCAGCTGATCCAGAAAGCACATCATTCTCTCCTTCCCTTCCGGGGGCTGAGCTTCATATAATCTTTCATAAAATGCCTTGAACGCTCCATTCACTCTCTCCGCACCCCGCTCTATCTCTCCCTCCTCATCTCTCACCCCCCCCCCCCCCCATCTCCCTCGCTGCTCCCCTTTTCCTCAGTTGGTGGGCCAGCAACCTGCTCGCCTTCTCCCCATATTCGTACTGTACACCCTGTGCCTTCCTCCATTGTGCCTCTGCATTACCCGTAGTCAACAAGTCAAATTCTACATGTAGCCTTTGCCTTTCCCTGTACAATCCCTCTTCCGGTGCCTCTGCATATTGTCTGTCCACCCTCAGAAGTTCTTTCAACAACCGCTCCCTTTCCCTACCCTCCTGCTTTCCTTTATGTGCCCTGATAGATATCAGCTCCCCTCTAACCACTGCCTTCAACGCCTCCCAGACCGCGCCCACCTGAACCTCCCCATTGTCATTGAGTTCCAAGTACCTTTCAATACACCCCCTCACCCTTAAACACACCCCTCATCTGCCAATAATCCCATGTCCATTCTCCAGGGTGGGTGCTGTTCTTTTTCCTCCCCTATCTCCAGGTCCACCCAATGTGGAGCGTGGTCCGAGATAGCTATAGCCGTGTACTCCATCCCCGTCACCTTCGGGATCAGTGCCCTTCCCAAAACAAAAAAGTCTATCCGTGAAAAAACTTTGTGGACATAGGAGAAAAACCAAAACTCCTTACTCCTAGGTCTACTAAATCTCCAGGGGTCTACTCCTCCCATCTGCTCCGTAAAGTCCTTGAGCACCCTAGCTGCAGCCGGCCTCCTTCCGGTCCTGGACCTCGATCTGTCCAGCCCTGGGTCCAGCACCGTATTAAAATCTCCACCCATTACCAACTTTCCCGCCTCTAGGTCCGGGATGCGTCCCAACATACGCCTCATAAAATTGGCATCATCCCAGTTCGGGGCCTATACGTTCACTAAAACCACCGCCTCCCCTTGCAATCTGCCACTCACCATCACATATCTGCCCCCACTACCCGCCACTATGGTCTTTGCCTCAAACATTACCCGCTTCCCCACTAATATAGCCACCCCCCTATTTTTTGCGTCTAGCCCCGAATGAAACACCTGCCCCACCCATCCTTTGCGTAGTCTGACCTGGTCTATCAGTTTCAGATGCGTCTCCTGTAGCATAACCACATCTGCCTTAAGTTTCTTTAGGTGTGCAAGTACCCGTGCCCTCTTAATCGGCCTGTTCAGCCCTCTCACATTCCACGTGATCAGCCGGGTTGGGGGGCTCTTTACCTTCCCCCCCCCCCCCCCCCCCCCCCCCCCCCCCCCCCCCCCCCCCCCCCCCCCCCCCCCCCCCCCCCCCCCCCCCCCCCCCCGTCGACTAGCCATCTCCTTTTTCAATCCAGCTCCTCACCCGGTTCCCACGTAGCCGAATCTCCCCCCCCAACGGCGTCCTCCCACCCCGACCACCCCACCCCATACCAGCTCCCCCTTCTCCCCAGCAGCAGCAACCCAGTTAACCCCCCCGCTAGATCCTTTTCTAGCGTAATTGCACCCCCCATGTTGCTCCCAGAAGTCAGCAAACTCTGGCCGACCTCGGCTTCCCCCCGTGACCTCGGCCCCCACTGTGCGAGGCCCCCTCCTTCCTGCTACCCTGTTCCCGCCATGATTACCATAGCGCGGGAACAGAGCCCGCGTTTCCCATTTGGCCCCGCCCCCAATGGACGGCGCCCCCAGCTCCTCATCCTCCCTCCCCCCTCCCTCATGACATGGGGAAGAGAGAAAAGTTACAGGGTCACAGGATTAACAACTTGGGAAATCATCTCTTCCCCCTTTCCCCCCCCCCCCCCCCTTCACCCCACGTAATCACCCCACCACTTTGTCCCAAACGTTCTTTTTCTAGCCCGCTTATTCCAGTTTCTCCTCGACAATAAATGTCCTCGCCTCTTCTGCCGTTTCAAAGTAGTGGTGTTTCCCTTGATGTGTGACCCACAGTCTTGCCGGCTGCAGCATTCCAAATTTAACCTTCTTTTTGTGCAGCACCGCCTTGGCCCGATTAAAACTTGCCCTCCTTCTCGCCACCTCCGCACTCCAATCTTGATATTCGCGGATCACCGCGTTCTCCCACCTACTGCTCCGGGTTTTCTTTGCCCATCTGAGGACCATCTCGCTGTCCTTATATCGGAGAAATCTTACCACTATGGCTCGAGGAATTTCTCCAGCCCTCTGTCTTCGCGCCATAACTCGATAAGCTCCCTCCACCTCCAACGGGCCCGTCGGGGCCTCCAATCCCATTAACAAGTGAAGCATCGTGCTCACATATGCCCCGACGTCCGCCCCTTCTGCACCTTCGGGAAGACCAAGAATCCTTAAATTCTTCCTCGCATTATTCTCCAGCACCTCCAGCCTTTCCACACACCTTTTGTGTTGTGCCTCGTGCATCTCTGTCTTCACCACCAGGCCTTGTATTTCGTCCTCATTCTCAGCAGCCTTTGCCTTCACGACCCGAAGCTCCTGCTCCTGGGTCTTTTGCTCCTCCTTTAGCCCTTCAATCGCTTGTAATATCGGGGCCAACAGCTCCTTCTTCATCTCCTTTTTAAGTTCTTCCACGCAGCGCCGCAGGAACTCTTGTTGGTCAGGGCCCCATATTAAACTGCCACCTTCCGACGCCATCTTGCTTTGTGCTTGCCTTCCTTGCCGCTGCTCTAGAGGATCCACCGCAATCTGGCCACTTTCCTCTCCTTTTTCCATCCGTGTCCAGGGGGGATTCCCTTCTGGTTTACCGCACAGTGTTTTTAGCCGTTAAAATTGCCGTTGGGGCTCCTATTAAGAGCCCAAAAGTCCGTTCCACCGGGAGCTGCTGAAACGTGCGTCTTAGCTGGTCATCGCCGCATCCGGAAGTGTGAAAATCTCTCTTGATTAAAAGCAAGTCCCTGACACACACTGTCATTTGATCCAGGAAGAAGCAAAGTTTTGTTGAAATGAGGGCAATAGCTTTGCAAATTTGCCGGGGTCACATCATTAGAAACCAAAGTTTTTTTAAAGAAAAAGGATAAGATTTTAAATCCATTAATGTGAATGCAGCTAAGATTTGTTTTCAAGGAAAGAACGGTACATATGCATTTATAGGCGTTGAATGCTTGATAATCCTCTGTGTTTGTAAATGACTTGAGGTGGCAACTAATTTACGACAATATTACAAATCACAGTTTAGCTGTGTGTCTTGGATGTTGGGTATATAGTAATTGTTACCTTTTGTAACAAAAGCTACGGCTGAGATTTTCCAGTCCCGCCCACAGTGGACGCCATGGCAGAAAGGAGCGGAAAATATCGTGAGAGTAAAGAAAAAAGGTTTATGTCAGTAGGAAAACGGGTTCCAATCATCTGCTCCTGACTTAAATGGTGACTCGTGTTTCCCACCGTGCAATGTCAGGAATATCATTTTAATACATTTGAAATCATGCATACTTGTATTGGCTGCTCGCTAGTATCATCTCTCACGCTGGATCAATCAGCAATGTCGGCGTCCGATTGGACTGATGTATTTCACAAGTGTAAACTGGCAACTTGCACATTGCTTATGATTTTTGAGGTTCGTTCACCAACCTGTGCAGTGCTTATGGCATCTTGGAATCAGTGCCAGGCTTTGCAGGCAGCACCACATCACTTTCAGGAGGTGTGTCACAGACACGGCTCTACCTACCAGAGCAGTGGTCAGGCAGGGGCGGCTAGTGATATGCTGCAGGAACAGGGCTCGGCTGGGAACGGGAATGTGGCAAAGGGTGCACTCAGACACATCATTAGGAGGGTATAAGGTGGAAGTCTCCTCTGGGCTAGAATGGGGACTAATATCAGAGGGACATAAGAGGGTTGGAGCCAGAATAAGAGGTGGGCAGAGTGATGAAGTGCTTCAGTTTGCATTCTGTTTCAATCATGCCCAACACATTGCGATCGTAACATAGGCTCATCAGTCCGGGGGAGTTCTGACATAATACTGGACCACAGGTGGCATACTTCATCAGGGGAGGCATCTGCAGTTTCTAGATGTGGAAAAGGTGGCGTAGGGACATTGTACGGTCTCATGGATTGGGAGTGTGGGGTCTCGGTATTCCATTGTATAATAGGCCTCAACATTGGAAGGGTTAAGGTACACGTGTGGCATAGGCACATCCACCTCAATTGATTCACAGAAACATATGCATATCCATCACAATCGCATGGGATCAAGGTTTGGAGGGAGAGATTTGAAGGGTATTTCGGAGAGGGAAACCTGAACAGTATGCTCTTCCAGGATGTTGGGACGTTTCCACAGTCAAACAGGAGTTCCAGGCAGCTCTGGTACCTCAGGACCACCATCTTGCAACCTGAAGTGATGAAGCAGTACAAAATTCAACTGAGGAAAATCTCAGCTGGTGAGGGCTCTGAAGGCCATTTGGAGGAGAGGTGCATTCAGTGGGGGCCTGATTAAAAGGGCCCCCAGCTTAACTCATCCAGGCAAGTGGAGAGTATTCCATTACACCCTGACTTGTGCCTTGTCGATGGTGGATAGACTTTGGGGAGGTCAGGAGGTGAGTTACTCCCCGTAGGATTCTTGCCTTTTGACCTGGCCTGGTAGCCACAGTCTTAACAATGGCTAGTCCAGTTCTGTTTCTGATCATTGGTAACTGACATTGAATGTCATGGGGCGATGGTTAGATCCTCTCATGTAGGAGATGGTCATTGCCTAGCACTTGTGTAGTGCGAATGCAACTTGCAGCTTGTCAGCCCAAGCCTAGATATTGTCGAGGTCTTGCTGCATTTGGACATGGACTGTTTCAGTATCTGAGGAGTCGTGAACGGTGCTGAACATTGTGCAGGCATCTGTGAACATCCCCACTTCTGACCTAAAGGGAGGTCATTGATGAAGCACAGTAAGAAGTCTTACAGCACCAGGTTAAAGTGCAACAGGTTTGTTTGGAATCACTAGCTTTCGGTGCGCAGCTCCTTCATCAGGTGAGTCACCTGAGCAGTGCTCCGAAAGCTAGTGATTCCAAACAAACGTGTTGCACTTTAACTTGGTGTTGTAAGACTTCTTACTGTGCCCACCCCAATCCAACGCTGGCATCTCCACCTCATTGATGAAGCAGTTGAAGATGGTTGGGCTGAAGACATTGCCCTGGGGAGCTCTTGCATTGATGTCTGGAGTTGAGATGATTGACCTCCAACCACCACAGCCATCTTCCTTTGTGCCAGGTATGACTCCAACAAGCGGAGAGTTTTCCCCCTGATTCACATTGACTCCAGTTTTGCTAGGGCTCCTTGATGCCATTCTCGGTCAAATGCAAATGGCA
The DNA here is from genome assembly GCF_047496885.1 of Scyliorhinus torazame. NCBI lineage: Eukaryota > Metazoa > Chordata > Chondrichthyes > Carcharhiniformes > Scyliorhinidae > Scyliorhinus > Scyliorhinus torazame. Next base: position 284,479,328 of record NC_092713.1, on the reverse strand, counting down.
AGGGCAGTCACTCTCACCTCACCTCTGGCATTCAGTTCTTTTGTCCATTTTTGAACCAAGGCTGTAATGAGGTCAGGAGCAGGGTAATGAAGCAGGACTAATCACAAATAATGGTACCAATTGAAATCCTTGCATTAACCCCTTGTTCTCAGCAAGGCAAGTGCCCATAGTGATAACGCAGTCAGGAGCAATCGGCGACTGTTGGGTCACTGGTCAAGTTGCAGATGCATGTTAAAAGGAGGAGCTCAGAATTTTGCTGCTGGCAGACTCACAAATGAGAAGTCTCAGATCCCTGTCAAATAATCTGTTCCTCACTACACGAGTCCTTAAGTATAGCCTTAGAGTGCAGTGATTGAGGACCCCAGCGCCTGGCCTGAAAGCAGTATATCCTTGCACCTGGGCAAAGCAATCTCATAGCACTTGGTCATATAAGAGGGGGGGGGGGGGGCACCTTGAAAAGTTTCTTGCACTAGCCAGGATCTCAGTGGTTAGTGGTTTGAACACTGGAACCAAGCGTTTGAACCCACAATCACTCAGTAGGCTTTAGAGCGGGTGCAGAAGAGATTTACCAGAATGTTGCCTGGTATGGAGGGCATGGTTGCCTGGTATGGTTGCTTGGTATGGAGGGCATTAGCTATGAGGAGCGGTTAAATAAACTCGTTTTTTTCTCACTGGAACGACGGAAGTTATGGGGCAACCTGATAAGAGGTCTACAAAATTATGAGGGGCATAGACAGAGTGGATAGTCAGAGGCTTTTCCCCAGGGTAGAGGGGTCAATTACTGGGGGCATAGGTTTAAGGTGCGAGGGGCAAGGTTTAGAGTAGATGTATGAGGCAAGTTTTTTTTGCACAAAGGGTAGTGGGTGCCTGGAACTCGCTACCGGAGGAGGTGGTGGAAGCAGGGACGATAGTGACATTTAAGGGGCATCTTGACAAATACATGAATAGAGGGATACGGACCCAGGAAGCGTAGAAGATTGTAGTTTAGTCGGGCAGCATGGTCGGCACGGGCTTGGAGGGCCGAAGGGCCTGTTCCTGTGCTGTACTTTTCTTTGTTCTTTGTAGTCATCCACAGAGATGGGACCTTTGGAGACTCATGCTGACTCATGTATTTTTCTCATTGATGCTGTGGAGAGCAGAGCTTCAGGAATATGGAGGCTGGATTTATTGTTGCCTGCACAATTGCTTACAAGCAAGTGAGATGGCAGAGAAGATTGCGACAGCGGTGGCAGAGAAGATTGCGACAGCGGTGGCAGGCTCACCAAAGGGAGGAGCTTCACTTTCATGAGCAAGAGGTAGCAGGGCCCCCTCCTAGCACAGGATTAGGCTCATAGATATGTAGGTGGCTCTCAAGACAGGGTGTACAGAATACCATGTTTATTTTGTGGATATGTGAGAGACAATGTGACCAAGGCCTCCACGGATCTGGTGGCTCACATCTGCCACATTCTGCACGAGTTGATGCCAATTGGACTTGGACATCTATTGCCAGTGACTCTGAAAATCACCACTGCTCTTAGTTCCTACACAAGAGGCTCCTTCCAGGTCTCCGTTAGGGATCTCTCAACTTTCACGTCCAAGTAACCTTCACGCCTAAGTGCATAAACGAGGTAACAGACTGCCTTTTGCCAAAGCCCACAATTACGTTGGCTTGCTGGCGATCAAGCAAGCCTGGATGCCAGGGCATTGGGCTTTGCTGTGATTTCTGAATTTTCGCAGGTGCAGGGTGCCATGGACTCCACTTGTCGCTACAAACGCTGTCTGGCAATAGGGATTTCTATACGGTAACAGGAAAGGCTTTCACTCATTCAATGTATAGCTGGTCAGTAACCACAATTAGCAGAACATGCAGCTTTGGGCATGGTACCCAGAAAGTTGCCATGACTCATTAATCCGGAGTAGATCATAAATTCCAGACATCTTCGAGGGACTACACATTTTCCAGCATTAGCTTCTCAGTAGCAAATGACACACACAAAAGATCTGCGGTGGTCACAAAATCCAACCAACAGAAGGTACAAATAATGCTCCATCCGCTCCCTGAACATTAGTAGAGCACACTATTGGCATCTTGAAGATAAGATTCTGGTGAAGCATTCCAGTACATTCCCCAGAGGGTCTCATAGATTATTACGTCTTGCTGTGTGCTGCAGAACCTGGCACTGCAAAGGAGGGAGGACTTGCCACATGCGGACATGAAGGAGCTCCACGTCTCTCCGATGATGATCCGCATGTCCCTCCGATGAGGACGACAATGGAAGGGATGAGGACTATGAGACCGAGAACGTCGATTAGGCGCACCATTTTCTTGATCCTTTGAAGGCTGATGAAGCCATGGAAGCATGTGTTGAGATGGCGGGGTCTCAGCATCAAACATCAGAAGGTGCTGTCTCCTCGAGCATTTCTCCATCAACCCAGTTACTACGGAGCCTAGTGTAGCCAGGAGCTGTGCTACAGTCCTCAGTGGACTCATTGCTGCATCCAGGCTGACAAAGCTCTTCAAGAATATCTACCTTCAGCATAACACATTCTGTGTAACTTTGTTGGTGATACCGACAGGTGACACTTGGGCCAAGGGAACTCCGCAGGTGTTAATCCATTTTGAGATTACTCCAACTTCTGTGTCACCTTCTTCTCCACCACATTGACATCGAGCACACTCAATTACGGATGTGGGCCTGCTTTCATCCTCCTCTTTCTATGGATGTTGACCACCTAAGGATGACTGTGTTCACACACTTGGCTGCCAAACATTAAAATCCCTTCTCTTCAATACAGTCTGCCCTCGTGGCCAGACCTGGTGCTTGAAAATTCAAAAATGCTGAGACACTATGAAGTCCTTAAGGTCACGCTGCGTTTATAATAAAGAATATATTTCAGCTTCACTACATCCTCACTCCTATCCCGTTGCTCTCCTCAACATTGTCTAAAGCTGCGCATCCAGAGCATGCTCAAAACGTCCATTGACCGCCAGACATTTGGATTTATCATTACTGACCTTGATAAATGTTTATGTGAAAGGACACATGCAGAACATATGACAATGCTGCATCTGTATTTTGTGACAAGAGCCTTGTGACTGCAATGCAGAAAATTGCAATTTGAGAAATGCTCAAGGTTGTAGGTACCAGCACCGGGACAATAATGTGGCTGTGAGAGGCAGTGTTCTGGCATATAGAGATGGAAAGATGTTCACACTTATTGGTGAGCTTAACAGATGTGCACTCAAAGTCGGCAATACGCAAGGCAGACAGGAACGCAAACAAGCTCTGAGAATGAGCTCATAGATTGAAAAACCTGCCGCATGAGAATACAGTTCTCGTGTGTTGAAACATCTCTACACCTTCACCTTTCAATAACGCAGAACGTTGAGGTGAACTCTTCATCCTCAATCTTATACGGTCAAGAATTGACTTGACATGATCCAGTAAAGTATGCGAAGGAGGTTCCTTCACAAGCATGCTTTATATTAAAGAGGCATCACTGATGTTGGAAATGATCTGAGAATGGGCACATGCTGGTGATACGGAAGCAGAAAACATCAAGCAGACGCACATGATAGTGACATCTGCAGTAAGTGAGGGCGGGACCATGGTGTCACACCTGATTGACAACCACACATCTCATAAAAAGGCTGCATACACGAGCAGATATAAAATGGGTGCGATTCTATTTACAGTGAAAATTATATAGATATGATTAACGCCCGATATACTTAGGAACATTAGGAGCATGACAGTGCACTTCATTGGCATTGGTAGTATCCATCAGTGGCTATACAAGAGGTCAGTTTAGCTCACTTGGCTAGACAGCTGGTTTGTGATGCAGAGCACGGCCAGCAGCGTGGGTTCAATTCTCATACTGGCTGAGGTCATTTATGAAAGGCCGCCTTCTCAGCCTACCAATGCCAATGAAGTGCAGCTCCTGGTACAATGCAGGACCTATGACGGGGGTAGAGGATATCCTGGCGGGCCTCGACGGCATCCAGCTGGTGGCCCAGCGAGGCATTATTGAATTTTGGAGTAGCAAGCTTCTGCCTTTTTGGAGCCATGCCTTGCGTGGAGCAGGCCCTGCACTGCCGACGTTAAGCAGATTGCGCACAGTTGCAGATTAAATCTGATGCCCAGAGCGAAGATCCACTGATGTCATGGTGGGTCGGGCAAATCAAAGGCCCCCCACCCATGATTCAGTATGTTTTCTGTTGTATAATTAATGAGGTAGGAAGTGGGCGATGCGATGCGAAAACACATGGGGCTATTGCTTTTCCTGCCTACCACCACACGCTGCACGGAAGGGAAATTCCTGCCCAAAGTGAGCTGTGCTCAACCAGTTCATTTAAAATATTGGCAATGAGAGAATTAGCTGTTTGACTAGGCAGGGTGGCTGAAAGTTGGAGGTCATATGATGAAATCTCTAGGAATAAGTCTGGCAAAATGCACCACTCTTATCCATAGTGATAGGATTCTTCACATCTTGGGTTGGCTTCTTTTGGTACCTCTTAGCGTGTTATATAACCCGCTAGCTAGAAGGTGAATAACTTCTAATTACTCTCTCTCAGTCCTCCGATTTATGGACTGCAACTTGCTATATGAGATGCCCTAAACAACTGGAGCAGAATTTTCTCCATGAAACTCTGCACTGCAATCAAAACAAAATACTGCGAATGTTGAAAATCTGAAATAAAACCAAAAAATACTGGAAAAGCTCAACAGGTCTGACAGCATCTGTGGAGAGAGTAACAGAGTTAATGTTGGGGCAGCACGGTGGCACAGTGGTTAGCATTGCTGCCTCATGGCGCTGAGGTCCCAGGTTCGATCCCATCTCTGGGTCGCTGTCCGTGTGGAGTTTGCACATTCTCCACATGTTTGCGTGGGTTTCGCCCCCACAATCCAAAAAGATGTGCAGTGTAGGTGGATTGGTCATGCTAAATTGCCCCTTAATTGGTCAAAATTAATTGGGTACTCTAAATTTATTTTTTTAAATTTAAAAAAACAGAGTTAATGTTTTGAATCTGTATGATTCTTCTTCAGACCTTCTTCCCGGATTTTATAGACTCAGGAACTGCCCCTGCAGATTGGAAGATAGCTCACATCACTCCGATATTCAACAAAGAAGGTAGAGAGAAAGCAGGGAATTATAGACCAGTAAGCCTAACATACTGGGGAAAATATTGAATCCATTATCAAGGATTTTATAGCGGAACATATTAGAAAGCAGTGACAGGATGAGTCAGCATGGACTCATGAAGGGAAAATCATGCTTGACAAATCCGTTGGAATTCTTTGAAGAGGTAACCAGTGCAGTTGATAAGGGGGAGCCAGTCGATGTGGTATATTTGGACTTTCAGAAGGCATTTGACAAAGTCCCGCATAAGAGATTATTGTGCAAAGTTAAAGCGCATGGGATTGGGGGAAATGTATTGAGGTGGATAGAAAACTGGTTGGCAGAGAGTAAATAAAGAGTAGGGAATAATGGATCCTTTTCAAATTGGCAGTCAATAACTAGTGGGGTACCACAGGGATCGGTCGGTGCTGGGACCCCAGCTATTCATAATATATATTAATGATTTTGATGAGGGAACAAAATGTAACATCACAAAGTTTGCAGGTGATACCAAATTAGGTGGTAAGGTGAATTATGATGAGGATGCAGGGAACCTACAGCAAGATCTGGGCAAGTTGGCCGAGTGGGCAAATCAATGGCAGATGCAGTATAATGTGCATAAATGTGAGGTTATTCACTTTGGAAGCAAAAATAGGAAGGCAGATTACTACCTGAATGGTTGTAAATTGGGAGAGGGGAGTGTGCAGCAGGACCTGGGTGTCCTTGTGCACCATTCGCTGAAGGTCAGCATGCAGGTGCAGCAGGCGGTAAAGAAGGCTAATGGTATGTTGACCTTCATTGCGAGAGGTTTCGAGTATAGAGGCAAGGATGTGTTGCTGCAATTTTGGTCTCCTTCTCTGAGGAAGGATGTTCTTGCTCTCGAGGGAGTGCAGCAAAGGTTTACCAGGCTGATTCCAGGGATGGCGGGACTGTCATTTGAGGAATGATTGACTAGGTTGGGATTGTTCTCGCTGGAGTTCAGAAGAAAGGGGGGGGGGGAATCGCATTGTGACTTTAGATGCAGGGAAGATGTTACCAATGATTTGTGTGTACAGAACTAGGGGTCACAGTCTGAGGATTGAGGGTAAACCATTTCAAACAGATAAGGAGACATTTCTTCACACAAAGAGTGGTGAGCCTGTGGAATTCATTACCACAGGAAGTAGTTGATGCTAAAATGTTGAATATATTTCAGAAGTGGCTGGATGTAGCTCTTGAGGAGAATGGGATCAAAGGCTATGGGGAGAAAGCAGGATTAGGCTGTTGAGTTGTTTGATCAGCCATGATCGTGATGAATGGCGGAGCAGACTCAAAGGGCCAAAAGGACTCCTCCTGCTCCTATCTTCTATGTATCTATGTATGTACCTAAAACAAATGGAGAAGTGTAATGGATTTTATACTGTTTAAGAGTGGGTAGAGTAGGTGGAGCAAAGTTTTAAAAAGTCAGGGATAGGTGGGGTTTGGACACAAGACAGAGGAAGTGTTCCTGATAGTATTAAGGACTGTAGAAGGTGCCGATCATGGTATAAAGGTAAGATAGCAGAATGTGTTAATAGCAGATGAAGTGTCAGTGCTCTGTGAAAGTAAATTTGATATGGACAAAGAAATAGTTGCAAAAGAAAAAGGTTTTGGATTGGGAGAAGAGTAGATTTTAGCAAAATAAGGCAGGATCTGGCCAAGGTAGACTGGAAAGAGTTACTTGGGTGAACTCTACAGAAGAGCAGTGGGGGGGGGAGGCGCTCAAAGATGAAATGGAGAGGGTAGAGGCCCAATATGTTCCCTCTCGGGTAATAGGAAGGGAACCATGGATGGCCAAGGACATTCAGGATACGATCAGAAGGAAAAAAGAGGCTTTTAACAAGTTAGGGGAGCAAGTCTGCAGTGGCGTTAGTAGAGTATAAAAAGTGCAGGATGGAACTTGTATAATTAATGAGATAGGAAGTGGACAAAATAAATCAATTAGGACAGAAAAGAGGGGATATGAGAAAGCTCTGGCTGGTAAAAATATTGAAAATCCCAAGATATTCTATAAGTATATCAATCGGAAGAGGATACCAGGGAAAGAGTAGGGCCCATTAAGGACCAAGGGGGAAATCTATGGGTGGAGCCAGAGGGCATTGGTAGGATGTTGAACGAATATTTCACATTTGTCTTCACCCAAGATAATGAGGAGGAGAGATATTGTGAGGTTCTTGAGCAAATTGTCATTGGGTCTGAAGGTATTGGCGGTCTTAAAAGTGGACAAATCTCCAGGTCCAGATGTGTTGTGTCCCAGGCTGCTGTGGGAGGCGAGGGAGGAGATTGCCGGGGCTCTGACCCAAATTTTTAATTCCTCTCTAGCCATAGGGGAGGTGCCAGAGGACTGGAGAACAGCTAATGTGGTCCCACTATTTTAAGAAAGGTTATAGAGAGAAACCAGGGAACTATAGACCAGTGAGTCTCACTTCAGTGGATGGGAAACTACTGGAGAATATTCTGAAGAAGAGAATCTATCTCCACTTGGAGAGGTAAGGTTTGATCAGGAATAGTCAGCATGGCTTTGTCAGAGGGAGGTCAGCCTCACAAATTTGATTGAATTTTATGAGCATGTAACCAAGTGTGTCGATGAGGATAGTGCAATTGATGTAGTTTACATGGAATTCATGAAAAGCCTTTGACAAGGTCCCACATGGAAGACTTATTAAGAAGGCAAAAGCACATGGGTGCAGGGGGATTTGATAAGGTGGATTCGTAATTGGCTTAGCGGTAGGAGACAGGGTGATGGTAGCCGGCTGCTTTAGTGTCTGGAAGCCAGTGACCAGTGTCGTACCACAGGGATCCTTGCTGAGCCGCCTATTGCTTGTCATTTATATAAATGACAGATGACTATGTTGGGGGCAGGATCAGTAAGTTTGCAGATGACACAAAGATTGGCCGGGTGGTTAACAGTGAGGTTGAGTGTCTTGGGTTACTGGAAGATATAGACTGGATGGTCAAATGGGTGGATAGGTGGCAGATGGAATTTAACCCTGAAAAGTGTGAAGTGATACACTTTGGAAGGAGTAATTTAACAAGGGAGTATGCTAATAAAGGTGTGGCACTGGGACCTGAAGAACAGAGTGACCTTGGAGTGTTTGTCCATAGATCTCTGAAGGCAGAAAGGCAGATTAATAGGGTGGTGAAAAAGGCATATGGGACACTCACTTTTATCAATTGGGACTCAGATTACAAAGATAGAGAGGTCATGATGAAGCTGCATAGCATTTTGGTGAGGCCACAGCTGGAGTGCCTGTGCAATTTTGACCACCACATTTATAAGAAGGATGTAATTGCACAGGAGGGGGCGCAGAGAAGATTCATCAGAATGTTGCCTGGGATGGAACATTTAAGTTATAAAGAGAGGTTGGATAGGCTTGGGTTGTTTTCTCTGGAGCAGAGAAGACTGAGGGGTGACCTGATTGAGGTGTACAAGATTATGAGGGGCAGGGATAGGGTGGATAGGGAGCAGCTGTTCCCCTTTTTTGAAGAGTCAGTTATAATGGGACCAAGTTAAAGTGAGGGGTGGGAGGTTTAGGGGGGATTTGAGGAAAAATGTTTCTACCCAGAGAGTGGTGACAGTCTGGAATGCACTGCCTGGGAGGGTGGTAGAGGCGGGATGCCTCACATCCTTTAAAAAGTACTTGGATAAGTACTTGGCATGCCATAACATTCAAGGCTATGGGCCAAGTGCTGGCAAGTGAGATTAGGTGGGTAGGTCAGGGCCTTTCATGCATCGGTGCAGACTCGATGGGCCGAAGGGCCTCCTCTGCACTGTAGTATTCTGTGATCTGTAGTGATTAAGAACAAGTAATAGATGGTCCTGTGGGGCAGGGGGTTGCATTGGGACATTAAAATTGAATTGTACAAAGGGGGGGTCAAGACGGAGGTGAAGTTCAGTGTAAAGTTGTTGAACTCAATGTCTGATGTTATCTTGAGAACTTACATTGATGAGATGGTGCCAGTGAAGGGTTATAGCTTGGTGCAAGTTGAAGTGAATGGTCAATTTGAAAAATTGCCAATACCTGTGCAAAAAGGAAATTTTCCAACACTTTTTGGAAGTGTATGGCTGAACAAAATTAAATTAAATTGGCAAGCTGTGAACCAATTGGCTGATGGAAAGAACACATAACAGAAACTCATAGAAAAGTCCAAAAATATATTTGAAAACACTTCAGGGGAAATGACCGGAGTCGGCACACAGCTGTTTCATCATCAGCAAAGGTGAGAGAATTGAAAATGTGGATAGCATGTTCCCCGGCCATGGATAGGAAGAGAGCGAAAGATAAAACCTGACAGTACCCCTAAATGCTTAGTGGCATGAACTGTGCTACATACTATCAAACCAAAAGTCAAAGTAGAACTTGGCAAATTGATCAAAGGTGGAGTGATCGAGAGTGTGACGACGAGAGATTGGGCAACCCCAATTGTCTTTGTTATCAAGACAGCTGGCTCAGTAAGAATCTGTGGTGATTTTAAAATGACGATAAACTCAGTGTTATCTGCCGACCAGTATTCATTACCATTAATAGAGGACCTATTTTCTGGATTGTTGGGTGGCCAACAGTTCAGTGAGATAGATTTTTTTCCAAGCATACCTCCAGATGAAGGTAGCAGCTGTGTCGCAACCTCTTCTAATTATTGTAACACACAAAGGACTGTTCACATACAGGCGCCTACCGTTTGGAACAACGTCTGCATTGGCCCTATTCCAAAAGTCTATGGAACAAATCCTTAGTGACCTGAACAGTCTTGCCGGTAATTAAAATATCATCCCCAACAACATTGAACAGGAGCACCTAAAAGAATTTTTGGGTCTCATCAACTAAAATGGAAAATACAAATCTCAATACCATATTAAAACCACTTCATGCATTATTATGTGAGAATCAACAATGGGCTTGGACATAAGACTACGAAGAGGCATATAATGAGGTCAAAAATGTCCCTCACAAATCAGAATTCATTTTGGCCCGAAGTTGAAAATACAACTCGCTTGTGACGCATCACCCTATGAGATGGGTGCAGTTGTCGCTCATATGATGCTAAGTAGAGATGAAAGACCAAAAGCATTCACTTCGAGAACATTAACAAGTGCTGAACAGAATTATGTTCAATTGGAAAAAGACTTGATTATAATCTTTGGAATCAGACGATTTCATCACTACTTGTGTGGAAGTCATTTTACCTGGTTAACAGACCACAGGCCATTGCCAGCAATTTTTGGTCCATACAAAGAAATACCATCTCTAGCAGTAAGCCATTTGCAGAAATGTCCCTCATCTTATCAGCGCATAATTACAAAATTAAATACAGAAGATGGGAGCAACATACGAACGTCGGTGCTCTATCACATTTACCAATGCGAGACAGCCAAATCACAGGAGAACGATGTAAACTATGTGCACTTTACCCAGGCAGATCATGTACCTATTACTGTATCTCAAGTGCAAAGACAAGCGAGGTCAGTTCTGGTGATGGGGATGGTCATGGACATGATCTGGAAAGGTATACCACTGGATAACCGAGGAGGAATCCGGAATTCAAGCTGTACCGAACAAGGGAACTTGAATTAACTGTACAAAACGAGGTACTTGTATGAGGGATCGGAGTTATCATTCATCCGTGCCTGCCAAGTCATATACTGGATCAACTCCACAAAGGACATCCAGGAGTTATACATATGAAAAAGCTTGCAAGGGCGGGGGGGGGGGGGGGGGGCGAGGTTGAGTAGGTTCTTTGGGGTGGAGGACAGATGTGGGAGGTGCTCGGGGAGCCCGGCAAATCACGTCCATATGTTCTGGGCGTGCCCGGCGCTGGATGGGTTTTGGAGGGGTTTTGTGAGGACTATGTCTAAGGTGGTGAGCGCCCAGGTCAAGCCGAGCTGGGGATTGGCATTATTTGGGGTATCAGACGAGCCAGGAGTGCAGGAGGCGAAAGAGGCCGATATTCTGGCCTTTGCGTCCCTGGTAGCCCGGCGGAGGATTTTGCTACTATGGAAAGATGCAAAGCCCCCTAGTGTGGAAGCTTGGATCAATGACATGGATAGTGTCATCAAGCAGGATAGGATAAAGTTTGCCTTGCGAGGGTCTGTGCAAGGGTTCTTCAGGCGGTGGCAACCGTTCCTAGACTATCTCGCAGAGCGTTAGGGGGAGGTCAGCAGCAGCAGCCCAAGGGCGGGGCAGGGAGGGGGGTTTCTTTTGGGGTGGCGTTTGGGTGAAGGTGGGGGGGGGGTTCCCTATTTGTGTTTTTAAATGTTATATGGGGGGTTATTGTATATGGGGGAAATCCAATGTATAATTTCTGATTGTTGTGTTCTTGTTTCTTTCTTTTTGTTGGGGGGGGGGGGGGGGGATTGTTGAAAATTTTGAATAAATATATTTATTTTTAAAAAAAGCTTGCAAGGAGTTATTTCTGGTGGTCAGACCTAAACTCAAATATTGAAGAAAAATTAGGTCAATGTCTGACTTGTGCCAAGATACAGAATACTCCACTTCTGCAACCATTTCACCCTTGGGATTGATCAAAGCAACCATGGCAAAGAGTACATATCGATTTTGAGGGGCCTATTGAAGGATACATATTTCTTGCCCTAGTGGATGCACATTCCAAAAAGCCCAAAATAATAATAATTAAGTCAACGACTACTGAAAAGACAATTGAAAGACTGGATGAAGTATTTGCAGTTTGGCAAGCAGGAACAGCTAGTTAGCAATAACAGGACTCCGTTCATGTCAAAGGAATTTGTGAACTACCTTTGAAGCAATGGCATACAACGTATAAAAACTGCGCCTCATCATCCTTCCTCAAGTAGAAGAGCTAGAGGAGGGGTTGGTACAGTCATTGAAGAATGCCATCAAAGTATCGAAGGATGAAGGACCTTTTAGCTAAAAGTGTGAACAACTTTCTCCTTTCCCATAGAAACTCTGTCCAAGCTGTTGAATCCAACAAAGAGACAGACAGGAATGCACAGTAGGATGTAAAATGAACACTAGTTTATTTAGTATACACAACTAACTCTCCTCGCCCCGAAGGGTCACCCTCCCGACCTGCACCCAGATCAGGGTATTTATACAATCAGGTTACCCCTTGTTCAGGGTAAGCCCTGTCTGTTTTACCGCGGAGTTCATACCCCATGGTGGTCACGGCTAAATGGATAGTGCATAGTCCATGACCTCCAAGGGGGTCATAACACATGCAACAACCCAAAACTCACACTGGCAGTATTGCTTCTAAAACGGAAGTTGAGAACCAAGTTTGATTTGCTCTTACCTCCTGACACTTCACAACCATTGTAGAACGACAACATCAAAACCAAGTTACTTGCCATGAACCGACATGAAACCAAGAAGTTCTGATCAAGGAGAAATAGTTTTAGCGAGAAGCTACTCTTCAAGTGAAGTGGGTACTTGCCACAATACTGATGCAATACACAATACGGTGCAAACCGATGACAAGAGTATGGAGGAGATGCACTGATCAAATCCTTGCTTCAAAAACAGAATTTGCAGAGTTGGTATCTGAAAGATCAACATCTGACATTCGAGATTGGAAATCCCGAACCAGTGATTACGACCGTGTCAAATTCCGATTCTACAACAGTTGACCAACTGCATGTATGGAAGCTGAAGAATAACCATCTTTATTAGATGATGTGCCTGAGCCCAGTGTGGAAGAGATATAAGTTAATATTTGTTCAAATGTCTTGTCACACTACAGGAGTAAAGGGGGAGGGATGTTATGCATTGTAACCAAAGGCTACGTGGTGACATCAGAGGTACTTGGGAGATTTCCCTCTTCCATCTTAGACTGTGAGAAAGCAATACCTCTAACTGAAGTCTGTTCAACTGGTTAAATAACCTACGATGCAGCAACCTGGTTATCCTTTAGCTCTATTGTGAAGTAAAAGCAAAACCCCTTAAAACATAACAGACTGGAGCAAGGAATGTTCCAGATATCTGCAAAAGACAGACATAACTGGGCCCATGTACTCATCGCCATGCATTTTATTTGCAGAAAGTGAGACAAGTTAAAGGAGAAATTGTTGAGTGAGAGAACAAGTTCAGCTCGGTAGAGGAGAATGGTGGTGGATGGATTGTTTGGTTCTCTGCTCAAGGAAGAAGTGGAGAGCTCTTGACCATCCTGGTGGGGGACTTGGGTGTAGATTGGACGTCCGTCATGAAAAGGAAGCAATTAGGGCCAGGAACTAGAAATTGTTGATATGACAAAGGGATATCAGAGAAATCGCAAATGTAGGTGGGAAGATAAAGGGAAAGAGAATGGTCAACCTAGGAAGAAATTAGCTCCATGGGGCAGGGGCAGGGACAGGCTGATATGATGGGACTACCAGGATAGCCCCCCTGCTTGTGGATTTTGGGAAGGGGATCGATGTGGATTGTGCAAGATTGGGGGACTATGAGGTTGGAAGCTGTAGAAGGAAGATCTCCAGAGGAGGTGAGGTCAGTGGCAGTCCTGGAAACAATGACTTGATGTTTGGTGGTGGAGTCATGGCCCAGGGTATGGTAGTAGGAAGTGCCTTTTAAAATAATAATTTTTATGGTTTATTGTCAACCTCTTTATGGGTGCAACCATATTTACAAAATATTAAGGCCTACTTTCCCACCTATTTGGTAGCAGCCAATCAAGATGACTCATGTTAAATGGACTCACATTAAGTATCTTTCATTTTTTTATGGACATCTATTAAAAACTTGATATGGTTGGGATCAAACCATTGGGCTGTTTATTTGCCTCTTTCTACACTATAAAAGCATGATATTCTTTGTCTTGGTCACAATAGATTTCTCTCAGGAACACACATCCCTTTCGGCAACATAGTCTATTCATTAAATAAACTCTGTACTCTCGAGGTTTTTAGCTCCAGCTATTCCTTAGAAACCTTTGTGAATTTCATACCAATGTTGCTATCTGCAGTTCCCAGTGATCTTAGCATCACTGCTGGGTTTTTAAAAAATGTCCAGTAAGATTTTTGGATATTGCCTTTTATGTCACCAAATCCTTTTGAGATCAAATTTCCTAAAATACAGTCAATGTTTAAGGACACTTGTTAGTAACTTGGGTTGCTTTATTTTTTTCTTGTAATTTTTGCAGTGCAGTGCGGGCCTCATGAAGTACAAATATGGCACTTTTGAAGCAAATTACTCGCAAAATGGGCTTGATGTCAGCATTTTGACAATGTCAGCTTATTAACTATTATTTGCTTAACTTTAGTTCATAACAAATGATAAACCATAATTTGTGGTGTTAGAAACAGTTTCAAGGCTACAGTTAGATTAGTTATTATTCATTATAATTCCGCAAATCTAAATTTGTAATGAAAAGGAGTTCCTCCTGATTTTCAGATTTTGTAACTTTTGCATCGCATGTCAGTTTACAGAAAAAAAAGTGAAAAGTTTAGTAATCATACTTCACGGCAGATGGTGAAATTTGAATTCAATAAAAAATCTGGTATTAAAAGTCTAATAATGACCACAAAATCATTGTTGATTGTCATAAAAACCCACTTGGTTCACTAGTGGAAATCACTAGTTGTCCTTACCTGGCCTGGCCTACATGTGACTCCAGATCCACAGCAATCCATCGTCTGGGATGGGCAAAAAATGCTCATCCAGCCAGCAACGCCTACATCCCATGAACAAATTTTTTGAAGATCTTCCGGTCTCTGGGTTGTCAGAGACCAGATGTACAACTGAGATACGTGTTGGGACCCTGGGCAAGCTTGTCATGCAGATCTAAGTGGGAACTACTGGGAAGTTTCAACTTCAGATGGGAAATTCTCCTGATCCCTGTGACCTTGACCGAATTTCTCTAACTAGGAGTTGGAGGCTTGGGACAGTTCTGTGGTACTTACCTGGGTAGGTACCCAAGAAATGTTACACAGATTAAAGCTTAGTCTAACACCTCCTAACTACGTAACTGACACCTCCCCCCCCCCCCCCCCCCCCCACCACCAAAGCACCCCTCCTGTAAATAAAATACATTAACAAATATTTTGTAAAACTTGCTAACCCTTTACAATTGCCTCCCACTTGCCACCTCTCCCATTAGCTGACCAACCTCTTGCCTCTCCCACTCACCGTTTTCCCCTCCCACTCCCCCTGCTCGCCAACTCCCCTGTTGGCCAACCCTTTCACTCATCGCCTCCCTCACTTGCCACTTCCGTCTCCTGAATCCTTGTTGTGAGTGGTGCTTGGGAGAGGGACATTGAGAGAGAGGAGGCAGCAGGAGGAGCTGCAACAGAAAGGTCAGGGAGGGAAGCGACGAGTGAAAGGGTCAGGGCCAAAGAGCGAGAGAGTTGGAAATGCCCAAATTGGGTTCTAACTGCATTTTGAAAGAATAGTTTCTACATGGCTTTGCAAAAGCATTTTTATTTTTTAAATGTCACGCCAATGCTGTTGTTTACTAACCATAATATGGGTTGATTAAATAGTTCTCAAATATACCAAAGTGATAGAAATAATTAACCTGCTTCACAGAGGCATTAATTAACAACATAATTTCATCAGAATCACCAGAACACAGACAATACTTGTCAAATTTTTGCACTTTTTTGGTTTTTGCACTGAGTGCTGAATTTGGTGCTTTTTGAGTGCGATAGTGAGAGTTTGGTGACCGAGGGAGTATAAGGCTTCATTTTTATCTAAAGTTTAGTCTTTTTTTTATTTAGTTAATTAACTTAAAAGTTGCTGTTTGGTTTAGAAGAAGGTGAGTTTGGTGACCGAGGGAGTGCTGAATTTGGTGCATTTTGAGTGCTATAGTAAGAGTTTGGTGACCGAGGGAGTTAGGTGAGGAGGGAGTAAGGTGCTCCTTTCATTTTGTTTCCGACATTTCCGCAAAGAGTGTGAAGAGAGCCAGGAGTTTACAGGAAGTGTAGCTGACTGGGAGCAGAGTCGAAGGGCGGAGATCTAGTTAGTCCACACAGCAGCTATATTCTTTAAGGTAAGAGGGGATGGAGGCTAGGCCAGTTACATGCTCCTCCTGTAGGATGTGGGTGGTGAGGGATACCACCGGTGTCCCCACTGACTATACCTGCGGGAAGTGCACCCAACTTCAGCTCCTCAAAGACCGTGTTAGGGAACTGGAGCTGAAGCTGGATGAACTTCGGATCATCCGGGAGGCAGAGGGAGTGATTGAGAAGAGTTACAGGGAGGTAACCACACCCAAGGTACAGGACAAGAATAGCTGGGTTACAGTCAGGGGGAAAAAAACAAACAGGCAGACAGTGCAGGGATCCCTCGTGGCCGTTCCCCTTCAAAACAAGTATACCGTTTTGGATGCTGTTGGGGGGGATGACCTACCGGGGGAAGGCCCTAGCGGTCAGGTCTCTGGCACGGAGTCTGGCTCTGGGGCTCAGAAGGGAAGGGGGGGAGAATAGAAAAGCAATAGTTGTAGGAGATTCAATGGTTAGGGGAATAGATAGGAGATTCTGTGGTCGCGAGCGAGACTCCCGGAAGGTATGTTGCCTCCCGGGTGCCAGGGCCAGGGATGTCTCGGATCGTGTCTTCAGGATCCTTAAGGGGGAGGATGAGCAGCCAGAAGTCGTGGTGCACATTGGTACCAACGACATAGGTAGGAAAAGGGGTGTGGAGGTAATAAACAAGTTTAGGGAGTTAGGCTGGAAGTTGAAAGCCAGGACAGACAGAGTTGTCATCTCTGGTTTGTTGCCGGTGCCACGTGATAGCGAGGCTAGGAATAGGGAGAGAGTGCAGTTGAACACGTGGCTGCAGGAATGGTGTAGGAGGGAGGGCTTCAGGTATTTGGATAATTGGAGCGCATTCTGGGGAAGGTGGGACCTGTACAAGCAGGACGGGTTGCATCTGAACCAGAGGGGCACCAATATCCTGGGAGGGAGGTTTGCTAGTACTCTTCGGGAGGGTTTAAACTAATTTGGCAGGGGAATGGGAACCGGATTTGTAGTCTAGCAACTAAGGTAGCCGATATTCAGGACGCCAAAGCATGTAATGAGGCAGTGGGGAAGGGAACACTGACAAAGGAGAGTATTTGCAGGCACGGAGATGGGTTGAAGTGTGTATACTTCAACGCAAGAAGCATCAGGAATAAGGTGGGTGAACTTAAGGCATGGATCGGTACTTGGGACTACGATGTGGTGGCCATCACGGAAACTTGGATAGAAGAGGGGCAGAAATGGTTGTTGGAGGTCCCTGGTTATAGATGTTTCAATAAGATTAGGGAGGGTGGTAAAAGAGGTGGGGGGGTGGCATTATTAATTAGAGATAGTATAACAGCTGCAGAAAGGCAGTTCGAGGAGTATCACCCTATTGAGGTAGTATGGGTTGAAGTCAGAAATAGGAAAGGAGCAGTCACCTTGTTAGGAGTTTTCTATAGGCCCCCCAATAGTAACAGAGATGTGGAGGAACAGATTGGGAAACAGATTTTGGAAAGGTGCAGAAGTCATAGGGTAGTAGTCATGGGCGACTTTAACTTCCCAAATATTGAGTGGAAACTCTTTAGATCAAATAGTTTGGATGGGGTGGTGTTTGTGCAGTGTGTCCAGGAAGCTTTTCTAACACAGTATGTAGATTGTCCGACCAGAGGAGGGGCAATATTGGATTTAGTACTGGGTAATGAACCAGGGCAAGTGATAGATTTGTTAGTGGGGGAGCATTTTGGAGATAGTGACCACAATTCTGTGACTTTCACTTTAGTAATGGAGAGGGATAGGTACGTGCAACAGGGCAAGGTTTACAATTGGGGGAAGGGTAAATACGATGTTGTCAGACAAGAATTGAAGTGCATAAGTTGGGAACATAGGCTGGCAGGGAAGGACACAAGTGAAATGTGGAACTTGTTCAAGGAACAGGTGCTACGTGTCCTTGATATGTATGTCCCTGTCAGGCAGGGAAGAGATGGTCGAGTGAGGGAACCATGGTTGACAAGAGAGGTTGAATGTCTTGTTAAAAGGAAAAAGGTGACTTATGTAAGGCTGAGGAAACAAGGTTCAGACAGGGCATTGGAGGGATACAAGATAGCCAGGAGGGAACTGAAGAAAGGGATTAGGAGAGCTAAGAGAGGGCATGAACAATCTTTGGCGGGTAGGATCAAGGAAAACCCCAAGGCCTTTTACACATATGTGAGAAATATGAGAATGACTAGAGCGAGGGTAGGTCCGATCAAGGACAGTAGCGGGAGATTGTGTATTGAGTCTGAAGAGATAGGAGAGGTCTTGAATGAGTATTTTTCTTCTGTATTTACAAATGAGAGGGGCGATATTGTTGGAGAGGACAGTGTGAAACAGATTGGTAAGCTCGAGGACATACTTGTCAGGAAGGAAGATGTGTTGGGCATTTTGAAAAACTTGAGGATAGACAAGTCCCCCGGGCCTGACGGGATATATCCAAGGATTCTATGGGAAGCAAGAGATGAAATTGCAGAGCCGTTGGCAATGATCTTTTCGTCCTCGCTGTCAACAGGGGTGGTACCAGGGGATTGGAGAGTGGCGAATGTCGTGCCCCTGTTCAAAAAAGGAACTAGGGATAACCCTGGGAATTACAGGCCAGTTAGTCTTACTTCGGTGGTAGGCAAAGTAATGGAAAGGGTACTGAAGGATAGGATTTCTGAGCATCTGGAAAGACACTGCTTGATTAGGGATAGTCAGCACGGATTTGTGAGGGGTAGGTCTTGCCTTACAAATCTTATTGAATTCTTTGAGGAGGTGACCAAGCATGTGGATGAAGGTAAAGCAGTGGATGTAGTGTACATGGATTTTAGTAAGGCATTTGATAAAGTTCCCCATGGTAGGCTTATGCAGAAAGTAAGGAGGCATGGGTTAGTGGGAAATTTGGCCAGTTGGATAACGAACTGGCTAACCGATAGAAGTCAGAGAGTGGTGGTGGATGGCAAATATTCAGCCTGGATCCCAGTTACCAGTGGCGTACTGCAGGGATCAGTTCTGGGTCCTCTGCTGTTTGTGATTTTCATTAATGACTTGGATGAGGGAGTTGAAGGGTGGGTCAGTAAATTTGCAGACGATACGAAGATTGGTGGAGCTGTGGATAGTAAGGAGGGCTGTTGTCGGCTGCAAAGAGACATAGATAGGATGCAGAGCTGGGCTGAGAAGTGGCAGATGGCGTTTAACCCTGAAAAGTGTGAGGTTGTCCATTTTGGAAGGACAAATATGAATGCGGAATATAGGGTTAACGGTAGAGTTCTTGGCAATGTGGAGGAGCAGAGAGATCTTGGGGTCTATGTTCATACATCTTTGAAAGTTGCCACTCAAGTGGATAGAGCTGTGAAGAAGGCCTATGGTGTGCTCGCGTTCATTAACAGAGGGATTGAATTTAAGAGCCGTGAGGTGATGATGCAGCTGTACAAAACTTTGGTAAGGCCACATTTGGAGTACTGTGTACAGTTCTGGTCGCCTCATTTTAGGAAGGATGTGGAAGCTCTGGAAAAGGTGCAAAGAAGATTTACCAGGATGTTGCCTGGAATGGAGAGTAGGTCTTACGAGGAAAGGTTGAGGGTGCTAGGCCTTTTCTCATTAGAGCAGAGAAGGATGAGGGGCGACTTGATAGAGGTTTATAAGATGATCAGGGGAATAGATAGAGTAGACAGTCAGAGACTTTTTCCCCGGGTGGAACACACCATTACAAGGGGACATAAATTTAAGGTGAAAGGTGGAAGATATAGGAGGGATATCAGAGGTAGGTTCTTTACCCAGAGAGTAGTGGGGGCATGGAATGCACTGCCTGTGGAAGTAGTTGAGTCGGAAACATTAGGGACCTTCAAGCAGCTATTGGATAGGTACATGGATGACGGTAAAATGATATAGTGCAGATTTATTTGTTCTTAAGGGCAGCACGGTAGCATTGTGGATAGCGCAATTGCTTCACAGCTCCATGGTCCCAGGTTCGATTCCGGCTTGGGTCATTGTCTGTGCGGAGTCTGCACGTCCTCCCCGTGTCTGCGTGGGTTTCCTCCGGGTGCTCCGGTTTCCTCCCACAGTCCAAAGATGTGCGGGTTAGGTGAATTGGCCAATGATAAATTGCCCTTAATGTCCAAATTGCCCTTGGTGTTGGGTGGAGGTGTTGAGTTTGGGTATGGTGCTCTTTCCAAGAGCCGGTGCAGACTCAAAGGGCCGAATGGCCTCCTTCTGCACTGTAAATTCAATGATAATCTATGATTAATCTAGGACAAAGGTTCGGCACAACATCGTGGGCCGAAGGGCCTGTTCTGTGCTGTATTTTCTATGTTCTATGTTCTATGTAAATAGCGCATTGACATTTTTTCCATATACTATAATTTTGTCATCTATTATTTGAGTAAAGTGCCTCAGTCTCAGACTGATGTCTCAAATACATGTGTCTTTTATGAATATAAGAATGTGGCAGCACGGTGGCGCAGTGGGTTAGCCCTGCAGCCTGACGGCACCAAGGTCCCAGGTTCGATCCCGGCTCTGGGTCACTGTCCGTGTGGAGTTTGCACATTCTCCCCGTGTTTGTGTGTGTTTCGCCCCCACAACCCAAAGATGTGCAGGCTAGGTGGATTGGCCACGCTAAATTGCCCCTTAATTGGAAAAACTGAATTGGGTACTCTAAATTTATAATTAAAAAATGAATATAAGAATGCTAATGCTTATAAGAACATCAAACATACAGTGCAGAATGTATGTATGATTGGTGGAGCCACACGCTGCCTATCCATCTACCTTCCGACCAGCTTCTCCTGTAAAATCCTCCTGAAAGCCCAGCCCACCTCTTTGACCAAGCTTTCGAACACTACTCCCAATCCCAGTGTTTAACCTCCATTAAGCTCTTTAGGATGTTTTCCATGTTAATGGTACTGTGTAAATATGGTGATAGTAATAGCAAAACACCATTCCATTGCTCGAGTGTTTGCATAATCTATTAAGTAGGTGATCAACTACCCCCCTATGAGACTTTTTTGGCTGGGGAGCAGAACTGATTTAACTTGTTGAGTTAACTTTTATATGGACTGATTTCAACAACTTCATAATACCATCTGTGAATGAATATGTTTAATATTTTACAATTGTTCTGTGAAACAACATGTGCACACACATTGAAGATAAATTCATTGAAAGTGTGAGGTTGTCTTTTGGAGTTACTTTTTGTTGGTGTGAGAAAAGGTGAAGACAAAATTATAATCTATATATCTCAAAGTTCTGGTCGATGAAGTCTCTTCGGATTACTTCTCATACCAATTACTGGATGGACATTTTTAAACTTCAAGTACATTTTTATCTCCCCCAACTGAAATAACAGGGTTAATCAGAATTGCTGCTTACTAGGAATTGTGTAAAACTTAACTGTCATTTGTCATGAAAATGTTATTCAACTGGGTTCACTCATTTCTTTAAAAGCCCTATTGATGGGATCAACTGTAGCTTCCATTAATTAAATGTAGCTCATTTTAAGCAAAATAAGTTTTAAAAAGTGCTATTTTCTCATTACCCCAGGCAGAGCAAACAAAAGAACAACAGAAACAGGAGAACAAAGTTCAAAGGCTTATGAAGAAAACATCTAAAGAGGTGCATAAGTTACGAGAACAGAGTCAGAAAGAACCCCTAGAGATGCAATCATTCTGGTGAGTTTTATAGACAATGGTGGGACATGTTTCACCTTTAGCATTGAAAAGTTGTGTTTTTTCCCCTTTTTTTTCCAAGTTAATTGCTTTCTGCTGCTCCCTCATGTCTTTTCAATCCACCTCATATAACACTGTTTTGTACTAGTAATTAAGAGGTGCAGAAGCGTGGCAATAGCTAAATTCCCTCCATTCTTTATTCTTACTTTACTCCATCCTCATAAGTAGTATCAAACTCTACTTTGGTGTATTTTTCACAGCTGTATAGCAAGGATTAGCAGCTCATTAATACAATATATATATATTTATGTTTGTTCAAGGATGTGGGCGTCGCTGGCTAGGCCAGCATTTATTGCCCTTCCCTAATTGAACAGAGTGCTAGGCTAATGCTGTAAATCAACCACATTGCTGGAGTCACAGGCCAGACCAGGTAAGGGTGGCAGATTTCCAGTGAACCGGATAAGACAATGGTTTCATGGTCATCATTAAACTTTTTTAATTCCAGATTTCTATTGAATTCAAATGTGCCATGGTGGGACCCGGGTCCCCAGATTACTGGGGTCTCTGGATTACTTGTCCAGTGGCAATATCACTATGTCACTGCCCATACCCTGTTAGTCAGGGTACAAACCTGTCCCTCTTCACCCTTTGGTGACATCTGATGAAGCACCACCTGTTTTCTTTTATCTTTCAAACTTTTATGTGCTTGAAAGGGAGCTTATTTGTTCAGCTAGTGCTGTTCCTATTCAGTTAATTGCATATTTGTAATTTTCATGAAGCAAGTATCAAAAATCCTCTTGAACACATATTAAGAAAAATTCTTTCTGCTGGTAAGATAGACTTTTGATTGTAATTTGTGCTTCTTACAGGGAGAAGATGGCATTTTTCACACGAGGAAGGGGAGGTATCCTTCCATTACCTGCTGATGATGTATAATCAGCACACTGTCTTTGAATTCCAGGCAGTACTCCATCTCACTGCTGATTTTTTTATATGGTTTAACTGAAGTTGTTGTGTATTGTGATGGAACAGATATATTTTGTAAATTTTGGACAACTTCTTGAAGTCACTGCATTGTTTGAATGTATACAAATTACACTTCAATTATATGTTGAACTCTTGTAGAGAAAATGTAGTATAGATTGATGTTAAGCTACTTTGTACAGTTTATATTTCAGGCATTTTTGTAAAAAAAAAAGACATCAAGAACAAAATCAATTGAAAATACTTTCAAAGGAAATGTTGCTTTCAGCTTCTTGTACAGTAATTAGTTTTATAAATGTTAAGCTGCAATAGATGAGTTGAAGCACCAATTAGAAACTGTGATTAAATAACATTCAGTATTGTTTGTGATATCACTGTCTTGAGGTACCTAAACAGAAACTCTATATTCTTCTATTAAAATAGTCTGTTATCTAACGTTAAAAAGGCATTTTTAATTTCTCCAGTATATATTTATAAAGCTTAGGAAATTTTAATTCTGGAAATGATGTTGTGTAGTTTTAAAACAATGTGTACTGTATTTGTGTGCAGGTTAAATGATCTTTATTTAAGAGAGAAAAATCTAGTTTTGACACTGAATGGTCAGATTTTAGGACCAGGTACATGATGGTTCAGAATACAGAATTGCATTTACAAAGTAGTATTTCTGTATCTAACTGTGGTCATTCTGCCTTCTTGCTGAAGCTGGGAAAAATTGGAAAGTCTTAACAAAAATGTGTTTTTATGTAAGAGCCAATGCCAGTTTGAACGGCATCAAGTACCTCTCCTTTGCTTAATTAATACTACTTGCCAACAGCCACAGATAAGCAAGAGTCATGGGTGCAGAAAATTTCAACATCAATAAACATTTTGATTAATGGTACTAATATTTATATTTGCTAAAATTAAACAATGATGCAGATTAATTAATTATTTTAAATTTATGAGCTAGTCAGGAGATTATGCTCATTTTGTAATTGATTTTTGCAGGAGTAGAAGACCAGCTCAAATAAGTATTTTCAGTATTTGGAACAAAGCATGTGTATTATGACAGAGTATAACATTTCCTTAGCTGAGAGACAATGGAAACTTGAGTCAGCAGATGAGCTATGTATAATGCATTTGTGTGTTCAGTTGAACAACTCTGGGAGCATGATAGAAACTATGCCATATAAACTTTTAAAAATCCGAAAATTGATTCCAGATTAATATCAACTTTCACAGTGCCAATGGCATGACAATTGACTTTGGAGTTTCTGTGTTGCAGAGAGGAAAAACCATTTGAGTTATTGCCCCAGCCTGCTTTGTAACACATGTGGTTGTTCATTGTTATTCATCCTCTGACTAGGTTCAATAAGGTGCCCAGATAAAAGAGAACCTCTTTCTAGGAGACCAGTGGGCACCTGTCACATTCTATACTCCTTGGCCTAGACTTGAGGAGAAGGTTGGATTTTTCAAAAAAAAGATAGAATTATTGCCACCGCTTTGCACGAACAAGTAACTTGTGGCATTTTTGCCCTTTTTATTTCAACCCTTTCTTTTATTTTTCTCAAAATGATAAGTTTAGGAAAATGAGCGCTGATAAATCTATTCATCGTGAGACAATGTTTGCTGAATGTGATCACATATTCGCAGGTATGCACATCCGGCAGGTAACCCAAGATGACAAACAGGAACTGTGACAAGCTTTTTCCTCTAGACAGATCCCCTGTCATCCCATTGAAGTTAGCTATCTTCTAATGTGGAAGTTCAATTTTTAATTGTTCCTTACTCTTTTCCATTATCAATCTAAACTTTAAGATACAATGATCATTCTTACTAAGTGTTCCAGTTACACTTGGTCCACTTGTCTCACCTTTTTCCCCAACACCAGAGCCTGCTATAATGCCTTCCCAGTTGGACCAAGAACATACTAATCAAAGAAATCCCTCCGTCTGCTTTTCCCTATTAAGTCCTCCTATATCACAACTCTATAGTCCTTGCTCATCTCTATGATTTCCCTGCAAATTTGATCCTCTAAGTCTCTTTCAGTATTTGATGAACAATAGAATACCCTCAATAGCAAAATTTTACACTTATTGCTTCTCCATTCTAATCAAATAGATTCACTCTTTGCCCACCTCAACGACACCTCTTTCCAACATTACAATTACTTCCCGAAACACTATTGTCACCTACCTCCCTATTTTTATTTCCCTCTCTTTCCTGAACGCTTTGGGTTGCATTTTCATTCTCGGGCCCCAATTCTGCCATTTGGTTGAAATGTAGATTGGAAACCACAAATGTCGGTAGTGGGACCCAGAGGGCAATATTGAATGAAGTGGCCAATTAAGTGCCTGTCTATTGGAACCCGCCCAATGAAGGATGGGCAGACTCCCGAGACTTCCAGCAATCAAGGGTTGGCAGCCTACCATTGAAGTGGGAACTGCGAAAGTATGTGGGGAGGCATGAGGTTGAATCCATTTGCAGTTGCCAGGAACTAATCCGGTAAATAAGAAGGCCAGAAGGGTTAGGGTCCATGGAGATCAAGGAAACATGTTCACAGTATGCGCACTGCCTCAGTTGCAGTTAATTTTCAAAATAGAGGCTTCCAAGTACATTGGAGTTTCCCATTACAACTAGGCCTGCTGCTGGAAGGCTGCTACAGTTTCAAAGACTGCCTCCTCATACAACATATATCCCATGTGTGGATCGAAAATCCAGTTGGCACTGGTAAGAATGCCTGTAGTTAAGCCCTTAAGAAGACTTAACTGGTTACCCACCCCATTCAGGTGGGTACCAAGGGCAACTTAACTCCTCTATAACCCTGTGGAGGCAGGTGTGTATCATGGATATAGCCTGGCGGGATTTTCCTCCCATTTTCAGACTCCTGCCTCCAGTCCTGCCATTGCGGGCCATTGAATATTCATCCCTTTGAATCCATGAATATTAAATGCACTGTCCTCGCCATTTTTAAGCCACATTTCCATTATTGAACCTACATCATATTCCCACATGGCTCTTTGCATTTGTAGCTCACTGAACTTATTCACCCCACTTAGTCTGTTTTAAGTTATGTCAAACTGAATTCACTTCCATTTGATCTAGGACTGGATTTCATATGTGTAGTTAGAACTGAATATACTGGCCCACTTAATAACAATACTGAATAACTTGTTGCTTGACTCACTCCTGAAACAATGCACATTCGCCTATCTGTACCAAATATCCCCATACAGTAACTTGCACTGTAATTAATTATTTATGGATTTCTTGTTAAGACTATTTAAATTAGGTTTATAGTGGTACACTATAGCATTGATACTTTGGAGTTCCTACCTTATACCACAAGATTGGACAGTAACTAGCCATTTGCTGAAAATAGGAAGCCAACAAATTCAGTCCTAAAAAATTGCTTATAGCATTACTTCAAAAACACAAATCCCCAGAAAATCCTGTGTTTTATGTTTATAGTTGTGAGCCATGTATGGAAATCTGAACTATTTGATATTTAAAAAGTGTTCTTTGATGCTGATTTGTTAAATGCTACTGAATTGGAATAAATGTAAGAAAATGGAAATACCAGTTTGTGCACAAATGACGATTAAGCTCTTTATGGTTGTTGGCAGACATATGGGACAAACAGATTTTCTGATTCGTTTATTTTAATTGCAGCAACTATACCATTCCGACTGGAATGATGAATTCATTTATTGATTGTGACACATTGAATACAAATAGCCAAATCTAAATGATACAATTTTACTTTTGTAATAAAAAGGTTCAATGCAGCACTGCAACAAAAATAATTATAGTTAAGTCAGAAAACCACCTTTGTGTGCGCTTTCACCTCAAGATTTGCTCTGAGGAGAGGTACTTGCTGATATATGGCAACTATCCCAGATTAACTGCAGAAAGAGTGCTTTCCATATCATCAGTTGTGTTTCTGTGGTCTTAGATTTCTTTTTCAAGTCAGCTTTGTGAGCTTCGATGTTTAATTTTGTTTCTCTTCAAGCAACGGTATGATGAAGTTATTAAGGAGAACACAACCTTTTTTTAAAAAAGTGTTAAATTTGCAACAGTTTACTCGTTAATCTGGTGTTTGGGGCCACGTGTTTCCACAAAACAGTAACTATGTACTTATACCAGAAAGGAAGCTCAATTTCTTTCCCTTTCACAGCATATATTATGGACTATCTGGATTGGTATCCAGCCGTACATTAAGACCAAATTTCCAAAATTTCTAGTACTTTAAATGGAGCAAGGTCTTTAATAAAGCCAAATGCAATATAATTTTAAAAGTAACTGATTTTAGTTTTTTTTAAATGGTTAAAATATCCTATATTACAGCAAATCACTATTAAACTTGGGGATCGTACTGACCTGAATAAATTCTGTGATTTAAATTAAAAATTATTTTGCCTCCCCTCCCCTTTCTAAACTTAGTGCATCACCATTAGATAGCTTTTCTACTCAGACAGCCAGATTGATTCGAATCCTTGAACTGACAGTTTAATTCCATTAATCTGTACAATGAGTGCCACTAATTTTTCACTGATCTGCTACATGGACACTCCAAGCTTATTCAGTGTTCCAAGATCTTTGTTAGGTGTTGAGAAGAGAGATTGAAGCATATCTCAGTTCCACAGTGATGTTTTGCCTCCCAATGTTTTGGAATATTAATGCAAACGTTACGGTATTTGCAACAAAGTTGCAACATTTAAATTCTTTCAAGTTAACCAGGAGGAGAAGATTTTATTTTTTATACATTTGACACTATATATGTGCTTTTGAAATAGATGTGGGGATTGCGTTTTTATATTTGAAGCATTGGAGCAATTCAAGACCCAAAAAATAGCTGAATTACGGCACAGTGAAGCAAGGAAAAATGTGATTACAAAATTTAAGATCAGTGTGCTTCATTTCAGTTAATGGAGCATATCTGATCTATAAGCATAGCTAGTTAGAGAGGATAACATCCCAATGTTGTGGAAGGGGAAGAGACATCAGCAATAAACATTATTTTACAGTTTATGTTCATTTCAGGTACAATTATTATGCTTCATTGTAAATTGACAAATGAGCCAATATCCTGTGGAAAGGATTAGATAGCAACTTTGGAACAGAGTTGCTGAGACTTCCGTCATGTGTTCCAGCAGAAAAGCAGAATGAATTGAACCTCCCATTGTAGGGCGAAACCTTGAAATAAATATTACATGTCCTGACCAATGTTCACTTCTGAGTAGGATCTGCTCTCATTCTTCCATACTGCTGAGCACAGAAAAACAACCCTGTAGACTGGATTCCGTGGGTCCCAGTCATAGCAATAATTTTCCATGTTAATTGGTGTGGCAGAAACTGCTCTAATTTACTATTTGAATTTGCATGTTGCTATATAATCTTGGCTAATCTCATGCTCTATAATTTTGACCATTGTGTGACAGAGTTGGATTTCTGCAAGGCAGAGCATAATTTGTGACACTTGAAAAGATGTGTGCTTGCAAGTCAAGTGAAAATTTACCACATTTTTAATGAAGGTTTACAGTTCTCCTATAATTAAAATGTTAAAGGCTGCTGTTTTATATTTTTGTCACTTATCTTTCTGATAATATGCACAATAATATTAGCAATATTCAGTCACATTCTTGATTTTTGTAGTGTTGATTTGGTGACTTATTTATTATCCAATATGTGAATTTGCTTGGAGTTTGATATTTCTTCTATCTATAGATAGGGACAGATGGGGGCTGGAATTTGTCTCTCAATTTTTGTTTCATTTGTATTTGCTGGCAGCAGTGGTTCATACCACCTAAACAGGCATGAGATTTTGGTCTGTAACATCCTCCCCAAGATGAAAATTTTCAGTTTAAATCTACAAAATCTACGTGGTTGAGGATAAAAAGGGAAAATTGTATTCTGTAATAATTTCCATTATTTGACTTCAGAATTCAATGGAGAATGATAAATGCCAGAGATGGGTTGTTGAGTTTCCTTTCCTGGTCGTCAGTCTCAACATTGCTCAAGTGTTAGTCTGTGGAAAATCCCCTTCGACATTTTGTCAGCAGTAATGATTGAACAAAGCAATCGAAAAATGTGCGTGGAAGATTAGAACATGTTTTGTCTTTACATTGCCTACACTTGCACATAGTTGCCTCAGTAATCACAATGCATCTAAATTGTCACCTTCCTCAAATTTAACAAAAGTAACTGTGTCTCTTCAAAAGTAATCTCATGTCCTACACGAAGCATTTATTGTACAACTTTTGCTGCTTCTGGGACCTGTACAGTAAAAAAGTGCAGTGGTATACATTCCATTTTCATGAAACATTGTAAAACTTGGACAATTATCACTCCCCAAGCATCTGTCTGCATCGCACTAAATTCTGTCTGCAGTTAATCATATTCCTAAATACAGGTGGACTGAGTGTGTTGGATTAGAGTTTAAAAATTTTAATTTAAGTTAATGCTGATGCGGAGTCAACTTCTCAACATACTGTGAATAAACATCTTCCTGTGTGACCCACTATCACTGTCCTGAATTTTCCATATGTGATTTCTGCCCATGTGGCATTTAGCAGCATTTTATTTGTGCAGGTGAAACACCCTTCAAGTTATTCTGCATACTTTGCTCTTCTGAAATGGCTTTGTGAACATGTCTAATAATAATCGCTTATTGCCACAAGTAGGCTTCAATGAAATTACTGAAAAGCCCCTAGTCGCCACATTCCGCCGCCTGTTTGGGGAGGACGGTACGGGAATTGAACCCGCACTGCTGGCCTTGTTCTGCATTACAAGCCAGCTGTTTAGCCCACAGTGCTAAACCAGCCCCTCTGATAATTTCTGTGAAACTCTGAGGAACAGAAATTTATAAAGCGCCATGTATCTTTCAGAAATGTCCAGAGCCGCTTCACATTGTTTTTGAAAAACAGTCCATGTCATTTTCTACAAATATTGTTGCCATTTTGTGTTTAGCAATATTCTACATGAAATTACATAGTAGCACAAACAGGCTAATGGGCCCAGCTCCCCACACACCTCCTCACACCTCTCTTCATCTAACCCCATCAGCATAATAGGCTATTCCTTGCTCTCATGTTTATCTAGCTTTATCTTTAATATATTTTTAGTGTTCACCTCAACCACTTGTGGTTCTTCATCCTAACCACAAAGGCTTGGCAATAACCAGCATCCACAGTATTTTGCTTTTGGACCCGTTGATCTATTTGGTGGTGTTGAGTGTAATGTTTGCCAGGACAATGGGGTACATCATGCTCTTCAAGTAGTGCTGTGCAAGCTTTAACATATATCTCAATTATTAGGAAAAGTAAACTGCTGAATCAGTGGTGGAAGTGATAAAATAGACAAAATTAAAAATATTTAATGCAATACACATTAGATTCTGGTAGTTGGTGATTTGTAACTGCTGGTGAATTAAAATAATGAGGCTTTGTTCTGAATTCAGCATATTACTGCACTTTAACCAGCATTTAATCCACATCTAATGTTTTACATTCTTGGTTTACAACTTCAGCCTGTGCAGACTGGAAGAAGACTTGCTTTTCATAAGCAGTTATTCAGTAAACTGTTTTCATGAAATATTAGTACCTAAATTGTAGGAAATCATTCACTTCCACAACCTAAACCCCCTCCCTCATGCTAGTTCCCACTTTCTTATACATTTCTCAAATCCTGTCCTACATTAGAACAATAAAACCCCTGCCTCATGTTATTGAACTTGCAGTGCTATGATATGAGGGCAGCACGGTAGCATTGTGGATAGCACAATTGCTTCACAGCTCCAGGGTCCCAGTTTCGATTCCGGCTTGGGTCACTGTCTGTGCGGAGTCTGCACATCCTCCCCGTGTGTGCGTGGGTTTCCTCCGGGTGCCGGTCCGGTTTCCTCCCACAGACCAAAGATGTGCAGGTTAGGTGGATTGGCCATGATAAATTGCCCTTAGTGTTGGGTAGGGTTACTGGGTTATGGGGATAGGGTGGAGGTGTTGACCTTGGGTGGGGTGCTCTTTCCAAGAGCCGGTGCAGACTCAATGGGCCGAATGGCCTCCTTCTGCACTGTAAATTCTATGATTTTTTAAAAATTCTATGATATCAAGACGCAGTTAATTTCCATTTAAATGAATCCAGGCTTCCTTATGAGCAAAAAGAAATGCTGTGTGTTGATTTGATTCCTACCAATTTTCAGGACTTTGTATTTCAACATGAATATGACAACATATGAGGAAAGCCACTCAATATCGTAGGGCATAAACATACCACCAGCAGATGACTCTTTCTTCCAAACAAATTATCTTTGGCATGCTATTTGTTTGGTACAAATGCAAAGAGGCAGTATTATTGAAAATATACTTGTACAAAAGGATAACACAATCTTTCCTTCGCACAGGCCAGTGAATCTTCCTTTTAAATCAGCTTGATTACAATTTTTTCCACTGATAGTACTGTCTG